>NC_062526.1:17617453-17730459 GCF_022655615.1 Tachysurus fulvidraco | reverse complement strand
AGAACCCAGCATTAAAAAAACAGAGAGACATGCCTTAAGGCGATTATGATTGGAGTCATAAGACACATGGGGATAAACCCCAGATGTTGTAATAATCTTAAGGTAATATATAACTAGAGAATAAAATAACCAAATAACCACACTTGAGTCAGAGGGTGGATAGAAGGTGATTTATTATTATTATTAAGGTGTTTTTATTAGGCCTTAGTAAAGGGGAGTAGTAGGAGTGTAATCTGGAGATCCAGGAGTGTAATCTGGAGATTCAGGAGTGTAATCTGGAGACGCAGGGTTAGAATCAGAGGGAGAAGATGGAAAGGTGGGAGAGAGGGGATGAACATAGGCATAAGGAGGGGGGGAGCCGGGAGTTCCAGGCTCACGGGTGCAAGGGTGAGCATGAGGACAGCCATCAGTTTGAGATCCCCTGTCCACGAGGTTTACCAGAGTGGTTTGAGAGGAGGACATGAGAACAGGAGGATTTCTTATAATATGGGATGGCAGATAAGCATGCGCAGGCAGTTCAGGAGAAATGAGCTGTTCCAGAAGCGTAGTGAGCTCAGAGATGATATGACGCAGTTGGAAGCGGCGATAGCCGGCCATGGGGTCAGCAGGCGCAGGTCTTGGATAGGGAGAAGGACGAGGGTCCCGGCGGGTGTAGCCAGGCTGAATTGACCGACCTGGAGGTGAAGGATCTAAGGAGAGAAAAGAGTAACTGACTTAGTAGAGATAGAGGAAATGAAGCTTGAGATATGTATATGTTAGCAAGCCCAGCCAGGGGATAAAAAGACAGGCTGAGATCATAAACAATTAACAGGCTTGAGAAGTTAAAGAACTCCACTTGTACACAAGCAATATTACAGCAGCAATAGCTTAACAATAGTAATGTTATAGAATGACGAATAGGTAAGAGCCTTTTTACATAATATCATGTGACATAAAATAGACTCATAGAGTGAATATAATCAGAAAACATCATATACAGGAGAAGATAGCAAAAGGGAAACTTACTCATTTTAGTTGAATGCAGGTTTACTACTCAGGGCAGATGTCTGTCGTAAAAGACTCAGAAGCAAATGGCAAATGTAACTTTGACGAGGGAATGGAGCCCCTTTTTGTGCACATTTGTAATAACAAATGTAAACTTGTTATGAAAAATGGGAAAGACAGTGGTTCTCAGACCTTGGCCCATAGCGATAACATGTTAGGTAGAATGGAAAAGACCATTGTTCCCAGACCGTAGCTCATGAATTATTATGGAAAATGAAGAAGACCATGGGTCTCAGACCTTGGCCCATAGCGAAAACATGTTAGGTAGAATGGAAAAAAACAGGGGGCCACAGTCCTAGGCCCTGAGAACTAAAGGAAGGAAAATCCATAAATGGGCATTTGGTGCTCATAAACATGTTGTGCAGACTGAAGAAGGCCCAGGTGTTTAGTCTAAAGTTATGCGAAATAAGGGAAGGAAAATCCATAAATGGGCATATGGGTGAAAGGTAATGGGAAATCAGGGGAAATTGGGTCCGGGTGTTTAGAGAACATAGTGGGTAATGCCGATAAAAACAGGTGATATGGCACCTGGGACTCCAAAAAATAGTGGGAAGCGAAGTGGGGGCGAGGAGTGTTAGGATATATATATATCCGGGGCGAGCGGGTCAGTTGGGGGTTGTTTTTATTTTCACAAGGACGTCGCGAGAGTTTTTGTTTCTTTCTTGATTGATTTGGCATGACATGCCCTTATGGGTTTTAATTTGTTACTTTGAATTTGGTAATTTGTTACTTTTAATTTGGCAATAATTTGTTACTATTAAATTTGGCAATTTGATACTTTGAATTTGGCAACTACAATTTGTTGGCTGATTGACCACAATAAAGAAGTTTGCTCATTCTCATCCAGGCCTGAGGAGTTTTCTCAGTTTTTTTGTAGTAATTATAGAGTTAACAGTGAAATTTAACTAAAAGCCTAAGAGAAGAGGACACCCTGTGATGTGTCGACTTGGAGACCGGCTCTGAGTTCCGACATATCTAATGGCACCCCAGATGGGACTTCAAAGGGGCTAGCTTGACCTGTGTCCGGGACCAGGACCACTCTCTCTGAAGGGTCACAGAGGCCGGCCATAATAATAAGGTAAGCAGACGCCTGTTATATTCGAAGTCTGTGTGTAGTGAATCTGTGGCCTGAAAAGGGAGGGGTGGCCCTGGGAGGCGGACAGCTGCCCTTGAAGTCAAGAACTCTTAAGGGTGAAATACAGTATAATCAGTATAATAACTGGATGAGAAGGGCAATAGATAAAGTTGTTTTTTGTTTTGATTTGTGACTGTGTGAGTGGCAGGGTAAAATCTCATGGGCGGATTCTGTTGTGAGAGGCACACACACACTTAGACAGTGAGAGAGGTGTGAGTGTGTGACAGGCATAATCTCATGAGTGAGTTCTGTCGTGAGAGGCACGCACACGGAGAAAGAGGGAGAGGTGTGTGTGTGTGACAGAACAAAAATCTCATGGGTGCATTCTGTCGTGAGAGACACACACACGGAAAGAGCGAGCGAGAGACAGAGTGAGGGGTGTGTGTGTGTGTGACAGAAAAAAACTCATGAGTGAATTCTGGTGTATACATTTTTACTTATTTATATTTGTGGTATTAAGGATTGAAAATTCCTGTGGCGTACCGCCGGTGTGTATATAACTCACAGCCGGGACTGAACGGGCAGGTGGAGAAAACGCGTTGGCCCTAGATAGGGTAGGGCTGGTGGGGGCCCCCTGGGGTACGGTAAAGTACCCCGTATTTATAAGTGTTATAAGTGTTTATATACGTGCACGTTATCATCATAAATATACGGCACATAAGTACACAGTCATAAATGGCACATAAGTACACAGTCATAAATATACGGTCATAAGTATATAAATAAGTGTACGCCATATATAAATATTATAAGTGTACGTCATATAAGTATATAATAAATGATACGTGTACGGTGTGTAATGTGTATGAATTGTTTTATGTGCACATGTGTATTGGTGTATTGTCAAACTGAGTGACAATTCTGTTTGATGTGTGATAAAGTATAAACAAGCAATTGAAGTGTTGTATGGCACTTATAAGATCTTATAAAATGAGTTGCAATCTAGAGGCCTAAGTCACACAAGCAGAACATAACATTTATTTAAGTTACACAAGCATTCAATTATAACAGAGAACTGTATGAGACAGACACACTGAGTGAGGATGTGATTCACCTGATTCATCTGATTCATCTGATTCACTTCGCGTCATAGTTTAGTTTTCAATAAATTTTTTCCACATATCCCCAAGGGTCCAAGAAGTAGCCTTTTAATCCAAATTGCTGTGCTCGCCTTGCGGTAGTTTTTTCTCGAGGACTGTGCACGGAGTTTACTCCCGTCCATTTTTTCCGACTCTCGCTTCCTAGTGATGAACTACAAATTCGGTGTCATGTTTGTAGTCCAGCTTTACATGAGCCAATAGTGCCTCGTAGAGCAGAGATAGACAAGCTTAGAAGCCAATACCCGGTAACCGGTATTTGGTTGGCAGTTGGGCCAACCAGTAACAAAGAGCGAGACTCTGACGTCCCCAATAATAAAATTTAGCCAATAAGGAGACGATTTTAACGAGGAGCGATAAGGGCCATCTGGCAAGGGGCCAGGTGTGCCCGCTACTGAAGAACACTGTGAAAACAAGATTGATTGTTATGAATTACATTCCAAAGCTGAACACACAGAACAGCTTTTCTGAGTCTTTTCTCTTTTCGTGAGCAGATACTAATGCTGAATGGGAAAACATTCATATAATAAATCATTTTAATTTTGTTAAAGAATTTAGACAAGTCTAGGGCCATTTGTGTTGACTTCATAGAAAATTAAATTTTGTGTTGGGGGAAAGTTTTAAGGTTAGTAGTGTTAAACCAGGTGTAGGTCATTTTGTTTTATCTTTATTTTTTGTATTTGTTTTATTATTAACCTTTGTTTTATTTTTGTTGTTGTTTGGTTATATGGATTCCATAAGCTGAAAATCTATACAATCAGCTAGTGTTCCTGGGTCCACACATATGCATAGTCATACATACATAGATACATAGTGGTTTTAATTCATATCGGGACTGACATAAACTCCAATATGATTTATAATTACATTAATAACCTAATGGCCTAATGTAGTGTTTTTGTTTTTGGGGTTTTTTTACAGAAAGCATTTTAGCTTCTGTAACTTTGTGCCAGTGAGGCCTAGGATCACCCTGACATTTGTAGCACACACAGAGAGGTTGTTTTGGTTCCAATGAGATTGTTGTTTTCTCTCTCTCTCTCTCTTTTCTGAGTGTTAGAGGTTTTAGAAGCTGAAAACTTGGAGCATTATCTAACTGTGTATACATTATGTTATAAGTGGGTCGTTAGATGAGACCCAAGATTACCGACAAGTTAACAACAATTTAAATTTTTTTTAAAAGGGCACACTAGCCTCAGCCCCAGCACTGGCTAGTCCGGATTACAGCAAACCATTTCACCTATACGTGTCAGAAAGACAGGGCTTTGCATCGGCAGTACTAATGCAGCAACAGCAAGGGGTAGGAAAACAACCTATTGCCTACTTCAGCACAGCATTGGACAACGTTGAGAAGGGCATACCGCCATGTTATCGTGCTCTATCAGCAGCAGCATTTGCATATCAAAAGGCTTCTACCATCACAATGGGTCACCCCGTGACCCTGTATACATCACATGCACTGCATGCATTATTGACAAGTCAAGCGTTTGTAATAACCAATGCGAGGCGCACAGGTTATGATGTGATACTGTCAGCACCGGAATTGACAATTGAAAGATGCAACACAGTTAACCCAGCCGAAAGGATGGTGCTGCCGAGTGAAGGGACTCCACACAATTGTACAGAAGAATCTGAAAAGTTCCTGAAAGCACGACCAGATTTAGAGTCCCAACCTCTTCTAGGGGCACAACAAACTTTCTTCGTGGATGGATCATGTTATCGTACCAATGAGGGAAACAAAGCGGGTTATGCAGTAGTAGAATATGACCTCATGAAGAATGTATATCGAACAATAAGCGAAGTGACTGTCCCACAACCATGCTCAGCTCAATTGGCAGAGATAAAAGCATTGACAGCAGCTTGTAAGCTAGGAGCAGGGAGAATGTGTACAATATACACTGACTCAGCATATGCGTATGGGGTATGCCACGTTTTTGGACCAATCTGGGCACAGCGAGGGTTCCTGAGGGCTGATGGTTCAACTATCTCCCATGGACCAGCCATAGCAGAACTGCTGGCAGCGATACAGATGCCTAAAAAATTAGCTATTGTGAAGTGCAGAGCTCACAGAACAGATGGAACAACAATAACAAAAGGAAACACTGCAGCTGATGAAGCAGCTAAAAAGGCAGCAGTAGGGGATGGATGCATAATGGCACTCATGCAGGGAGAAGAGCCAGATGCAGGTCCAGGAGAGATGTCAATGGAAGATGTGAGGGATGCACAAAACACAGCCAATCCGGAAGAAGTAGAACAGTGGAGAAAACGAGGCGCATTCCAGGACAAAGAGACAGAAGTATGGAGAAGCGGAGAGGGGTTGTGGGTGGCACCCACAGCCCTTTTACCAATGCTGATAAAGGAAGCCCACGGGATAGATCACTGTAACAGAAGGGTGATATTAGACACTGTCAGGAAAAACTGGTGGTCTCCGTACCTAGCCAGCTACGTAGATAAAACACTAAGAACATGTGAGCTCTGTGCTAAAAGAAATGTCAGAAAGGGTTTCACGGCCCCAATAGGACACATTCCAGAACCTCGAGGGCCGTTTCGACACTTAATGATGGATTTTGTGGACATGGCAGAAAAGGCAGAGGGAAAGCGATACATTTTGGTAGTGATTGACATGTTTAGTAGATGGGTAGAAGCAGTGGCCTGTGCCAGGAATGATGCTAAGACAGTGGCAAAATTCTTGTGTAGAGAAGTAATCCCAAGGTTTGGTATTCCAGATCAGTTGAGTTCAGATAATGGACCTCATTTTGTGAATAAAGTAGTTGAATCCATTGCACAAGCGTTGTGCATTAATCATAAGATGGGATTTGTCTATCACCCAAGCTCACAGGGAAGAGTAGAAAGAGCCAACGGTGTGCTAAAAGAGAAAATTGCAAAGATATGCGCCAGCACAAGCCTGAATTGGGTACAGGCTTTGCCACTGGCTCTGATGAAAATGCGTTCACAGACAAATCGTACAACGCACTTGACACCGCATGAAATGGTAACAGGCAGGCCGATGCCCGTGGCTTTTACGCGAGGACCCTATAAGGGCCCATCACTTGAACAGATGGAAGGTGAAATGTCAAGCTATGTGAAGCATTTAACCCATATCCATAGACTCTTGTGTTCGCAGGTGAGCCCGGCTACGCATGGCACAGAAGTGGAGGAACCACGTAACCAGGTAGAGCCAGGAGACTACGTGTACATCAGAACATTCAAGAGAAAACATTGGAGACAGCCAAGAAGAGAAGGACCCTTTAAAGTGGTGTTAGCTACCCCCACGGCAGTCAAGGTCGAAGGTAAGGAATACTGGTACCACCTTAATCATTGTTGTCGTGCGACAGCTGTAGCAAACACTGGGGAAGAATCTTCAACCTCAAAGACAAGGGCGCAGCCCCAAGCACAGCCACACGCCATAGAACAAAGAACCGGGAAACAGCCCTCCACGTCTGAGGCAGGACAACAGCGGGCAGGTCAGTCACCCGCCGACAAAAGGAAAGAAAAAGACTACAGGATTTCGTATTCTGAGGACCAGGATTATAGTGATCCCTATGGTCCTGACCTAGTGACAGGCCCGGCCGCTGGAACACGGGCCAAAGCTAGAGCACGCACACAGCAAATCCACCTGCCAGGGAACGTTGAGACATCAATCCTTGCCCCTGTAGGTGACATTGTTGAGGATAATCCAGGAGGTTACACAAGCTCAGCGAGGGATTAGATATTTAGATTAGATATTGTTGGAGACCTAAAGTTATAACAAAGCGTTTGTGAATCATGGCGCAACTAGCCACACCCCAAAAAGAGAACACAGACGAGAAACCACTAGATAAACTCGATGGAACTCATAAACAATATAAAGACAGACTAACTGTACAAATCTTTTATATGGCATGTGTAATAAGCATACTTCTGAATCTAGCAATCTTCGTGCCTATACCCTACATAATGACACTCATAATGACTCATTGCCCTGTCACACCTCCGAATCAGGCTCATGGCTCAGATGTAGTACAGGCACAGGTTCCGCCGCCATGGGTGGACGCGCCGTTTTTCAGGGGAAGAGCTCCTATCCCATAGTGGCGGGAGTTGACAGGACATCAGCCGAGACAGCTATTGAAAGTCACATAAAGTGTGCTCTAGGATTATTCACCCATGCTAGCAACCGCAGGAAAATAGGGAATGACACATGGTACTTCATGATGTATTCTTTTGACTACACTGGTCCCTTTTCGGCAGTAGTATCAGACCCGATACAGTGGGCGAAAAACCAGTCATCATCACACTACACCCTGACCCTAGAGATTCGAATTAAGCGACCAGGAGAGGCAACCCCAGATCCAACAACTAGCATTGTTATCAATGGCCAACCTGCCAGAGGTGACGACGGCGGACATTGTAAGTTAATCCATGCCTTATGGTATTACAGTCTCCACGCGGACTCAGTTTATCCATCCTCATTGCAGAAAACGTTATTCCTTGAAACATATGAAGTCTATGTCTACGTCCCAGCCTGGAGTCCTGGCTTTCAGTTTCGTCAGGCAGGTATTGATTTTTGGGCTAAATGTGGCGGTTCAGGCAATAGTAAATGCGAAACACGCCACTCCAGGGTACGGGGGGAGTACGGGACACTTCAGAATTACGTTAAAGTGAACAGTATTAACCAATACAATACCACAGCTTACGGCATCGAGGGAAACCTCTATCGACAGTGGCTGACAGAAACTGCTCACCAGGTTGCTGCAAACAGTACCTGTGTAGTATGCCATGACCGGTCTAATCAAACTCCCTATGTAATGCCTACTAGAGGTGTGGATGAGTGTGATAAATCTCCATATAACGATACATATTTGTGTCCTGCACTGTGCCTGCTGGGGTCAGCAGCCAGAACCCATGGGCCGAAATGGATGGGCAACATAAGTAGATCATGTGCGTATCAGCCGGTAGCCTCGCCAATTCCTACAGATATGTCCGTTCAGATGCGGCCTAACCAGAAATTTCCACTATGTATTAAGTCCAGGGGATCAGTGTATGTCGGATTTATTCCTAAAACTGCCTGCATGGGAATATTAGATGCTCATCACCCTATAGTGAATGTGCTTCCACATTGTAAGACGACAGAATACGGATGTGAAAAGTCCGTTCCAGGTCTAATGACCGTCCCTAGTCTGAGATTTGGCACATTGCCACTGGCAGACATCTTCTGGTACTGTGGCGAGAGCACGGCGCTTCAGACCCTTCCTCGAATGTGGCATGGACTGTGTGCTCCAGTTGTGCTAGAGGGACATCTTACAGTGATGGCCTTAAATAACTCCCTCCTAGACCAACTCTTAACGCAAGCACACATCCATAACTCACGATCTATACGTGATATCTCAAAATATCTGCGACCCAGTAATGCGTCCGCGCTTCCTGCCTGGTCAGCAGACCCTGATATTTACATTGACTGGAGAGGAGAGCCTGTGGGTGTTCCAGAGGAGCATAGAGCCCTATCCGATGCAACCTCGATGGCATGGACCGTTTTGTTACCGCACGTGCAAGTACACAGAAATATGAAATGGATAAACTACATATGGTATAATCAGCAGCGCTTTATCAATCATACAATTGCGGCCTTAGGACTCATCTCAGAACAATTACATGCCACAACGCTGATGACAGTGGAGAACCGCTTTGCTATAGATCAAATGCGAGGGCCAGAACAGGGAGTGTGTGAAATGATCGGTACTGACTGTTGTGCCGTCATCCCCCTACACACGGGCCCTACAGGACCACTAACCACATTGCTTACCCAGATGAAAGCAGCCCGAGACCAGATGGTCCGGAACTCGGGCGAACCGGATCCAACCTGGTATAAGTGGTTACTTTCGGGAGATTGGATGACAGGATTAATGCGTGTAGGCATGACAATTTTTACAGTATTAGTAGTTATAGCCTGTGTTGCGTGCTGCGGAATACCTCTTCTACGCGCGTTGATTGACAAAACAGTCCACTCTCTCTTTGGACAATATATGCAGATGCAGATGATGGAAATGGATCCAGACTCATTCCCGCTGCTGGACAAGAACATTAGTGATTCGGACTGGAACTAGCTGCACATATACAGGACTGTAACATATTGGTGTATGTCCATGTTTGTCTGTATCCCGTGTGTGTGTATGTGTGTGTTTTTGTAAGTGTTGTGTACAGACTTATGGAGTGCATCCCATCCCGGCGTCCCCAGCGCCGCCAGCCAGTGCAACGACATCAGACGTGTGCCTGCCTTGAACCTGATTCTGAGGGTCTGGTGTACCGCTTTCATAGATATAATGACGATAACGCCCCACGCCTGGCCTGTTGCTCGTCTTGTAGAAGGTTAGGTAGGGAAGTATCCCTTTCGGCATACCGGTGGTGGTTATATCTTAGGCTTGAAAAGGAGCCCCAGCGGACTTGGCGATCGTATCCCTCCCTTGGATCGCACAGTCAGTGGATTACCCTGGAGGAGGACTCACGGCCTATCCCACTGATACTCTCACATGCAGACATCATGCTCGAAGAAGCGTCATGGGTGGTCATGCATCAACCTGACATGGACTACCAGCTTATGGATAGACTTATCCTGCGGGTTCACGCCTATGAACTCCGCCGGTGCATTTCCGTTGCATCACTGTATGGCCCTAAAACTAAGCATGCGTACCTCATATCACGCTATGTGCAGCAGCACGTTGTCCAGCAGTATTACTCTCTTTTCTTTTGTGGTTATCAACTGTGGACTACTCACACTAGTGGGGCACAAGCAGCCCTAGCGCGTCTACACCCGCAGCCAGCTTGGCTGGCTCAGTGCCTACAAACACGTAGAGACTCAGAAGTAGTGGTGATCCTTCCAAGAACATGTTACTCCCAAGCGTTCTCTGACATTTGGTATTCACTGAATAATAAACGGCGGATTAAAGCGCCATTGCCACGTTGGGTGTACGCGAGACACCACAATCATTATTGGTGGTGGCCCTAATTGTGACTGAATTCAGACTGTATACACACAAGCTCTGCTGTACATATGCTTAAGTAATGTGTTGGTATCTGTGTCTACTGGTCTATTGCCTGTTTTCTATATTGTATGTGAAGATTTGTTGCAGGCTATGTCGAACCCGCGGAGTAATCAGAGACAAGTCCAGCGTCCCCGCACGTGTGCCCGGTTAGAGGCGAGCCCGCGGGGTATCGCTTGTCGACTCGACGACGCTCCCGGTTACTGCTATACGTGCATCGTACTGGACAACGAGGTAGACCTGTCTGACTTCATCTGGAGGGACTTCAACCTGGGTGTATCACCACATCGGACCTGGCTGACATACCCTTCCCCACCGACGGCTGACACTTGGTTCACGTTGCTTGAGGACACACGCCCCGTATCACTTATCCTTGCACATGCAGATCTAGTCCTCCCTGAAGGACTGTGGGTTCATTCGTGCCAAGAGAATGATTATTCTCTGGACAGGGGATTGCTTTTGCGGGTACACACATACGAGATACGGCGTTCCTTCTGTGTGGCCTCGACGTATGGACGTGGACGTGGACGCGCACATGCGTATATTATTTCCCGCCATGTACGGCAGGCTGCCGTACGGCAGTACTGTACGGTATTCTTTTGTGGATATAAACTCTGGACATCGCACACCAAAGATGTGCAACAAGGTCTACAGGATATGCAAAGACCACCCACTTTCATGGACTCATGGGCAGGGGGTGATTCGGATGCGGTTGTTCCCATTACTCGAGCTTTTCACGCTTATTGCCACAAAGACATTTGGAGATCCCTGCGTGCAGGCCGTCACATCAGAGCCCCGTTGCCACAGTGGATTCAAACCATGCAGCGTAATCACCATTGGTGGTGGTCGTAGGGACAGCTAGTTTTCTTATGCCCTGCAACTGTTTTTTTTGTGTGTTTTTGTTTGTTTATTATGTTTCCTATACCTTTAGTATGTTTATACTGTATGTTTCGGTGGCCCTGGTGACATTGCTTTCACTGTCGCGCTATAAACGCGGGCAGAGTGAGAATTTTCCCTCAAATCTGACTCCAAAGAGGTTTTTTCGCTCACTCCTGGCTCACCTTTTGAGATAAGAGCATGTGTGACTTGTGGTATGTTTATGTTATGTATGTTTTTTAATGTGGGGGAATAATGTTTTGTTTTATGTTTATGTTATGTATGTTTTTTAATGTGGGGGAATAATGTTTTGTTTTATGTTTATGTTATGTATGTTTTTTAATGTGGGGGAATAATGTTTTGTTTTATGTTTATGTTATGTATGTTTTTTAATGTGGGGGAATAATGTTTTGTTTTATGTTTATGTTATGTTCGTTTTTGTTGAGGGGAAATAAGGTTTTGGTTTATGGTTTATTAGACGTTGGGGTGAAGGTCGTCGTGATCAGATAGATATATGGGTTAGTGGGTTTATATTGTCTAGAACACAGCGACATAGATTTTGTGAGACTGTACAGTCTCACAGGGGGGAATAATGTTGTGAAAAATCCCAGAACCCAGCATTAAAAAACAGAGAGACATGCCTTAAGGCGATTATGATTGGAGTCATAAGACACATGGGGATAAACCCCAGATGTTGTAATAATCTTAAGGTAATATATAACTAGAGAATAAAATAACCAAATAACCACACTTGAGTCAGAGGGTGGATAGAAGGTGATTTATTATTATTATTAAGGTGTTTTTATTAGGCCTTAGTAAAGGGGAGTAGTAGGAGTGTAATCTGGAGATCCAGGAGTGTAATCTGGAGATTCAGGAGTGTAATCTGGAGACGCAGGGTTAGAATCAGAGGGAGAAGATGGAAAGGTGGGAGAGAGGGGACGAACATAGGCATAAGGAGGGGGGGAGCCGGGAGTTCCAGGCTCACGGGTGCAAGGGTGAGCATGAGGACAGCCATCAGTTTGAGATCCCCTGTCCACGAGGTTTACCAGAGTGGTTTGAGAGGAGGACATGAGAACAGGAGGATTTCTTATAATATGGGATGGCAGATAAGCATGCGCAGGCAGTTCAGGAGAAATGAGCTGTTCCAGAAGCGTAGTGAGCTCAGAGATGATATGACGCAGTTGGAAGCGGCGATAGCCGGCCATGGGGTCAGCAGGCGCAGGTCTTGGATAGGGAGAAGGACGAGGGTCCCGGCGGGTGTAGCCAGGCTGAATTGACCGACCTGGAGGTGAAGGATCTAAGGAGAGAAAAGAGTAACTGACTTAGTAGAGATAGAGGAAATGAAGCTTGAGATATGTATATGTTAGCAAGCCCAGCCAGGGGATAAAAAGACAGGCTGAGATCATAAACAATTAACAGGCTTGAGAAGTTAAAGAACTCCACTTGTACACAAGCAATATTACAGCAGCAATAGCTTAACAATAGTAATGTTATAGAATGACGAATAGGTAAGAGCCTTTTTACATAATATCATGTGACATAAAATAGACTCATAGAGTGAATATAATCAGAAAACATCATATACAGGAGAAGATAGCAAAAGGGAAACTTACTCATTTTAGTTGAATGCAGGTTTACTCCTCAGGGCAGATGTCTGTCGTAAAAGACTCAGAAGCAAATGGCAAATGTAACTTTGACGAGGGAATGGAGCCCCTTTTTGTGCACATTTGTAATAACAAATGTAAACTTGTTATGAAAAATGGGAAAGACAGTGGTTCTCAGACCTTGGCCCATAGCGATAACATGTTAGGTAGAATGGAAAAGACCATTGTTCCCAGACCGTAGCTCATGAATTGTTATGGAAAATGAAGAAGACCATGGGTCTCAGACCTTGGCCCATAGCGAAAACATGTTAGGTAGAATGGAAAAAAACAGGGGGCCACAGTCCTAGGCCCTGAGAACTAAAGGAAGGAAAATCCATAAATGGGCATTTGGTGCTCATAAACATGTTGTGCAGACTGAAGAAGGCCCAGGTGTTTAGTCTAAAGTTATGCGAAATAAGGGAAGGAAAATCCATAAATGGGCATATGGGTGAAAGGTAATGGGAAATCAGGGGAAATTGGGTCCGGGTGTTTAGAGAACATAGTGGGTAATGCCGATAAAAACAGGTGATATGGCACCTGGGACTCCAAAAAATAGTGGGAAGCGAAGCGGGGGCGAGGAGTGTTAGGATATATATATATCCGGGGCGAGCGGGTCAGTTGGGGGTTGTTTTTATTTTCACAAGGACGTCGCGAGAGTTTTTGTTTCTTTCTTGATTGATTTGGCATGACATGCCCTTATGGGTTTTAATTTGTTACTTTGAATTTGGTAATTTGTTACTTTTAATTTGGCAATAATTTGTTACTATTAAATTTGGCAATTTGATACTTTGAATTTGGCAACTACAATTTGTTGGCTGATTGACCACAATAAAGAAGTTTGCTCATTCTTATCCAGGCCTGAGGAGTTTTCTCAGTTTTTTTGTAGTAATTATAGAGTTAACAGTGAAATTTAACTAAAAGCCTAAGAGAAGAGGACACCCTGTGATGTGTCGACTTGGAGACCGGCTCTGAGTTCCGACACGTTCACTTCGCTTGAGTTCAATACGGTATTTTAGTCAAACGTGCATGTGAGTGGGATGAAAATACCTCAAAGTTTCCCAGACGGAGCAAGATCATTTGAGTGAACAATTTGGGTCAAGTTTGCTCTCAAAATGTTCAAGTGTGCCCATTTGTATAATGTGGCTCTTTGCGGTAACACAGAAAAAAATGTGGCTCTTAGTCTCTGACTGGTTGGCCACCCCTGGTCTACACTAATCCAGAAATAGTATAGAATGACTTATTCAAGGCTAGAGGTCCGGAGGCAATACAGTTTTGTAAAAAAAAAAAATCTTTCGATAGAAGGGTATGCTACAGTATTACAGATCAAAATATATATAAGAGCATATAATCAAAGTATAATAAAATAATAGAACTCTAATTAAACAATAACACATTTTTAAATATATTTAAGGCATTGTACAAATACGTATGAAAATGTCTTATTCCTTTTGTTCTTTGCCACTTTCTGAATAAACTATTTTCCATGTAAAATAATCATGAAATCAAATTAATTAAATAATGTTTGTTGTTTTTTAAGGTTTCTTACTGGAAGCTTTTAACACTGGTGGTCAAAAGCATGAAATGCAACTAATAATGTACTGCATCATACATGATACTTCTGCAGTAAGGTAAACTAATATGTTAATTCCTGTAATTTATTAAATTAATGCAAATAATGACACTAATTATTATTATTATTATTATTATTATTATTATTATTATTATTATTATTATTATTCAATATTAATAATTTAGCTGCTATTAGCTCAGGAGTTCAGGTGCACAATCCATTCAAATTCAAATTCTCATTCTAAGCATTTATAGATATTGTGTGTGTGTGTGTGTGTGTGTGTGTGTGTGTGTGTGTGTGTGTGTGTGTGTGTGTGTGTGTGTGTGTGTGTGTGTGTGTGTGTGCAAAGAGTCACAAATAGACTTAGACAAATGCACTAATCCATTATGAACTCCATTTCCCCCAATATATTATATATTATTATATAAAGTCAAGTCAATCACACTTCTGTGAAATCAAACTGCTCACTTAGGAAGCAACACTGATTGACAATCAATATCACATGCTGTTGTGCAAATGGAATAGACAACAGGTGGAATTTATAGGCAATTAGCAAGACACCCCAATAAAGGAGTGGTTCTGCAGGTGGTGACCACAGACCACTTCTCAGTTCCTATGCTTTCTGGCTGAAGTTTTGGTCACTTTTGAATGCTGGTGGTGCTTTCACTCTAGTGGTAGCATGAGACGGAGTCTACAACCCACACAAGTGGCTCAGGTAGTGCAACTCATCCAGGATGGCACATCAATGCGAGCTGTGGCAAGAAGGTTTGCTACCAGAGCCCTGCAAAATTACCTCCAGCAGGCCACAAATATGCATGTGTCTGCTCAAAGGGATGGACCGATCCGATATTTTGGATCGGTATCAATGCCGATCCGAGCATTTTGAGTGGTTTGGGTATCAGCAGTGCGTGACCGATCCAAATCTGATAAGCGTGATCATGGCCTCCGGAACCATTATATGTGGGTGGGAAAGGACCCACCCACTTTTTAAGACCAATAATATTGGACCCACCCACTTTTACCATCTCTATTCAGCGCATATGTATTTTTTTAATTACTTTTCCGAGCGCCGCCAGTCGAAACCATTCTGCTTGAGGAATGCCCTAATTAATTAAACCCCATTCCGCATTTTAGCTACACTATTGACCATGCTCCTGCTTCCTGAAATCCATGGGCGTTGGAACCATTACATGTGGGTGGGGCAGGCCCCACCCACTTTTTATTTATTTCTGACGCCCATGCCCGTGTTGGTTGATTAATGAACAGCAAACATCATAGTCTATTGCTGGAACTTATAAGAAAAATACACATATATTAAATTATAATAATGAAAATAAATATAATCAATTTTATGGGAAATATGCTGGTATCGGAATCGGATCGGAAGAGAAAAAGTGGTATCGGTGCAGCCCTAGCTCATACGGTCAGAAACAGACTCCATGAGGCCAGAGCCGATCTTGACCTCCCTGGGGCCCTAAGCAAAATTCTGCTAAGGGGACCTCCTACCTGACCCGTGACCCATGTAAACCATTTGCCACACATTCACACTTGACAACCCACTGCTCCCACTACAAACCTCCCTCCTTTTAAAAAAGTTTGCTCCTAGTGAATATGCAATAGCAGATATCAGAAATTAAATTTTTACTAGTGTAAAATGTAATTCCTGGTATCAAGAATATGGTTACTACTAGAAATCACACTCTTAATATTTACATTTTAAGTATTGAAAACTGAATGCTTTATATCAAAAATCCATATCATGGGAATGTATAAAAGCTAAAATGGCTAATTCTTATTGACCTGGCATTATGCCCATTCCAATGTAAATACATTGGTTTCCATATTGCATTAACATTGTTGTAACCTTGATTGGGAGACTATAAACATTGTAATTTAGGAGTGCTATCACGCTACTTTTTGTACTGGTTCCCACACAGATGTTGCTGCTGGAAAGCTCGCGTGTCATTTTGTGCCCGATTGCACGCGCATATGAACTCATGTTCACGGGCGGTGCGGCGATCAAGCTGCTGTTTATAAACACTGTTGCCCTTGGGCATTTATTCACGCGAATGT
Source organism: Tachysurus fulvidraco (assembly GCF_022655615.1). Taxonomy (NCBI): domain Eukaryota; kingdom Metazoa; phylum Chordata; class Actinopteri; order Siluriformes; family Bagridae; genus Tachysurus; species Tachysurus fulvidraco. The sequence goes on along the minus strand of NC_062526.1, from coordinate 17,714,011 downwards.
TCATGCGATAAATTGTTGTGTGACAGACAGACAGACAGACAGGCCAAGAGATGCACTGGCAGCATTGCACAGCTAATTTAGCTAGTCAGATAGAGAGTTAAGCAACCGGTTTGGCAGTGGGTCAGTAATGGTGTTGGGTGGCATTTCTTTGGAAGGCCGCACAGTTCTCCATGTGCTTGCCAAGGGTAGCCTGACTGCCATTAGGTACCGAGATGAGATCCTCAGACCCCTTGTGAGACCATATGCCTAATGCAAGACAATGCTAGACCTCATGTGGCTGGAGTGTGTCAGCAGTTCCTGCATGGACTGGCCCGCCTGTTCCCCAGACCTGAATCCAATTGAGCACATCTGGGACATCATGTCTCGCTCCATCCACCAACATTAGAGGTCATACAGGCACGTGGAGGCCACAGACACTACTGAGCCTCATTTTGACTTGTTTTAAGGACATTACATCAAAGTTGGATCAGCATGTAGTGCATTTTTCCACTTCAATTTTGAGTGTGACTCCAAATCCAGACCTCCATGGGTTAATAAATTTGATTTTCATTGATATTTTTTGTGTTTTTGTTGTCAGCACATTCAACTATGTAAAGAACAAAGTATTTAATAAGACTGTTTCATTCACTCAGATCTAGGATGTGTTACTTAAGTGTTCCCTTTATTTTTCTGAGCAGTATATATATATATATATATATATATATATATATATATATATATATATATATATATATATATATGTATACTGTATATATTTACAGCACAGACAGTGAATACAATTAATATAATATATACACTACATACATATATACAATATAATATATATATACTAATAAATCATATTAGTATATATTATTATATGAGTCACTTCTGAACATTTGAGGACTTTAAGGGACACCTGAAGGTTAATTCATATTGTATTACATGCAAGAATGAACAGGGTGAATACTTAATTATTCCTCCTCTGATGCAAGACCATGTATACACACACACACACACACACACACACACACACACACACACACACACACACACACACATATATATATATATATATATATATATATATATATATATATATATATATATATATATATATATATATATATATATATGTCAGAACCACTTTGTCACAAGGGAATTAGATGATATGCATACAGTTAGTGTTGGCGGTATGGTTCTGTTCTGGGCAAGAATCCACGTGCCCGTCCATGCGCATGCATGGACAGAGCGGGGAGAGCAGCGACTAAAGAATAGAATGGACCCCCCTCACAGAACCGCTAGCATGCATAGTATTGATAAGCTCACTTACACGTTTTTGGAAAGTAATAAATGAATGGATAAATAGATAAATAAATAGAGGGAGAGAGAGAGAGAGAAACATGTGGAGATTTAAGACGTAAGCTGGTACAGCAAACATGGGTTCCGGCCTGGTGGAGTCGGGGTTGGAAGAGGGAGTTTAGATCGTGGCAGCAGCGAAGCGCTGAACGGTTCAATGAATGGGAATTTAAATGGTCGGGTAATACGGATGTCGTAACCGGATTGGTGCGCGTCGTGGACAGCTGATTAACAGCTGATGCACGCTTGACGACGTGGCCTGCCAGAACTAAGGCGTATTTTATTTTTTATTTTTTGAGTAACAAGCATGATGTGAATCCACTCAGCTAAGTGCAGCAGGGGAAGCTTCCCCTGAGCTGAGAGGATGGCGGCATATTTGCAACGAGCATGTAGTATATCCAAACAACTAGTGCAGCAGGGGAAGCTTCCCCTGAGCTGAGCGGATGGCGGCATATTCGCAGCGAGCATGTTGCTGTAGTAAGTTTATAAGCTATCCCTCCTGTTAGCTGGTGCGGGATCGGATGCTACGGAGACATCTTCCTGAGCGAGTAGAGAGAGAGAGGGACGGGTGGGTGCCATGCAATGCAATGCTTGCTATGCTATGTTACGTTTTGCTAGGTAATGCTATGCCTCGATACGCCTCGCTATGCTAGGTTATCAGGTGAGATTGTCAGCTACCTTCATAAGTTGCTCACATTTTCCTCAATGAACCCCTGAGTGCAGCATGAACTCTGTTCCCCGTCCTGAATTCTAAATTCTAGAGATTTTTCTTTATATATTGAACATTTCTGACAACAAATACAAATAACTTAGATGGACAGATTAGACAAAGATGTTTATATAAAATAGGGCTAATAGAAACTATTTAAGTATGCACTTCTATGTTACTGGGTGCAAGCCGCTGTGACGAGAAAGAGGATTCGCCAGTTGAGACTCTTTCATGTTTCTGTTTGAAATCTAATGTTGTTTATAGTTACACTATTGAACAGTAGTGTAATGCAGACTGGTTATCTATTATTTTTTTTCCTAGTTCAGCTATAATTATAAGAAAGGTTACATTAACATATTATATCAAATTCTTTTTGACATTTTTAATATCAAAAAGTTTTTTCATCTTTATGCAAAATTAATGCGTTCTTTATCTTAAAATAAAAAATGTTTCTTTTTGAAGGTAAATATTTTATTACATTGAATACCAATTTGATAGACAGTAACACAGCTCAGAATAAATGAGATGTACATAATATTAATAAATACAAAGATACCATAGATCTACATAGTTACCATATTATAGTTATGATTAAATGCAATGTATTTTCTGTCATTATAATATGCAGGAAACTATGACCACCTCCTCTATCAGCTCAACATTGTTTATCATTAGTAGCAGTACATTATACATTATGTCAACTCGTAATCACATCTTTTCTAAATTATTGTCTGATAGCAGAATATACAACATGTGTATATATTATTTCACTACTTCTTCCTGTCTTCTTTGTTTTCTTCTTAGAGAACTGCAGAGCAGCGTAGTTCACTGAATCACTCTCTTGCTCCTGCAGTAATACAGAAAACATGTCAGAGCAGTGGAAAGGGTTTATTTCTGCTCCATAGAAGATATGCCTTCATAAGCTACAATGAGTAGTCATAGTATTCTCCTATAAATTCTATGCCAATGTATTTTTTAAATATGTATTTTCAGATTTACCTCATCATCATGTCCGTCAGTTATATCACCTGAAGTAAAACAGAAAAAATGTTTTAAAAAAGTTTTTTCCATAACTTCAATATATTTGTTTTCATTTAATGATGCACAAAATAACATTGTATATTTTATATTTTTGTTACATTAAAAATGTAAAAATATACCAGTGTGTGTTTTTCTGTGCTTCAGTATGATGAAGATCAGGACACCAAGAAGAAACACAGTCACTGAACCAAACACCACAGTCATTATGAAGAACACAGCAGGAGACACTGAACCTTGAAAAAAGGGGGGAAAATGCTTTTGCAACTAAATCATATTTTGAATTGTTAAACATTGACAAACATATAAATATGATTTTATAGAGAGGCTGTACATGTCTTTTAATAGAACAGAAAATTAACAAACCTTCTGATCTGTCTGAGAGAGACAATGTTTTATTTCCTGCTGAAAAAAGGAAACATTATTTGTATAAACATCAGTCATATCAAGCTACTACTAATTTACAGAAACTCTTCATTCTTTATAAATTTACTTTTCAGTTGTAAATATGTGGAGTTACTAAAGATCATTTTCTCAGTGAAGCTGCAGTAATATAGTCCTGTATCAGAGACGTTTACTGCAGTGATTTTGAGAGATGTTTTACTGCCATGAACAGACATCACTATTCTCTCACTCTCACTAAAGAAGTAACACGACTCTGATGAAGCTGATGGAAAAAACCTTTTACAACCAAGAAGAAGTGGAACTGAATCACTCATGTGTTTAAACCAGAAGATCGTATCTGGAAGTTTCAGATCATGTTGGCACCAAATAGTGACGTTATCTCCAGCTTCTGCCTCCAAAGTTAAAGAGTTCTGAGTCTCTGAAAGCAAACCTGCAACCAAGAAAACACACTCCTTATGTATAACATGTAAATTATTTTCTTATCAATATTCCAGAAATATATTACATTTAGGATTAATTTGTGCTGATCCATATGTTTCCAAATAACTGCCTAAATAACACATTAACTGAATATAATATTGTTTAGACACTGAGAAATTTAGACAATGTGAAATATTATTACAAAATTTTCATTTGTTTGGTTTTAACTTAAAATTTTCATTTGTTTGGTTTTAACTTAAACAGACAGCTAATTAAGTTCTTATTTTAATTTGTGCTATGAAGTTTTATTGTGCAAGTATGTGGTGACTATTTAGACAAAATCAAATCTTACAGGTCTGTAATATGTTTGTCAGTTAATTTAATTTATTAATAAGGTTATTATCACTTACCTGTGATGCATAGGAACAAAGGCAGAGTCATAATCTGAACCACTGCTGTTGCTGAGCCACATGCCAATGTGTATGAGGTGAGACAGACAGAGGAAACTGTGTTCAAACCAAATGATGATTTATCTGTGTGTAGGGGGTGTGGTGAGTATATCAACAGCATGTAACAGATTTTTAATTTACAATTGTTTTAAGAAGGATGCAGCATTCTTTCTTTTTCAGTAAGACCAGCACATTTTCCAGTAATGTTGATTTGTGTTCAGCTGAACTGAAATAGACAGTTTGTAATAATTCCAAAGTGGATGTACACTTAGTATATTCACAACACTCAGATCCTGTGGAGGTTAAAAAGGACACTATAAAGGGAACAGTTTAACATCCCAGGGTTTACAGCTGAAAATGGGTTGGTTAAAACTGGCAAATGAATCTGATCCCTACATTGTACAGTATATATTTGTATAGATTATGTCATAGCATTTTACATAGTAAAATATGTAAAGTAAATTTTTCTAAAATATTTGTCACCTGACTTTTGTCTTTCTTCTGTTATAATACTGGCCAATAGTCCTTCTCAAAATATAAATTAAATGTAAACAATGTAAATAGGACATGTATAAGAGAACTAAGGAATGTTTCTGAAATTTATTAGCTGAAAATCTGAAAAGGCAGGTACTGAAAAGTCTTGTAGCACATAAACATACAGTATATTTGTGATAAAGCAGATACTAACACCATTGTTCCTTACAGACTCTTGGAAAATAGACAAATCGTAAAATATAAAGACTGTATTGCATTTTAGTATATTAAAACATTATCAAAATCTCATGTGATTTATGCCCAATAAATCTAATACTGTTGATCACATAACAAAATACTTAACCCCTGGATGAGCAGATTTGTATTTAAGCATTTAGGTTCATTGATTTTAATTTTTTTATTATACAAAATTAGGTTAAAGAATGAAAACAAATTCCTCCTCATGCTGTTTCATTTGTTATGTAGGATACTGTATGTGTAAAATGAATGCACTTCATGGTGATTTGATGCACCTCAACACTCAATACACCGGTATTCTGGAGGTGACATTGTTAATGGTTGGTCCAAGCAAAACCATGTACTATGAAATACAAAGACATAAAAATCTTCCACTAGCACAAAATAAAGTCACTTTACAGTTAAACATATACAGTGAAAATAAATATACCAGAATCAAGTAGTATCTTGCAATGAGAGATCAACACTGCTTTGTTGATATTTTGTCACCGATGTGTTATGTGATCACATGGATTTATTTGTGTGTCATTGTCTGTATTAAGTCTGCACTTAACTAGCTCACCATGCTTTATTACAGTACAGTAAGTCAACTACTAGTCAACTATGCAGTTTGGACTTCTGAGAAAAAGCTTCTGAGCAGCACAAATGATTTTTGATGATTTTTTGTTTTGTCAACCTCTGAGGTTCAAAATTTGCACAATATATAGTAATGTATGCTTATTTAGAATCACGTGTTTTGATTTGTATCAAATTGCAAATTAATGTGCTGTGATATTATTGTTAATAGTATTGTAACTTTGGGGAAGATTTCATGCATGAATGGAATGCCTTATTTATCTAATAGTTGATGCACATGGTAACATTTCATGCTACAACATGTTTCATTTAGCAAAGGGTTGAGAAAAAAGCAATTGTAAAGTATTAGAATAGAGAGAGTCGTAGCCTTTTTATACTAATGATATGAAATGTGTCCATTTAATTGTTTAAACATTTTTTTTGTCCTTCAGTAAACCACTGTGTGTGATCTAACCCTAGCTATGGAAAATAAAAATAGTTTTTGTGGCTTTGATGCAGCAAGTAGGGGCAAGAGGTTGTTTTTGGTGGTGCAATGAAAAGAGACGAGCATCAGCTTTGCGGTTGGAAAATATTAAAACCACTGTGAATGTCTTTCTCTGAAATGGACAGATGCATTTGTTTAAACAAAAGCTTGTGGTTGGTTGTGTAGTCTGTGCATGTTTAGAGCTGTTTATAGTCCAATCCAAAATTAAATTAAATAAATGTGTATTTGGTCCTATATTATTGTATATCAGTATAATTTTTTATTTAATATATGAGGGAATCCTATTAGATCAGTTGGTAAAATAGTATGTACAGAAAAACACCACATTGAAAGTTGAGACTGTCCCCTCTAGCTTTACAAATGTAGAAATGTATACTAGTAACTGTGATATTAATTTAGGTATTCAAAGCCTAATAATCCTGGAAAGTATGATAAGGGCACTGCTGGTTAAAAGGTTACATACAGTATAGCAAGGAAAGAGGGACAAAGTCAGTAGAATAAAATTTATTATATCAGGAATTATTTTTCTATTGTATCCACAATTCTTTCAAGAAAAACTACCGCCAAACAAAGTTTCAGTCCTGTCCTTCAGACACTAGATTTAGACATTGTACACCAATTTCCTTCTCTTTCACCTGGTTTCTAAATAAATTTTAATTTGAACATGGATATAGTGTATACCAAAACATTTACAAAATATGGATTTACAAACATCAATAAATAAAGAGATAACAAAGAGATTGAAAAGGTTTATGTTTATCAGAATTTTGGTATACCACAAAAAACAGCTGTGTGAAGCTGACTGAAACAAGTCAAGAATAAACACACAAAAGAACCTATTCCGGGCTGCGGTGTAAGAGGCTTCAGACCCTGCTGTTACAGGAAAATAATACACTTCACAGTGGTAGTAAGTCTCACTTGTATCAGGCTACACCACCTGATGTGGACTAGTTTCCTAATATAACATGCCTTATTGTTTTTTGTTTCTCATGTTTTCCTCAAAGCCATATGTGATGGCAGAACAGAGGTGAACATGACACCTGAATCTCTAAAAAGCTGTGTTAGTAAATGTAATGTCACTTATAATACATATATATTACTGATGTATGATAAAATGTTACAATACAGTAGTCCTAAATTTTGGAATAAAATGTTGTGGCTAGAAGCTGCATTCTTAATGGTCCCTTTTTGGTTTGTTTGAAAATAATTTAAACCCTGTTCAGCTATTAATAGGAAAGAAAATTGTATTAGAGGTGAGGACTTTTCTTTATGCCTCCATAGAAGAGCATATGTATAAAAACTTTTTTTTTAAAGTAAACTTATTGACTCCACAGCACCATTGTATTCTTGGATCTGATTGGTTAACCTCCAAGATCCCAACCAATCTGGTTTTAAAAGAGCCCTTTGGGATGTCTCTGAGAAACTACATGCTACTAGATCAGCTATCATCTGTGCTCTGTCCTCGTCCTCCTCGACCTTTCAGCAACGTTTGATACAGTCAACCACAAGACCCTCAGGAGTCTTGGAATTTGCAGATGAGCAAGGAAATGGTTTGCTTCCTACCTGAAAAGTCATATCAGGTAACATGGAGGGGAGTGACATCTGATTCATGCAAACACTCCACTTTTGTCCCATAGGGCTCAGTATTTGTCCCTCTTCTTTTCTCTCTGTATACCTACGGAGCCCGCCTGGTCACCCCTTGGAGAAAAGAAAACAAGACCCGCAAATCCGTGATCACGGTTTTGTAATTCGACCCCTCAGTTTATAAACCGTACTCACGGATTATTAAACTGTTCCCTCAGTTTATAAATAGTACTCACGGATTAATAAACCGTACGCACGAGTTAACAATCCGTGCTCTCAGATTTGTAAACCGTACCCTCAGTTTTTGTAATCCGTACCCACAAATCCATAAACCGTGCGCACGCTTTCGCAATCCGTACCCACGGTTTTGCAAACTGTACTCACGGATTTATAGCCCCTCCCTCATTTCAGACATCTGTAGTACGCAAGCACGACAACAGAACAAGATTCCGGGTACGTTGTTAATATTATCTGGTTATTCTACTAATCAATATATTCACTGCATGCTTAAATTCGCCATCGTGGCGGATAATAGACAACGGATAATGTATATAATGTATATATGTGTGTTTATGAATCAATGTTTATTTTAAATAGATTGTACAGATTACTGCCCAACTGTGTTAAGAAAGAAACAGTCACATACTGCCTGACCACCTAGAAGAAACACACAGACAGATATATAATTATCTAATTATAAGATAATATTAGGTAAATAGGCTATAATTAATGAATATAACAGACCAATTCTCTCTCTCTCTCTCTCTCTCTCTCTCTCTCTCTCTCTCTCTCTCTCTCTCTCTCTCTCTCTCTCTCTCTCTCTGTTTACTCTTAGGTGTTTAAAGCTGGCCTCCATCAACCTTGACATCAGATTATTCCTGGGATAGGATGGACAGATTTAGTCTAATTCAGTATTACTTTGACCTGGGTCTACGTTATAAAGAAATCCTTAAATTTTTAAGTGTTAAACATGGAATTAGTATCAGCATGAAGACACTTAAAAAAATCCTAAATTGAAATGGACTATTTCGAAGAAAAAATTTTGACAACTTATTTAATGTTATTCAGTTTGTAAGGGAGGAGCTCCAAGGCTCAGGACCATTGTATGGATATAGATGGATGTATAGTAAATGCAAGGAAAGAGGATTTCATGTGCGCAAAGAAGACATCCGCCTCATTCTGTCAACTCTTGATCCATTGGGCACAGAAATGCGAAGAAAAAGAAGACTGCACAGGAGAGTGTACTTTTCAAAAGGCCCCAATTTTGTGTGGCATGTTGACTCTTACGACAAATTGAAGCCATTTGGCATATGTATCAATGGGGCTATTGATGGATTCTCAAGGAAAATACTATGGCTGAATGCATATTGCACAAGCAGTGACCCTAAAGTCATAGGAGGTTACTTCCTTAAAACAGTAAGAACTTTTGGTGGCTCGCCTCAAATCCTGAGAGCAGACATGGGAACAGAAAATAGTGTTATTAGGGACGTTCAAAGGTACTTGTGACGTGGTGATGCCGATCAACTTGCTGGAGAAAGAAGCTTCATCTATGGCAAAAGTACAGCCAACCAAAGAATTGAGAGCTGGTGGGGTATTCTTAGAAAAGAATGTGTGGATTTATGGCTTGAATATTTTCACCAGATTAAAGATGAAGGCTACTTCGATGGTAGCTTTCTGGACAAGAACCTTGTGTTATTCTGTTTCCTGGGTTTGATCCAGGTAAATATTGAACACACACGGTGCATTTTTAAATACATTTTTAAATGCACATCAATTTGTTTATTTGATAGGGTTTACAAGGCCCATGAAACAGAAAGAGAGATAATACACAATACTTTTTATGGCTTTTACAGGAAGAGCTGGATTCGACCAAAGACACGTGGAACAGCCACCTGATTCGTCCATTAAGAAATAGCCTTGTACCCCATGGTCGGCCGGATGTCATGTACACCCTTCCTGAATTATATGAGACAGAAGACTACATAAGCCAAGTGCCAGTGGAAGACTGTGACACCTGTGAAGATCAATGTATCCATTGGTCTGACATCCCTTGTGATGAGGACATTTTCAGCCTGTGTTCACACAACATGGCACAAAATCAGCTGCGTATTCCCAAGGAAAGGTTTACAGCACTTAATCTGTATCTTGCACTAAGACAAGAGCTTACTACAGTGTTAAATATTGTGAGATAAAGACATGTTAAACCATTAGCACTAAAAAGTTGTTATGGACAGTTTAACAGACAGTTCTTTCATTAAATTATTATTATTAGAGTTCCATTCATTTCACAGATGTAGATATTATGTCTTAAATGTTATTGATAAAGTCTTGTTTACTTCATATGCATAGTTTAATAAAAGGAGACAGCTTTCTTTTTGATTCATTTTCTTTATTTTTTAAAACTGTAGTCAGTTGAAAAGTATTAATTAATGAACTCCTAATGAATAACATTTCAACATTAAATTTTAAACATTAAACTTTTTCTTACAATATACTGTATTGTAGGAATACTATTTAGACAGTGTAAATTCTGAAAACATAAGTACATTTAAACTGAATGTGAATCTGTATGCGCTGTGTAACACATATATCACATTGTAACACTGCTGTAAGAACATCTGAGATTTTATGAAACATTATCTTGTGCAGGATAAAAAGTTTATATCAGGAAACTGTGTTTGAGGTGGAGACTGTGAATGATACAAAGAAACAGTCATATCCTGCTGCACATACTGTCTGACCACCTAGGATGAACACAGATAGACAGATATAGATAAATGCATGTCTAATTAAGGAATATAACAGACCTATTCTTTGATATTATTGGCATCCTTACCTTTACACAATATCCATCACCCATATGTTTGCATCAAGGATGTTTATGAACTCCTCTGCAAGCTCAGGGTATGAAGTATAATTGTTTGGAACTTCTAACACACATCCACAGGTGTGGTACTGGGGAGATCTTGTGAAGGAAGTTTGTGGCTGCACAAATCGGACATGAATAAACCTTGCAACAAGGAGGTCAGCTCCTACCAAGAAAAAATGTATTAACAATTTCAAATGTATACAAACAATTTAACAGTGCACAACAGCACAAATGCATAACAGTTTATTAAAGTATATGATTTTACAGTTGTATGTAATATAAAACTATATATTTAATAAATATAATGAAAGAAACAAAACACCTATGCAGAAACGCAGAAATTTCCTGAGCTGAACATCACTACAGTGCTTGATGAACCTCTTTAGATAATCCATGACCTGGCATTCTCTGTTATTAAGTGTTTCATGTTGTAATATGGCTATAACTTTTCTTGCTGTTGGAGTAAGGCTCATCATCAATTCACTTAGTCCCCCTGGAGGTAGTTTCAGTTTTTTCAACACCGGACTCCAACATTCTGCTATGTAAGCTGGATCTTGCACAATTTCTTTGTGTGCCACATCAAGTAAGATCTGCTTGGCATTTTTCTCAGTTATAAGAAGTTTCACATCATGAGCTTCCAAGAATTCAACCCATTCTTCTCGTTCAGAGACAGATGTAAAGTCTCTCATTGCTTCTTCAACAAGCTGCTTTTCCTCTTGAGAAACTATTTCCAGAAATGCTGTTAAGAGCTCATCCTCATCAATGTTAAGTCTAAGACAATGACACAGAAAAGGCTTGGCCAGCACAATGGGAAAGTATTGAACAGTGTTATAACCAAGAACCATCACTTTAGCTACATTTTCCCATTCATCTTTCATATCATGCCTTGGCATGGGTACTTTTAGTGTGTTTCCTGATGTACATTTCATGATAAATGTACCCCAATACTCACTCAATGCATCTCTAAAAATTCCACCATTGTCTTCTCCTTTCTCTGTGCTACCATTAGGTAGGACCATCTCAATTTCTATAAGACAATGATTGACAGATACTAAGCCATCTGTAAAGGCTGCATTAAGATCTTTGAAAATGTTTCCCCTGCGAAGTCTTAACTTTGTGGTTTGTAACTGGTCTTGCACTATTTCAGTGGGTTCCATTGGTAGAGTGTCATCAAGCATACCGTCTTCTAAAACTGCATATCCAAACTGAATTTCTTCATCAACTGAAATTGAGCTATGTATTACATTCATAGTGCCTGGTTCTATCAACACTACACTGTTGTCTGACAAAAAAGGTGAATCAGCAATGGATCGGTTGTCCTCAGTTATGACAACAAGTTCTTCCTCACATTCACATGCCTCAGCAGTGGTAGAAGGACCTTGTTCAACTGCAAATCCATCTACTGTTTTAATGCTTGTACTTGGAGTTGTGTCTATCCTCTTGCAAGATAGATACAGTCTCAGCATCTTTACCTTCCTCAGTTCATATTGTTCACCTAATGTTGTCTGTGGATGTAGTTCTTCTTCTGTGAAGTCTCTCAATTTCAATTTAAATTCAGTTATATCTCCTAGCTTATTTTTCTCATTTGGAAAGAACAGCTCCTTGCCACACTCTAACAGTTCTGCCATGGTAGCACTCTTCAAAGCTTTTAAATGTCTGGTTCCACCACCACGCTTTTCTTTGATCTGGACAAAGGAGCCACTAATCTCTTCAAACAGTCCAATTTGGTAACTTTGCTCTGTTTTTTGGGCATTTGAGTTTCCACTGAGCTTTTCTGAACGATTATCACCATTCTTCCTCTTGCAGGCCCGCTTTTCTTGCAATTTTGACATGAGGTTTTCTGTTGCTTTAGAAAATGTAGTGCTATTTCCTTCTAATGCAGCTACTTCTCTTCTGCAGTACTGTCTTATTGCTATCTGGTCTCCAAATCTGGGGACATATGTCAAAAGCTGTTCATCTGACATACTATTGACTGCATTGCAGTCAATCTAAAAGAAAGAGGAAAAATTTTTTTCAAAAATGTTTAATTTTTGCAAGATAATCAGCCAGCAAAAGCTTTATATATGTTTTAAAAGGTTAATGACCCTCATGTTGTTTAAAACCTGTAATTGACTTTCTTCTGTGGAACACAAAAGAAGACATTTTAAGAAATAATATTTAAGTGATTGAATTAATTGAATTGTATTAAGCCAAAGAATCTGTGCATTATTCGTATTGTATTGGTTTTTACCTTCTCCTCTTGAAAAGTTGACACAGTAAGGTCATCCAACTCTCTGTCATATTTTAGAAAATTAAGGAAATTCTCCATTTAAAAAAAATGAAGCTTAAACACATTGCGTTTGGAGCTGTTGTCGTGCTTGTGGATTACAGATGTCTGAAATGAGGGAGGGGCTACAAATCCGTGAGTACAGTTTGCAAAACCGTGGGTACGGATTGCGAAAGCGTGCGCACGGTTTATGAATTTGTGGGTACGGATTACAAAAACTGAGGGTACGGTTTATTAATCCGTGAGTACGATTTATAAACTGAGGGAACAGTTTAATAATCCGTGAGTACGGTTTATAAACTGAGGGGACGAATTACAAAACCGTGATCACGGATTTGCTGGTCTTGTTTTCTTTTCTCCAAGGGGTGACCAGGCGGGCTCCATACTGGGCTCCGTAGTATACTCATGCTCTTGGTAAAGTTATTTCCTCACATGGGTTTTCTTACTACTGCTATGCTGATGCTACACAACTTATCTTCTCTTTCTTCCCTCAGATACCACAGCTTCTGTTCAGATCTCAGCATTTCTATCAGACATATCATCATAGTTGACAGCTCGTCAGTTGATGCTCAATCGTAGCAAAACTGAACTGTTGATCATCCCAGGTGATTCATCCCCTTGTTATGATTTTGCAATATACCTGCATAAGGAGCTGATCTCCCCTTTAATAACAGCTTGCAAACTTGGGGAAACCATGAATAATCAACTGTCCTTTTCCTCGCATGTTGACAATGTGACACTCTCGTGTCGTTTCCTTCTTACAGTAGTACAACATTAGATGGATTCTGCCATTTTTGTCCACATATGCTGCTCATTCTTGTTCAGTCTATTGTCATCTCAAGACTGGACTACTGCAACTTACTGCTGGCAGATCTACCTACAGTATGAATGCAATTGGTCCTCTGCAAATGAACCAAAAAGCAGCTGCATGACTTGTTTTCAACCTGCCTAAGTTCTCGCATACCCCGCTGCTGCACCCCCTCCACTGGCTTCCAGTAGCTGCACACATCAGATTCAAAACACTGATGCTTACCTACAAAGCCAAAAATGGACCAGCTCCCTCTTACCTCAAAGCCCTCATCACTCATCACCATGTCTATGGGTAAGAGGTAAATATACTACAAGACTCTTTTCTGTTTTAGTCCAGAGGTGGTGGAATAAACTTCCCCTAGGGGTCTGGACAGACGAGTCACTGGCTATTTTTTTAAATGACAATTGAAGACGCACTTCTTCAGATAATTGAACTAGCATTTTCTTCCCTGTTTGTTGTATGTGTATGTGTATTTTTATTTATTTTTTTTAAATAGAGATTTAGGCTCATGGTATGTTAAGTCTGTAACCTAGTGTACCAGAGTTAATGTATTCAATGATAGAGACTTAAAAGCACTTTTGTATGTTGCTCTGGATAGGGCCGTCTGCCAAATACTGTAAATGCAAATGTAAATGGTTAGAAAGTGTTGAATGATAAACTGCAGCTCTGACGGTTTTAATATAAATGTGCACGGGAAGATAACAAATCTGAACATGAAGAGAACGAAGGTATTTTTAAAGAAAAATATTAACAAGCAGACACGCAAAATAATCCGGGAATGCTGACTGCCCCCTACTGGTGAAATACTCATGCATCCTGTCATGCAATTTCATTGAAACACTCCCAGGAAATAACAACAAACCTTTTCACTCGTAAATATATCTGAAGATGTATTACCTTCTGCTCCGCTCTGCATTCACAAACTGGTGTTCAAACATGCCCCAGCATTCACAATAGCAACTAATAGCATTTTTAATGGCACTGTTGGTATTGCCAGGATAATTGCTTTGAGTTTTCAAACGTTCCCTCTAAGGGCATTGTGTAATTGAATACTGTTCTTACTCATCGAGATATTCTGTATGATGTGCTTCATCTAAACACAAGAATAACTAAGAGATTTCATGTCATTTTTATGTGTGCAGAAATATGGGATTTGGGGTAACGAGGTGGCGGATAGGCTGTGGAAAAGGACACTGACAAAAGAGAAGAAGCGCAGATTAGTATGAGTAAAGCAGAGGTTAAGTGCATAATATGGGTGAAAGTTAATTAGAGGATAGGGTTAGAGGATAGGATTAGAACTGGAAATAGGAGAGAAGATGCAGTGATGACTAGATTAAGGTTGGGACATTGTTCATCGAATAAAACACTAAAGCTGTTAGGAAAGCACCAGACAGGTGCTCTCTAATCCACATACATTATATATATATATATATATATATATATATATATATATATATATATATATATATATATACACACACACACACTCACTGGTCACTTTATTAGGTACACCTGTCCAACTGCTCGTTAACGCAAATTTCTAAACTCAATGCATTTAGGCATGTAGACATGGTCAAGACAATCTGCTGCAGTTCAAACCAAGCATCAGAATGGGGAAGAAAGGTGATTTAAGGAACTTTGAACGTGGCATGGTTGTTGGTGCCAGACGCACAACACGTTGACCCTTGAGGCGGATGGGCTACAGCAGCAGAAGACCACACCGGGTGCCACTCCTGACAGCTAAGAACAGGAAACTGAGGCTACAATTTGCACAGGCCCACCAAAATTGGACAATAGAAGTTTGGAAAAATGTTGCCTGGTCTGATGAGTCTCGATTTCTGCTGCGACATTCGGATGAAATTCGGATTTGGCATCAACAACATGAAAGCATGGATCCATCCTGCCTTGTGTCAACGGTTCAGGCTGGTGGTGGTGGTGTAATGGTGTGGGGGATATCTTCTTGGCACAGTTTGGGCCCATTAGTACCAATTGAGCATCGTGTCAATGCCACAGCCTACCTGAGTATTGTTGCTTACCATGTCCATCCCTTTATGACCACAGTGTACCCATCTTCTGATGGCTACTTCCAGCAGGATAACGCGCCATGTCATCTCAGACTGGTTTCTTGAACATGACAATGAGTTCACTGTACTCAAATGGCTTCCACAGTCACCAGATCTCAGACCAATAGATCACCTTTGGGATGTGGTGGAACGAGAGATTCGCATCATGGATGTGAATATGGACCAAAATCTCTGAGGAATATTTTCAGTACCTTGTTGAATCTATGCCACGAAGATTCTATGCCACGAAGATATACTGTATATATGTGGCATGCAAGTGTTTGTTGATCAGTTCATATCCTCTTATAGTATAGTTCATGAAGCATTGCTGGTTGTACCAGATGTAGTTGATACATCTCCCATGCTTCTCTATCTGGACCCCATGGTGTGAAGAATGTCATGGCTCCTTCACAGCTCTCTAAGCTGCAGCTGTCTGTGTAATCAGCAGTACTTGGAACAGTCCCAGGCATTTCCCACCTCCCACGCAGGCCCGTTTCATGCCGACAGAAATGCAGCTCTGTGTGGTAAGGCTTGTGGTGGTATTATGTGTGTTTATATCAACATGGAATGGTGCAAGGACTAGATTGTGGAGGCAGAAGGCTACAGCACCTTGAACAGACAAGTTTGCTCAGAACCAAGGTCAGCTCTGCTGGGACAGAGTGCAATGCAGGGTAGCCAAAGTTGACAGGCCAATCGGGTGTGCAGATGTGGCACTCACCCTCCAGCAGGAGTTCACAGTGGAGAACCAGGCTCAGCAGCTAGAGGGAGGTCAAATTGAAGAATATTCAGGTGAAACTAATGTAATCTCTCCCTCTGCTACTTATTCCTTTTAGAATCCCTCGTATATTAGATGAGTTTGCAGTTACTGAACCCTCGCCATTCTCTTGGGACGCTAACCTCACCCACTCACCTCTGCTGGCCCGACGCCTGGTGCTCCAGAACTTCACTCCAGCAAATCTGGGGAAACAGAGGGACTGAACAAAATCCACCATTAGTTCCCGAAGATTAATCAAAGCTTACCTCTCTCAGAGCTAAACCAGCCTTCCCTAGCTTGCCTACTCCCGAAAATTCGTTTAGATGCCGCTCCTGATTGGCTCTGATTTTGGTGCGCTTTTGGCCACTCTGTCCACTGAGGGTGTAGGGGTGAAAAGCGCTTTTTTCACTCATATCACAGGCCCCCTCCCTAGCTTAGAACCTCAACTAGCAGTCAGTAAGCCCAGAAGGTATAGCTGTGGGAGAGCTGGGATCCCGCTTGGTACTTGACCTGGAACGAGACGTCTTGAAGAGAAATGAACCACTGTAGCTGCACTGGTTCAATAAAATAATGCCCACGCATCGTACTGATGTCGTTTGAATTTATTTACACTCTCTCACGCGCTCTCCCTTCAGACACTGTGAAAACTACAAAAAATATAAACATATAACATTCAAATATACATCTCACAATCATAATAAACATCCACAAATTACAATCCATTCATAATTAGTCCCAATCACGACATTACAATGCACAATACACTTATATACAACTTATATATATTACATCCTACATAACAGCACATGAACAACATTATAATATTTGACATGCTATTAACAGTTACCGTGTGCGCCTTTTGAACCACATGCAGATAAATGGTAATTATTTATGTCAGCATGTTAACATATCCATGTCATTGCTACGCTCTGACCCATAATTCCATAGTCCCGCGCAACACTAGCATCACGTGTGCATCACGTAGTTTTAAAGAAACATGCACACACTCTCTGAACATCACATACTACACTCCCAACCCTCTGTTTAAATTTTCATGCATTGAAACCAACTTATATTAATAACAAAGAACAGTTAACTGTCTTGCAGACATTTACACTCCCACCAATTACTTTGATCTATGAGAACTTTAAGCACAGGTTTGAATAAATCTAGTAATTCCAGAACCACAAACCAGAAACAGTTATTTATCGAACTCTTACATACATTTAACGTTTCAAATATTCTACAATGTGTGAGTGTTTAAATTATTTCTAATGAAACACACTTTAGTTGTTTTCTATGAGTACAACTAACTTATGGATAGGACGTTCCAGAATGGAAAGGATATTGTGTCTTTTACCCTCCTTTCCTAACTTTCTATCTCCTATTTGTATTGTGACCTTTCGCACCAATCCATCTTCATCTTTACAAACATCAAACACTCTTCCAAGCCTCCATTCATTGCGTGGAATCTCTTCCTCTTTGACAATAACAATATCTCCAATCCTCACATTCCGTTTTGGAGAATGCCAGCGTTGTCTGAAGGTGATATTTGCAAGATATTCTCTCCTCCATCTACACCAGAATTGCTCTGTAAGATATTGTACCCTGCGCCACCTTTTCCTGGCATACATATCTTCTGCTACAAATTTTCCTGGTGGAGGCAGTGGAACAGAAGCTTTCATGGTAAGTAAATGGTTTGGGGTAAGGGGCTCTAGGCTTTTTGGATCATTAAGTGTGTTGACGCTCAGTGGACGGCTGTTGATAATTGACATGGCTTCATAGAAGAATGTTCTTAAAGAAGCATCATCTAGTCTGCCAGCACTTTGCGATAAGACCCAGCTTAGAACACTCCTAACGGTCCTGATCTGCCTTTCCCAAATACCACCCATATGACTGGCATCAGGCACATTCATTGTGAAGTCGCATTGTTTTTGGGCTAGGTAAGCAGTCAGTCTGTCTTTATCTACTTCCTTTAGTGCTCTTGACAGTTCATTTTTTGCCCCAACAAAATTTGAGCCTTGATCAGACCTGATTTCTCTCACAGCTCTACAAATAGCTATAAAACACCGTAGGGCATTTATAAATGCATCAGTTGTCAAGTCATCCAACATTTCAACGTGAACTGCTCTGGAGGAAAGACAGGTGAATATGAGACCATACCTCTTTTGCTCTTTGCGACCTTGTTTGGTGTGAAATGGCCCAAAACAATCGATTCCACAGTATGAGAAGGGTGGTGATGGTTCAGTAGGATTAATAGGTAGATCCGCCATCCTTTGTGTTTCTGTTGGCCTGCGAGCTCTCCTGCAGGTAACACATTGTTTTATGTAGTTGGCTATGACTTTGCTGCCACCAATGACCCAGTAACCATTGGCTCTCAGTTCATTGAGGGTCTGCCCTCTTCCTTGATGCTGAGTTTTATCGTGACAGTAACCCAGGATTAAATGTGTGACCACACCTGCCTTAGGGAGGATCACTGGATGCTTCAAGTCCAGAGATAAGTTAGCTTTCTTTAGTCTCCCTCCCACCCTAAGGACACCATCTTGTAGCACTGGGTCAAGCTGGAACAATGGATGATTATTTGGCAGTTTGTCATGGCTCAGTATATCCATTTCCTTTTTGAAGGCATCCCTTTGTGCTAGTTTAATGAATACAATGCTGGCTTTCCTCAGGTCTTCAACATTTATGGGCTTTGGTATTTTGTCTCTTTTTGCTAGTAGCTGGATCCGAGCAATCACATTTAATGCTGCATGCCATTTTGAGAAATGATTAAATCTCTCCAAAAAATTGTCCTCTTGTATTACTTTGGTTTGCAGAACCTGTGTTTTGATTTCAGGATCTCCCAACAAGAGCTCTGGAGTTGACTTTGGCATGACGATCTCGCTTCTCCACAAGAACTTTGGTCGAGTAAGCCAGTCTGAATTAATCAACTCTGAAACGCTGAGACCTCTGGATGCTTGATCCGCTGGATTTTGGTCTGTATCGATGTAGTTCCACTGTACAGGTTCTGATGCTTCTCTGATTCTTTGGACACGATTGGCAACGAAAACGTGAAACCTTCGAGCATCGTTATTGATGTAACCTAAGACTACTTTAGAATCAGTCCAAAAATATTCTTGATCAATTTTGAGCTCCAGTTCTTCTCTTAACATACTACTGACTGCTGAGGAGACCACTGCAGCTGTTAACTCGAGTCTAGGTATGGTAACAACCTTTGTGGGTGCAACCCTTGCTTTACCTATGACTAAAGAACAGTGCACATTGTCTTCAGTGAGCAATCGTATATATGTGCACTGACCGTACACGTGGCTACTCGCATCGGAAAAGTGATGGAGTTCAATTCTCTGCACTCTTTCCAGATTTTGGGGAATGAAACACCTTGGGATCTGAAGTTTTTCCAGATTCTTTAGATCGTTTAACCAGCTTTCCCATTGAGGTCTTAACTCTCCAGGCAGCGGTTCATCCCATTCAATGCCTTTTTGGCACATCTCCTGTAGTACTTTCTTTCCCTGCAGTAGAAAAGGGGCTAGAAATCCTAGAGGGTCAAACACAGAAGCCACAGTCGAAAGGATTCCTCGCCGTGTTGCTGGTTTCTCATCCAGAGCAACCTTGAAGGTGAAGGCATCACTGCTCACACTCCACTTTACTCCCAACACAGTCTGGACAGGGAGGTTGTCATGACTGAGGTCCACATCCTGAACTCCACTAGCTCTTTCACTGTCAGGAATTGATTCCAGAACCTCTCTGTTGTTAGAGATGAACTTATGGAGATGCAATCTTCCTTTAGCACACACATTTTGTGCTTCCTTCACAAGGTTGATAGCTGTGTCCACATCTTCTACGCTAGCAAGGCCATCATCAACATAGAAATTCTTCCTTATGAAGTTGGCTGCTGCAGGATACTCTTCATTTTGGCTTGCGAGATACTTCATTCCATAATTTGCACAAGCAGGAGAGGATGTCGCTCCAAAAAGATGGACTTTCATACGATATTCCTTTGGCTCAGAATTCGTATCCCCATGTTCCCACCACAGGAACCGTAAGTAATCTCTGTCCTCCTGGCTTACATGGAGCCTGTGGAACATCTTCTCAACATCACAGATGACTGCAATTGGGTATTTGTGGAATCTGCAACGCACTCCTGTTAGGCCGTTGGTAAGATCAGGTCCAGATAGCAACTGATCATTTAGGGCTGTGCCATTATATTTGGCAGAGCAGTCGAACACAACCCTAATTTTGTTTGGCTTTCTAGGGTGATAGACACCTTGGTGAGGAATATACCACGTATTTCCTGCCCTGAGTGAGTGCTCAGCTCTCTCCACATCACCATCCTCAAATACACCTTCCATAAATTTAATATAGTCATCCTTGAATTTGGGATCTTTATCAAGTCTTCCTTTCAGACGCCTCAGTCTTAGTAGAGCCAACCGCTTATTCTCTGGAAGCTGGGGGCGTGTCTTAAAAGGTAGGGGCATTTCCAGGTGCCCATCTGCATTGTAGCATATTTTGTCATTCAGTAACCTCATAAACTGTATGTCATCTTGTGATATGCTCTTTTCCCCAGGGCTTGTGTCTTTGAAGTCTGATTCTAGGGCTTTGATAACAGTGGCTGGTGTCAGTAGTGGAATTTCTTTGACGGATACACGATGGCACAGGCCTATAACCTCTGACGACTTCGCAACCCGTGGTGAGCTGCCAACAATGCTCCATCCCAGGTCCGTCTTAATGGCATATGGCTCATCGTCACCTCCTATAATGACTTGTCGTGGAGCCAGTGCTCTGGAGCAGTCATAGCCTATTAAAATTCCGACCTTACAATCCATCAACTTTGGAATTTCTTGTGCTATTCGGTTCAGATGGTTCCACCTTCTGGCTGTTTCAGGGGTTGGAATGTGGGAACGCTCAAGAGGGATGAAATCTCTGGTATAGGCAGGTGGCAAGTTTACAAGACTTTTGGAGGAAAACCCCCTAACTCTAAGCCCACTAACTCTTTCACTCTGAATAATGGAATCTTTTCCCCTCATTGTCGTTAGTTTTAGCTTGACAGGCTCTAAACTTGCTCCCACCTCTTCACATACCTCTTGATCCACAAAGGTGTTGCTACTCTGTGTGTCCAATAAAGCATACACTAGTATCTCCTTTTCAGGAGCTGTGAGTAAAGAAATCCATACAGGCACTATCATAGATGTGCTCCCACCATCACCTCTGTCCACACAACAAGAAAGAGAAGAAGTTGTTTCTTCAGATTGCACTGCATGAGAAGATGTGTCTTCTATGGTAGAAGAACGGTCTTCGTGCAGTGGTGTTGGATGGTGCTTCTTACATATGGCACAAATAGCTTTACTCTTACAGTCCTTCGAGTTGTGTCCTCTCCTAAGACAGCCGAAGCAGAGGTTGTTGTCAAATATGAATCTTTTCTTGTCTTCTTCTGGCTTGTTAGCAAACCTTTGACATTTGGATTCTTTGGATAGAATGGTTTTCTCCACAGCACATGCAAGGAACTGGGTTTGAACCTGAAGATGGGACATTTACTCTCTTGATTCCATTTGAGGTTCTTGTGTTATGTTCTACAGCACTGTAAGCTTTCATCTCTGCGTTTGACTTATCTGGTGCTTTCACATTTGTGATCAATGCATTAGCTCTTTGTCGTCTTACATCTCTAGTTGGTTTTTCATCAGGTGACTTCAAAGCACTAAACGATGTTACAGGGTTACATGCAATTTCTGCTTCTTGTGCCATAAACTCAGCAAACTCCTTGAAATTAGGGTATTCTTCTGTTTTTCTCAACTGCTTTGTCACATGGCGGTTCCAGCGTGAAGTCACCCAGTCTGGAAGTTTCTGCAACATCTTTTGATTTTCTTCACAGTCATTTAACACCTGAAGTCCTTTGACATATGGCATACTGTTATTACATGCTGTGAGGAAATCACTGAATTGTCTCAATTTAACTGAGTCCTTTGAACCTATCTTTGGCCAGTTATTCTGTTTCTCTCTAAATGCCCGCTGAATCACAAAGGGGTGTCCGTGTCTAGAATTCAGTGCGTCCCATGCCTGGTCATAAGCTTCATCATCCTTCCTAAAGAAGCTTCCTTCTAACACACATTGTGCTTCTCCACTGACATATTTTTGTAGGTAAAACAACCTATCAGCTGGATTTGTGCATCGTCTTTCAATCAATGCCTTGAAACTTGTGCTCCACTCTAAGAATTTAAGTGGATCCCCTGAGAAGACTGAGGGCTCGGTTGCTGGAAGTCTGGTGAGTACCATTGTGTCACGTAGGGCTTGTGCTAACGATGCATCATTGTTTGTATGGTTTGTTTGCACATTGTCATTGTTCTCACAAATCTGTTCATTTTTTATTTCTTTTTGAGAAACTGGAGGACGATAGGCTGCTTCACTGCTTGGTGATCTGCTTTGATTACTTGCTTCGCCTGAATCTGCTTCCGAGTATGCTTTGAGCTTAGCCACTATTACTTGCAGATCTCTTCCATTTTTGAGTCTTTTAAGTTCTTGTCTTTGTGCAGCGATAGCCTCTTCCATCTTTATTTCAGCCTGCTTTGCTGCGAGCTGTGCAGCATACTCTGCTCTTTTTGTTATGATGCTTGGTTGTTATGATGAACACCTTGAGTGGTTACTTTGAGCGGTAGATTTGGAAATTGTAGTCTCAAATATTGACTGGGCATACTCTTTGTCAAGCACCATATGAAGTCTAGCATTTTCTGCCTTAGCATCAAATTCCTCCATCCCTACTTCACTCATACGTACTTTCATTAGCCCCATTAAATCTGCGGTTACTGCCGTGCAGGTATCCATCTTTCTTCTAATGTCAGTGGAAGGTACTGACTGGGATCGAATATTTTCATACAGTTCTCTTATTTGCATTTCAAGCTCTTCTACAGCATCAAGCATGTCACATAAATCTTTGTCAGAGCACTCATCTTTGAGTTTGGTACGTGTGGTTTTAACTTGCTCTTTCCAGCTTCCATATAACTTAATGAATTTGTTCTCCTTCTGAGAAACCTCTTGTTGCTTAAGCTCCAGCATTTTTGGGGTTAATATTCTATCCCGTGAGGACTTTCTAGGTTCTTTTTTCTTAGTAGTGACAGAGGTTGACTCTATTGCAATCTGGTGCATTTCTGTTGTGGTAAATTCTGCCTGAATGGACTCAATTTGTCCAGTACGTTCCTCAACTTGTGATGTCTCTCTATGAACTGACATTGTTTATTCCGTCGTACTTTTCTGTCTGTAGAGAGTAACATATTACAGCAACGTTGCACTTGAAGCCTTAGTTGTAAAGGATATTTGCAAAACCGTAGTCTGACGCCCTCTCTTGGTGAATTAGTGTACTGTTTTTAACGTTGCCAGGAGCCAGCACTCCCGTCTTCTCTTAATCAGCAAACTAATGCTCCGCCCACACTCAGCGATAGTCTTCTCTTCGGATAACCGCCAATCTTCTCTTTGATTTCTTTGACTTTAATCTTTTTTGGCAATACCAGCGGTACGTTTTCACTGTAGCTGCACTGGTTCAATAAAATAATGCCCACGCATCGTACTGATGTCGTTTGAATTTATTTACACTCTCTCACGCGCTCTCCCTTCAGACACTGTGAAAACTACAAAAAATATAAACATATAACATTCAAATATACATCTCACAATCATAATAAACATCCACAAATTACAATCCATTCATAATTAGTCCCAATCACGACATTACAATGCACAATACACTTATATACAACTTATATATATTACATCCTACATAACAGCACATGAACAACATTATAATATTTGACATGCTATTAACAGTTACCGTGTGCGCCTTTTGAACCACATGCAGATAAATGGTAATTATTTATGTCAGCATGTTAACATATCCATGTCATTGCTACGCTCTGACCCATAATTCCATAGTCCCGCGCAACACTAGCATCACGTGTGCATCACGTAGTTTTAAAGAAACATGCACACACTCTCTGAACATCACATACTACACTCCCAACCCTCTGTTTAAATTTTCATGCATTGAAACCAACTTATATTAATAACAAAGAACAGTTAACTGTCTTGCAGACATTTACAACCACCAAGTCAACCCTCCCTAGATTGTGTGCGTACATTATGGAATCCAGAAATCTGGTTAATCCTTTCACCAGTACAGAAACCTGGGCTCTGTAGTTACAATTGTTGTTAGTCCTGAGCAATACTTATTCTGCTCTGGTTTTTGATCTTTGATAGGTAATTCAACTAATGGCTTGCCATCTTCATCATATTGTTCTTTGATAAAACCTCTAAATCGTGTTATATCCCACAGCTTATCTTTAATTTATGTTTCTGATAGCCACTGCTAAACACTGTTTCTATCTTTATATGTTCGCTTGTCTCAAAAGCGTGTATGTATGCCTCTAGTGTTTATATCCAAATCATATAAAGCCATTCAAATCTTAAACAACGATATTGATTTGCCAGAAGGGGTGCCAGTGCACTCTGTCTGTGTCTTCACACACACACACACACACACACACACACACACACACACACACACACACACACACACACACACGCTCACACACACACACGCACACACGCACACACACACACACACACACACACACACACACACACACACACACACACACACACACACACACACACACACACAGACCCTAGAGCCAGACTATTGTGTTAATGTACAGCCAAAAGGATCTACAAAGTCCCAAATCCTGTTTTCAATGGGTGTCAATCGTGTCAATATGTATGTGAGTATTGCACCTCTTCCACCATATCCTGTATCTTGTGCCGTATCCATAGACTATATGCTTAAAGATATACAATACCCTGTATACCTCAAAGATACGCTTTAATTATATCAGTTGTGTGATTTTTCTCACTGCTTTCCAGGTGAGAAAGCCCTCTCTGGACACTGCTCTGGGTGGCACTGTTGTTATTGAGATCCTCCAGGATTCTGGGTCTAATTCTATGTAACCATGCTTGCTAATTCAATTTTTATCCAACTTGGCACTTACAATGTAACTTTGTTGCACTGAATCTCTTGGTATCCAGGAGTGTCCCCAGTAATTATTCACTTGAACTGCTGTTAATGCACTCTGGCACCTTGCCACTTTTGCCACAGATGGTCTTAAGTGCAAAGCTGCTTCTTCCCTAAACAATCGTCTAATTCTTTGGGTAAGAAGCAGACCTTGTGAGGACAATTTATCTTAGCCACAGAGAAAACCACTGGAGCTACGAGCATAACTTTGATCACAGAGTAAGTCATGATCTCCTGTTTTAATGTTACAACAAATTCACAACTTGTTTGACACAAACAATGACATTCTGACGGCTGTTAGAGAAGTCTCCCAGATAATCAGCAGAGTTTTTCATGAGTGTCTGTAACTTAGCCAACAGTTTTACAGCCTGTTCACTGACAGCACCTGCTCAGAACAAGTAGTCTAGGCCAATGGTTCTCAAACTGGGGGGCCTGAGATGGTGCCAGGGGGCCCCTGCTTTTATGACATTTTATAAAATAATTAACATATCATAAATTCTGTGTAATTAAATCTCAGAAAAATAAGGCTACTAACCAACAGCACTACATTGTATAATTTAATATGTTTTGTTTAGTTCAAGTATTAAGTTTTGGAATGTTTTATGTCATAAATTTTCTTTCTTTGTGTGTGTGGTGGTGGTGGGGGGGCCCACTGGTCTAGGCCTAGTCATATGTTTCATATTGAACCAATTTGGGAGGCTATCAAAGATCGCAGCCTTGGTTTTAGTGCTTCCACATTCTAATGCTGATGCCCAGAGGGTATTATTGATGGTCAGTTTGAACAAAACCTCAACACGAATCAGCTTGTCTCTGGACGGGACATTGTTCTCATTCATGACCCTAAAAATGTCTGGACTTAAGCCAAATTGTTTTAAATGGGAGCAACATTACAAGTGATAAAGAAGTCCAAAAAGGAAACAAAAAATTACAATAAACAACACCAGTCATAATCTCTCTCTCTCGCTTTCTCTCTACCTCTCTCTCTCTCACACACACACACACACACACACACACACACACACACACACACACACACACACACACACACACACACACACACACACACACACATTAATAAATGGAAATTGAATAAATACTTTGTATTTGGTTAAATTGTGTTCAGTGATCCTTACCAAATACAACAACACCCCATTGTTGTGTTTGGGTGGGGGGTTGGGGATGTCACTCTTGCCTGTCTTCAAAACTTGAGAGCCCTGCTAGTATGAAAAAGAAAATAAAGAAAAGACTGAATTCTTCAGATTGGATGAAGGGTAAAAGCAAGGTTTATTGAAGATCAGTGCTGATCGTTTTGCTAACGTGTATTTTGTTTTTATTTAATTGTGATTTGAATTTTGATTCTATTAACCAATGAAGAATTTGGTTAACAACAATTTGGTTAACAACAAAAATCAGACAAAAGAATAACTAAAATATATATATTAGTTAGAGAATATCACAAGTAGATATGATCAATAAAGGCTTAAGACATGCAAAACATGCTGTAGGAGGTGGTAGAAAGGAGGATGGTAGCAAAACTATCTACTTTCTTCTCAGTATTTATACATTGTATTGTGTATATACTGTATATTATGTCTTTTTTTATATATATATTTGCATTTATTTCTTTTTGCTGCTGTAACAAAGAAATTTCCCTATTGTGGGACGAATAAAGGTATATCTTATCTTATCTTATCTTATCTTATCTTATCTTATCTTATCTTATCTTATCTTATCTTA
This sequence comes from Tachysurus fulvidraco, assembly GCF_022655615.1. Classification (NCBI taxonomy): domain Eukaryota; kingdom Metazoa; phylum Chordata; class Actinopteri; order Siluriformes; family Bagridae; genus Tachysurus; species Tachysurus fulvidraco. The sequence continues at coordinate 17,686,727 of NC_062526.1, read as the reverse complement.
TCTTATCTTAAAAAGAAGCACAGCCTATTTGGTTAGTGATTTGTTCTGACTTGCTTCTGCATAGGGCAACATAATCTCTTCATGTATTTTGATGTATTCATACTGATCCATTATAAAGCAGCACTGTGCTAACCTGAAATGCTGTCAATGACAACTATACACTATAAGAACAATTTTACTCAGTTCTCTTTTGCCAATTGATGTGTTCTTTGACAAATTTTAACCAATTCTGTACATGGCTTTATTTTAACAATGGCATCAAGGAAGTTTGCATTTGGGAGTGTTCCTGAAGCATGTTGTGTGTCACGTGTGTTCTCGTCACTACTCACCTTTTTCTAATTGACTGTTATTAATCAAATCAATTCAAATCTAATTTTTGTCACATACACATACATATAGTGTACGAAAGTGCCTATTTATTTCCTGGTCTTTTCTTGTCTGTTCAGCGTTAGTTTTTTTTTTTCTTTTTTCTCTCCCCTCTACCCTGCTTTGGGCCTGGCTTTATCCTTGAAGTTAATGAGCTTTAGTGGTTAGCACGTTCGCCTCCCACCTCCACGGTTGGGGGTTCGATTCCCGCCTCCGCCTTGTCTGTGTGGAGTTTGCATGTTCTCCCCGTGCCTCGGGGGTTTCCTCCGGGTACTCCAGTTTCCTCCCCCGGTCCAAAGACATGCATGGTAGGTTGATTGGCATCTCTGGAAAATTGTCCATAGTGTGTGAATGAGAGTGTGTGTGTGCCCTGTGATGGGTTGGCACTCCGTCCAGGGTGTATCCTGCTTCGATGCCCGATGACGCCTGAGAAGCACAGGCTCCCCGTGACCCGAGAAGTTCGGATAAGCGGTAGAAAATGAGAGAGTGAATGTTATCTGTTAGTGCTGTGTAAATGAGTAGAATTCTCTAATATGTTCTCTGTAAACTCCACACTGCGATTTTTTTAACATGCCCCTTTTAATGAATGAGTCAATTACTCAGAAGAAACAGTCATGACCATTGGGTCAGATATATTTTACACTAATACATCTACAGGCAAAATCCTTTGCAATGAAGTATCACTACAGTACAATAACAATATGTTTCAAAAACAGAAATGTTTATTTTTTATTTGGTTCTCAGGGTTAATGACTACAAGTGTACTGTTATATAAATGTGTGTAGAGTCGAAGTGGAGTAATAAATCACATTTTAACAAATACAAGCACATAAAACACTGTGAGCACTGCTCTGTGAGCCTGAACAATGGCTGTTAGAAAGTCTTTTAAATGGAGTTCATTGTTTTATATTTAAATACACGAGTCTCTCACAGCATCCAGCTGTGTGGCATCATAGAGCAGTGGAAAACATCATCAACCCTCCTTCGCATACATGAGCTCACAGATGCATATGATTGGCCATTGTCTCTCTGATTAACAGGTGAGAGTAAGCCCCTCCCATTCAGATAACAGGTGAACTTCTGCTCTTTACTTCACTCACAGCTCCATCTCCATTTCTCTAAGATCATATTTTTTATTCATTTCTGTATCTCATTCTATTTTCCTTATAATCAAAACCCACACACAAGCATGGACATTACTGTTATTTATTTATTTCAGCATTATTATAACAGTTTGTATCCTCTTATCTTTATCATGTTAATATTAATCTTAACCTAATATTTAAACAGAAGAAACACAAACCAGTAAATGTGTCTTTACGAGACTAATCCCTTTAAAACAGAATAGAACAGATGAAGGCTGATATCTGATTGTGAGTCAGTGCTGAGTGTGTTTGTGTCTCTAAAGGTCTGGAAACACACACAGTATGATGTGTTATAATTACTGATGGGACTGAAGCTAATAAAACACAGATTTGTTAAACAGGTCGTTCAGATGTGAAAAGGTGTTGAATGGATAGTTTTAGTTTTAAATGGAGTTCAGTAATAAATAAAGTCCTCAGTGTGGTTTAGTGACTTTGTGTTTTGTTCTTGTGTTGAAAATAAAATCTTGGAGTTCTGATCCTCCAGCATGACCTCCTGCTTCTGCTGTCTTCACTCCTGTTCTTTTACACTTTAGTCCAATCTGTTCAATCTGTGTGTATATGTGTGTTTGTGTAAAATCACATATGAAGAATGAAAACTACACAGAGAATTTACACAGAGCATAAAAATAAAACAATCTGAAAAATCCCATTTTACATCAAGAACAAAGAAGAAAATAAATCATACCCCGATACCCACTGAACAATGTGTGTGTGTGTGTGTGTGTGTGTGTGTGTGTGTGTGTGTGTGTGTGTGTGTGTGTGTGTGTGTGTGTGTGTGTGTGTGTGTGGTCCTCATCTCCATCTCCTGGTGTCTCCTAGAAAAACTGAGAGAAAGAAACAGGATCAGCTCTGAGCTGAGATTTAATGTGAGCTCAGTCTTTTCTGCTGGAGTTTCAGTCCACACACAGATTTTTCTTCCATACTGTAACTGTCTTCAGAAGTCATGACACATGAATTCATGTGATCAAAATGTCAAGCATTCTCTGTACACACACAGAGACTTTTCTTCCATATGATACTGTAAACATCATCATGTCTTACTCTCTCACTTCAGCAGGAAGACACACAGTCATGCTTTATGAGTTGGTGGAGAAAGAGTCTTCAGAGGCTGGAGCACGTTTGAAGCCTGAAACACAGATGATGGACAGACAGTTATTTATCAGTTTATCAGTTCAGATTAAAAACAAGTAAAATCTTCATCAAATCTCCTTCAAGAATTAGAAAGTGTAAATCTGTTCTCTGAAAACTTCACATCTGCCTCCTTCCTCCTCTCACCAGAGTTCTTCTTCTTCCAGACCATAATTCCAGCAACAACAGCAACAACGTGAACAATGAGAGCCACGACTACACCAATGATGATAGCCATCGATCCTCCACCTGTTAAATCGGCACAGAGTCTTTATTATCCGCTGCAGCAGGAAATCAGATTTCACTGTAAATCTGTAGTTTTAGAGGAAAGTGTTTCTGACCTTTCAGGATCTGTCGCTCGCTCACATTCAGCACTAAATCCTTCATGCTGCTGTGCTGAATCACACAGGTGTAGGTGTGTTTCTGCAGCTCCTCAGCTGGGACTTTCAGAATGCTTCTCTTCTGGAAGCTTCCATCCTGGTTGGGTAACGTCTCACTGAGCTCCACGTCCTCATGCACGTCCTCTCCGTCCTTCCTCCAGGAGATCAACACTGCTTTGGGGAAGAAACCTGTAGCGTGACACACCACCCCTGGAGAAGGCGAGTGTTTCTGGAACAGTGACGTCTCAGGACGAACTGCAGAGACACAGAGACAGAAATATTAAAAGTCTCTTCTGTCCTTCATGTCTAAACTCCTCATGTAACCCTGATGAGGAATAATCTGTGTTCCTGCTGAGGACGTTTTTCATCAAGTTTCCACCAGTTGATGAGTTTTAGTGAAGATGAGACACTGGAATGGTTTCTGCAGGAAAGGAGGAAAGTTTACAGCAGAAACATTGGAGCCTTCCCACACTGTTAAAGAGCATCTGCTGTGAGCAGCACAGGAGACAAGAAACAGCATCTTCATCACTTTCTAATCATCATCACCACTCTTTAAAGTGTTTGTAAACTGTTAGAATGAAAACATCCTTAAATTTTCAGTTACTTTTTCTTCATTTTTTTTCTCTCTGGTCTGAAAAATCTTTCTCTGTTTAACTGAAATAAAACGTCTCTGTTCTGCTGAAAGATTTTGGTCTTTTCACTTTACACACTGAACTATCTGAAGAACGTCACCTCATTTTTCCCCTCAGTGAAGTTCAGAGTTATTGGTCATGTGATGAAGATTTTCTGTCTACAAAGATGTGAAAGAGTTTCGAGTTGGACAGAAAAATAGATTTACACTTTTAATGTACGGCTTTAAAAAAAACAACTCATTTTTATTTAGAGATTTAAATAATCACAACAGAGGAGGACAGACAGAGAGAGAGAGAGAGAGAGAGAGAGAGAGAGAGAGAGAGAGTGTGTGTGTGTGTGTGTGTGAGTTACAGTAACAGATCACATGCTTTACCTTTCCTCTCCAGAGTCTCTCTGCCATAAGACACATACTTCTTTAACCAATCGATACAGGTGTCCTCCAGGTAGCTCTTCTCACCCACAGTGGCACCAGGATTATTATCCCACTTGTTCTTGGTGATCACAGCTTGTGGTTTAGTGTAGTCCATGTGAGAGTTTTCAGATCCAAACTGATGAAATCTTCTCCATCATAACCGTACTGTCTGTATCCTCTAACAGTCCCGTCATCATCCAGCTCACAGCCGTACATCTGCTGCACCGTGTGAACTCCTGCACACACACACACACACACACACACACACACACACACACACACACACACACACACACACACACACACACACAAACATTACATTTACATTTACAACATTTGGCAGACGCCTTTATCCAGAGCGACGTATAAAAGTGTGATTAAGTCTCTATCAATGAAAACAAACACACACACACACTTCTCTTGAAAGGAAGGTGTGATATCAAACTGTGTTAACTTTCATGTTTGAATTATCTGTGTTTACTTCTACAGGAAGTGAGCTACAAACACCACTGTGCAGACAGGAAGTGCTCTATAAACATCAGAACACAACAGGAGACACACTACACACTACATCACATGAACATGTTGCTAATAAACACAGCATCTGTTTCACTTCCATTACTACAGTTAGCAGAACATCAACTAGCTCTAGGACAAAGTCCTACAGAAACTGTTTTTAATGACATGATCTACTGGATGGTGCAACAGTCACTAACTTATTGGAGTACTAGTATAAAGAGTTAGTCTATAGTTTTATAATATAGAAATTGTTTAAAATCCAATTTCCAATTCCGGGAAGCACTTCTGAATACACGAATTGACTCCACACACTTAAAATCTTAAGTGGCGGCTGTTTTAAAAAAAAATTTTTGTAAAAATTGTTAATTTATACATAAGTATGTATGTTTTTTAAAGTAAACAAATTTATTTTATCAATTTGCCCCTGAAACTCGGAATCTTTTAGCCTGCACAAGTGCATCAATATCAGGCATTATGTCCCGAGTAGCGGCCAATTTTAGAATCTCATTTAAGTGCTTATGTGTGAGCTTTGAGCGGAGCTTCGTTTTATTAATGTTCATTACTGAAAACACTTGCTCACAAAGGTAGGTAGTCCCAAACATGCACAACATTTTTTGTAGCCAGTGCTGTTAATTTAGGATAGCCTGGCAGGCGATACTGATAAAATGTGTCCAAGCCCACAGAGGCACATTTATCCTTCAATTTTACATCACACTTCAAATCAATTATTTCAAGTTGCAGGTTAAGGATTTAGATTGGCCGGTGGAGCAGCAGAAGCAGCGCACACCCAGTAAGCTGGATGAGTGTTTCCTGCGCCCTGTGTCACTTCCTCGGCGCCAGAGCCTGCCATTTTTTTCCCGATCTGCACGCCGAGGTGTCCAGATCCTGGAAAACCCCATACTCTATGCGCACTTCTCCTAGTCACTCCTCGCTTTACGCGAATGTGGTTGGGGCTAAGGCGTGCGGTTATGGGGCAATGCCGCGTGTGGAAGAGACACTGGCAAGCTATCTCTCCCCTAACGTTGCATCATCGCCAAAGGCTCCGGTTTTCCCTACTAAGCTGCTACGTGCTACGACAGCCTTAGTAGGGAAGGCTTACACGGCAGCAGGTCAGGCCGCGGGCTGCCTCCACACCATGGGTGTGTTGCAGGCATACCAGGCTGACCTGCTACGTGATTTGGATGAGGGATTTAGCTCCGGGACGGCTGATATTGAGGAGTTGCGTCGCACTGCCGACTTGGCTCTTTGGGCCACGAAGCACACGGCGCAGGCCATTGGGCAGTCCATGGTGGCCCTGGTAGCCACAGAAAGGCATCTGTGGCTCACCTTGTCCGACCTCCCGGACAAGGATCGAGCTGTGCTACTGGACACACCGATGGCTCCTCCTGGACTGTTTGGCGACGCTGTAACGGCGGTCGTACACAAGTTCCAGGAGTCTAAAAAGCAGTCGGCTGCGTTTCAGCAGTACCTCCCTCGGCGATCTCATGGGGCTGTTCGGCGGCAGCTCCAGCCTGGTCCTTCCAGGCACCGCAAAGACCAGAGTCAGAGCGTGGCCACCCGATCTCCGCGGGCGGGGCCTAAGGGCTTAAGGCGACGTTCTAGGCCCAGGAAGGAGCAGGGTGACCTGAGGGTCACCCTCGCCTCCGACAAACGGGCAGTGGTGCATAGATCCTGATGATCTACGGTTGGGGGGATGGGGCACACCTCACGTGACGGTGCCCATCCCTCCCCTGCACCACCGAGGCGCTAGGCCATTGGCTCTGCCACAGGATGTGCTTCAGAGCACGGCCCCCCTCCAGCGGGCACCTCCCTCCACTTCCGCCCAAAGTCTCTGTACGGATGGGGGAGGCCCGCCGCCTCTCAGGTGGTCTCAACGGCCGCAGTACGTGGCTCCGGGCATTCGGGTCATGGAGGCCGGTCTGTCTGCCCTGCCACAAGATGTGCTTCAGGGCGCGGCTTCCCTCCAGCGGTTCGCTCCACACCTTTCCACCCGAAGGTTCGTTGTTGAGGGGGAGGGTCCGCCGCCTCTTGCGAGGCGCCATCAGCTGCAGGGCTTGGCTCCAGCTGCTCTGTGTGGGTCAGAGGCCAGGCTGGTGGGACCCGAGCAGGCTCTGGTCCTGGAACAAGAAGTGCACACACTCCTGAGGAAAGGAGCCATCGAGGTGGTCCCCCCCTCGGTTCGAGAGTCAGGCTTTTACAGCCCGTACTTCGTCATTCCGAGGAAGAATGGCAGGTTGTGTCTCATTCTAGATCTACGCTTCTTGAACCACTCTCTCAGCAGGCTCAGGTTCAGGATGCTCACCCTCAGGGAGGTCGTGACTCAGATCAGGTCAGGGGACTGGTTCGTCACAATAGATCTGGAAGACGCGTACTTTCATGTTTCCATCCTTCCTGCACACAGGAGGTTCCTGAGGTTTGCTTTCGGAGGCGAAGCTTACCAATATCGGGTCCTCCCGTTCGGCCTAGCACTCTCGCCCCGCACTTTCACGAAATGCGTCGACGCGGCACTGACCCCGCTGCGGCTCCAGGGCATCTGCATTTGAAACTACCTCGACGACTGGTTGATTCTGGCTCAGTTGGAGCGCCAGGCATTGCGCATCGAGATGTTGTCCTCGCCTGCATGAAGGTGCTTGGGTTTCGGCTAAACGCCAGCAAAAGCGTGCTCTCTCCAGCACAGAGAACCACCTTTTTGGGTGTGATATGGGACTCGGCCAGGATGCAGGCACGGTTGTCACCTGCTCGGGTCGAAGTCATCCTCACCTCGGTCAGGAGAGTGCGGGAAAGCCAGCCACACTGTGAAGCAGTTCCAGAGGCTGCTAGGGCTCATGGCTGCGGCGTCCAGCGTAATCCCGCTCGGCCTCCTGCACATGAGGCCCCTCTACTGGTGGCTCCGGGGCAGGGGCTTTTCTCTCAGGGGAAACCCATATCGTTCCATCGTCTCGCGGCGTGCCCTTCAAGCCTTGGATGTTTGGAAAGACCAAACGTTTCTGTCCCAAGGCCCCGTGTTGGGGGCTCCATGTCGCCGCGTGATGCTAACGACGGATACCTCCCTCACGGGGTGGGGTGCAGTCATGAGTGGCCACTCTGTGGAGCAGCCCACGTCTCTTGTGGCACATAAATTGCCTGGAGATGATGGCGGTGTTTTTGGGGTTAAAACACTTCCTCCCGGACCTGAGAGATGGCCCGCACGGACAATACTGCAGTGGTCTCCTACATCAACCATATTTCATATGGAGTTCATATGGCGGAGGTTCTACAGAGCCCAGGTGGATCTGTTTGCGACCCGGGAAACCTCGCACTGTCCCCTCTGGTTCTCTCTCTCTCACGTACATGGTACAGTCGTGGCCGAGGCTACATCTGTACGCTTTTCCTCCGATTGCACTGCTCCCTGGAGTTCTGGAGAGAGTTTGCCAGGATGGAGTCCGTCTCCTCCTGGTAGCACCTTGATGGCCGGGCAAGCCATGGTTTGCGGATCTGGTGTCCCTACTCGAGGGTCCTCCGTGGGAAATTCCTCCCAGGAGGGATCTCCTCTCACAGACGGGCGGAACCCTGATGCACCCCCGCCCGAGCTGTGGAGGCTGTGGCTGTGGCCCCTGAGGGTGCACAGTTCATAGCGGCTGGTCTCTCTACTGAGGTGGGAGAGGCCCTTCTCCGCTCCAGAGCTTCCTCCATTTACAGCCCCCGAACAGAAGCGACAGAACCGACTGTGTCCAGTGCAAGCACTGGTCACTTACCTCCGCAGGACGGGTCCGTGGAGAGAATCGGTGCAGCTGCTCGTCTGCTTTGGCCTGGTCCACTAGAGTGGCACTCCAAGACATCTGTGATGCTGCGGGTTGGTCCACCCTGCTGACCTTTGTCAGGTTCTATGACCTTGACCTCAGAGCCACCCCGGGCTCCTCTGTCCTACGTGCAGGTGCAGAGGCCCTCACTCTCTAAGCAGGGTCTGGTCAGTGTGGCGTGATTGGACACTCGTTCCCATAGCGTTTCGACGCAGCTCGAGTCCCGAAAGGGAACGTCTCTAGGTTACGACTGTAACCCTAGTTCCCTGAGGAACGAGATGCTGCATCTCCATGCCACACTCCCTGCATCCCTGCGGCGCTTACCTTCTCTCACAGGAGCTAGCGTCTTGTCCATCTCACAGCCATTTGTAGCTTCCTGTTTACGTGACATTACCCGCCGATGACGTCACGTCCCAATGCCTATTGGTCAGATTACACACGTGGTTCAGAGCGCAGTCACGCAGAGGGCGTTCCCATAGCATTTCGACGCAGCGTCTCATTCCTCAGGGAACTAGGGTTACGGTCGTAGCCTAGAGGCGATTCTTCACTGATAAAATCGAAAGTATCAGGAATAAAATAGGTGACGCTCAACATACAGTATGAGAGCAACCAGTGACACAATCTCACCTAAGGCTTTACAGAGCTTTACAAGTACAGGACAGGAAGAGTTAGATAAACTTATTACCACATCTAAATCAACAACTTGTTCTCTAGACCCCATTCCAACTAAATTACTGAAAGACGTGTTACATAAAGCTGGTGAGCATCTTCCTAATTTTATTAACTCCTCACTATCTTTAGGTTACGTCCTTAAATCCTTCAAGTTGGCAGTTATTAGGCCCCTCATTAAGAAACCTAATTTAGATCCAAATGTACTATCAAATTACAGACCTATTTCACATCTTCCGTTTATGTCTAAAATACTAGAAACGGTTGTGTCTGTTCAACTGAGCTCCTTCTTACAGGAGAACAATATCTTTGAAGAGTTTCAGTCAGGTTTCAGGCCCCATCATAGCACAGAAACTGCACTTGTTAAAGTTACAAATGACTTGTTCTTAGCTTCGGACCAAGACTGTATGTCAGTATTAGTTCTACTTGACCTTAGTGCTGCATTCGACACTATAGATCACAACATTCTCCTAGATCGCTTACAAAATTACACAGGTATTCATGGACAGGCTTTAAGTTGGTTTAGATCCTACCTGTCTGATCGATACCATTTTGTTGAATTAAATGGTGAATCCTCCAGTTTATTACCAGTTAGTCATGGGGTCCCTCAAGGATCAGTTCTAGGACCTCTGCTTTTCTCGATATACATGCTTCCATTAGGGAACATCATCAGAAGACATGGGATTAGTTTCCACTGCTATGCTGACGACACACAGTTATATATCTCATCAAAACCAGATGAAATAGCCAAAGTGTCCAAATTAACTCAATGCCTTAGGGGGATACAAGACTGGATGAGTTGTAATTTTCTGTTGTTAAACTCTGATAAGACAGAAATACTACTTATAGGTCCAAAAACCAGTGCACAGAAACTCTCACAATTTAACTTCCATTTAGAGGGATGTACTGTTACTAGTAGCTCGACAGTGAAAGACCTGGGTGTTATACTAGACAGCAACCTGTCTTTTGAGAATCATATCGCTCATACTACAAAAACAGCCTTCTTCCACCTTAGAAATATTGCCAAGCTGAGAAACATCCTGTCTGTATCTGATGCCGAGAAGCTAGTTCATGCATTCATGACCTCAAGACTGGACTATTGTAATGCATTACTATGTGGTTGTCCTGCATCTTTAATAAATAGGTTACAATTAGTCCAAAATGCAGCTGCCAGAGTTCTAACTAGGACTAGAAAGTATGACCATATAACCCCAATTTTATCATCTCTACACTGGCTACCTATTAAGTTTAGAATTGATTACAAACTGCTGCTACTTACATACAAGGCTCTTAATGGTTTAGCTCCCATGTAACACGTTACAATCCTTCACGCGCTCTGAGATCACAAAACTCAGGACTTCTGGTAGTCCCCAGAATATCTAAGTCTACTAAAGGTGGTAGAGCGTTTTCTTATTTAGCTCCCAAACTCTGGAATAGTCTTCCTGTCCTAGTGTTCGGGGCTCAGACACACTTTCCCAGTTCAAAAGCAGATTAAAAACTCATCTCTTTAGTCAGGCGTACACACACACATAATACATCCCATAAAATTATGCAGCAATACTTTTTCACCTTTTTTATGAACAGCAGATATGTTAATCCCTCTACACTGCTTTTCTCTTTCTACCCATCCCGAGGCATCCAGACATTGTACCAGATCCGATCGTCTTCCGTGCGATGAAGATTTTGGACCTCCACTGAGATGAGGCTGACTCTATGAGAATCCTGAGACATCTACAGATCTACCAGCTCCAGTTGGACTCTATGATACCAAGAGGAGATCTGAACTCCATGTGATCTTTACACCAATACAACATTTGTTTGACTGTATATTTGTAACCTCACCCCCCAGTGCCACCCATATGAAGTTGGGTTCCCCTTTGAGTCCGGTTCCTCTCAAGGTTTCTTCCTTACCAATTTAAGGGAGTTTTTCCTTGCCACTGCTGCCTGAGTCACCTCAGACTTGCTCATTGGGGATAAATACATACATACATACATGCACACTGTGAACTATATATATATATATATATATATATATATATATATATATATATATATATATATATATATATATATATATATATATATATATATCTTAATTTTTTACTATATTAGTTCTTTGTATTTCTTCTTATGTTTAACTTCTGTTCTATGTTTATGTTCTGTAAAGCTGCTTTGAGACAAAGCCCATTGTAAAAAGCGCTATACAAATAAACTTGAATTGAATTGAACATATTAAGCCCCTCAAACCCACTGATGTTATAGCAGCAATAAACAGTCTTTCCCTCACAGCCTTTTTATTCCCTCGTTATTCTCTCCTCGAAGCAGAAAGTGCAAGCTCCTCTCCTCGATCATGAAGACTTTCCCACCGCAGAAAGTTTACTGTTTATAGACGATTTATAAAGTTCCTGTGAATGAGCTGTAACTATAGAAACATATGAGATCGAGTGCACTCATATAACTGTCATTTGTATCTGCACCACTGTAAAGCCTACAGATTACAGAAAATTTATCAACACCTTCTTACCAATCAGGACACAGAATACAGCAGCACTGAGGAATGAAATAAACTGGTGAATAAACTGCACACACACAATGAATAATAAAGAGTTTAGAATATTGTACATGTCCAACTGATTAAGGTATTTTTACAGAATAAATTTTACTACCCATGTGATAATACAGACCTTTACAAGGACAGTTTATTTTTGTTCCTATAGAAACCTGCAGTTTCCATAGTGCAACCAAAATATACTGAATACCAGAAACAGGAATGATTAAGATTTATATCTCTTAATTGGAGGAAAGAAAGATTTTACATTGTCATTAAATTCTGATGATCATCAGTTAAGATCAGTCTACAATGGTAACTTATTAAAATATTTAGTTTGCTTTGTATTAAAAGTCAGTCCTACAACCTGGAGAACAGAGAGACACACAGACAGAACTGTACACAGCAGGAACACACCAGTCCATCTGGAAAGATTTGTAGTCCAAAGCCCTTGTGTTCACAAGTTCAGATCTGGCTCTCAATGTCAGAGAGAACAAGTACACAGGACAAGCAGCAGTGATTTACAGACCTGAACACTCTGACTACACACCACATTAAACCGCATCATGCAGTGTGTCTGTTGCAGATCAGCACGGTTATCTAAATAACACACACTAACACTTTGATTGAAAGACAGAGTGTGGACAACATGCATGAACAAACAAAGATTACAACTTCAGAGAGCTTTAGAATCCAGTATCAAAATAATCAGGGAACTGGTTAAGACTCACTCATCTCCTTCATATGGCTTGTTTCCAGTGTAACACTCAGATGATGGACAGAGCTGTGTGTGTGTGTGTGTGTGTGTGTGTGTGTGTGTGTGTGTGTGTGTGTGTGTGTGTGTGTGTGTGTGTGTGTGTGTGTGTGTGTGTGTGTGTGTGTGTGTGTGTGTGTGTGTGTGTGCAAACTGTTAGTTATCAGTCTTCAAGGACATAAATAAGGACAAGATATTAAAAGTTAAAAAAGGGCAAAAAAATAAACAACAAACATTTAAAGCAGCTGAAAGAAACAAGATAACTGAAAACCAAAGCATGAAGAAATAGTGAAATAAAAACTAAAATACAAAATAGTAATAACATATGTAATAACAGTTTTTGTTTTGTGCTGCTGCTGTTTTGTGCAGCACAGCATTACAGAAATTCTGTCTACTTTAGATTGTGAACATGTTGCATTTCTCAGCTCACTGTATATTTACAAAATAGATCATCTCATTTCTGTTCACTAACTCGTCTCATTTTCAGACCAGTGAAATCTTTTCAAAAAAGAATCAAAGTAAATTAGTTCAACAAACTCCAGGCAGGCTGCACAAATTTAAATCATGTGCAAAAAGTCACTTCAATATGCTCCTCTCTCCTCCTGTAGTGGAAAAGGGAACAAAAAAACATGGAAATTTGTTATTCTAGATCTTCACATGATGCCACGACTGAACTATCTGAAGAATTATTGGAACTATCTTGAAGAGCTATTGGTTATGTGATCAAGATTTTCTGGCTACAAACATGTGAAAGAATTTCGAGCTGGACAAAAAATTTACATTTTTAATGTACGGCTTTTAAAGAGCAGAGAAGACGGAAGATGAGTGTGTGTGCGTGTGTGTTACAATAACAGTTTACACACTTTACGTTTTCTCTGCAGAGTCTTTCTGCCATAAGACATATATTTATTTAACTAATCGGTACACTCTTTCTCCAGGAAGTTCTTCCACTCATTATTTTTAGCAGGATAATTATCCCACTTGTTCTTGGTCATCACAGCTTGTGATTTAGCTGCAGTCCATATGAGAGTTGTCAGATCAAAGCTGATTAAATCTTCTCCATCATAACCGTACTGTTTGTATCCTCTAACAGTCCCGTCATCATCAAGCTCACAGCCAAACATCTGAGTGAACTCCTGCACACGCACACACACACACACACACTGTTAATGTGATGAGGTTCAGCTGAAGTCCGTCTCTTTCAACGTTCTCCACTCAAACACCACACTTTACTCCTCATTGAGTTCTTCATCACTCACACATTTACATCTCATTCATTCATTCATTCATTTTCTACCGCTTATCCGAACTTCTCGGGTCACGGAGAGCCTGTGCCTATCTCAGGCGTCATCGGGCATCGAGGCAGGATACACCCTGGACGGAGTGCCACCATCGCATCGCAGGGCACAAACACACTCTCATTCACTCACACACTACGGACAATTTTCCAGAGATGCCAATCAACCTACAATGCATTTCTTTGGACCAGGGGAGGAAACCGGAGTACCCGGAGGAAACCCCCGAGGCACGGGGAGAACATGCAAACTCTGCACACACAAGGCGGAGGCGGGAATCGAACCCCGACCCTGACGGTGTGAGGCGAATGTGCTAGCCACTAAGCCATTTACACTAAATTTCATTTCTATCTCATTTCTCTGAATCTCTTTATTTCAGTGTGATTTTATCTCATATTAAAGACAGAAGATTTACTTCTTTACACTGATCAGGAGTGAGTTTAGAAAGTGACACACCTTCACTCTCTGTATATGTGTGTTTACCTGTAGTCTGATTAAAGCGCTGCATTTGAGTAATCACATGGGCTTTGAAAGCCACCTGATGATCATTTGCAATCCCTGTGATTCTGTTCCAGTGATCTGGATTATCAAAACTTATCCACTCCGTCTTTATGATTTCTCTCCTCTTACTGTCATAGCAGCCAAAGTGCTGTCCATCCAGCAGGCCCACAGCAGTGAATTCTGGGAAATGTATACCAGGTGTAATTCCAGTGTAGAAATACTGCAGCGAGTGTGTGACTGTAAAAGTGTAAAAACACACATTAACACTTATGGACACCTCGGGACGTCCATTAGGGGGCATAAATTCCCGATTTTTTAGCCATATCTTTCTCTGCGTTTCAGGCAGTGAAATGATTTTTTTTTTTTTTTTGCGTTATACATGTAAAACTTTACATGACATGTACTTTGGGAAAATAATTTATTAAATTATTCATCAGGTTTATAATTTTCTGTATTATAATTGTATACCCTTACGTGTAATTCATGAAAACAGACACTAAATTAAATGTATATAAAAATATATCAGGTTAATATTTTTTTTCATAAATCTGTTAATCTTTCTGTCTAGCTGAAGTTGTGTCCTTTCTCGAAGCAGAACTCTCTACCCAGCCTAAGGAGGAAGAGTGTGTATGATGAAGACTTTGATACAGTTTATTGATGAGATATTTTCTAGAGGAATGTCAATAGAATTTAATAACGGAATCTATTGATTTTTATTTTTTATTTTTGCTATAATTCTGATAGTAACTGCATAAGAAAAATCTGGATGCGGCTCAACGTTGTCTGTTTCTCAAATTTTAACATAAGACTCATGATTAACATTCTGAAATAAACAGAACTGATTTTTGTCTATCATTTGCAGGCAGAGCGTCACAAATTTTAAACTGTATTGATATAAATATATTATAATAATATTTATTGCTGTATTGTGTAATAGCTTAGAGGTGAACTTCATAAATTCAGTTAATTCAAACCAAGCATTAGTTTTAAATTAAACAATTTAACTTAATTAAAGTTCCATGAAAAGTAAAGTTAATAAGTAAACTTTTAGAACACGCATTTTTTTTCTCTCTCTTGGTATCCGTAGCTGAGTGGGCGGGACCAGATGTCAGACGACTGATGACACGATGTGGCGATGTGCACTATGATTCGTCAGTGTCCTGCCGTGCGTGTGGATCAGGGTTCTGATTGGTCACCGAGCAGCGGGTTTTGACTGTTTTTTTTATAGTGTTTGAGGAAGTCAGTTTCAGAGAGTCTATTAGTCAGGAATATACACAAATTACTTACTTTTTTATTATATTTAAAACCCACCTTGCTTTATATCTATGAATGTATTTTTTAGAATTAATTCGAGACATGGACGGTGGTCTATAAACTGAACTTCTACGGCTAGTGGCTAATATTATGCTACAATATTAGTGTTAGGAGTTTAGGCGTGTTTAGGATTTTTGCCGGAATGCGGGTGGGTTTTTAATACTGGACATTGTACAGACATGTTGTGTGTTCAGGAGTGTTTTATTTCAGCTCCAGGGAAATCCATCCTGCACGGAGAGCATGCTGTAGTACACGGGAAGGTAAAGAGTTTTATCTTCAAAACACACTTCATTTTCTGATCTGATTTCTCTCTTCCTCTTGAATGCTGCAGTTGTTAGAAATAAAAAGATCAAGTGTTTCAGAGGTGAATTTACTGATCCATCAGACTTGGTATAAATCTGATCTCTAGACTTGACACATATCAGTTTTCAGACCCACACTAGAGTGATGTGAGCTGTGAAGAAGGTGAAGTGAGTCTCCTCACAGCTCTTTGACCAGAATCAAGCATTTTTGTATCTGCTGCTTCTGGAGCTCAGTTTAAAAACTTGTTTAAACCGATTTTCTGTTAATGTTCTTGAACAGGTGGCGTTGGCTGTGAGCTTGAACCTGCGCACGTATCTGCGGCTGCAGGTCACGTCTTCATCTGAAGTGTCCATCAGTCTCCCGAACATCGACACCTTCCTGTGCTGGAACACCAGTGTGCTGAAACCACTGCTGTCTCACTGTACAGGTAGAGCTGATCACTTCACACTCTTCACGATCTGTACAGAGACACAGCCTGGTGTACAAGTCCTCCCTGTGTGTATGTGTAGGTGTAGGTGAAGGTGAGTGTAGAAGCTCCACAGAGCTGGACTGAGCTCGTGAGGAAGCTGAGGGAATTTACAGCCATCTCTGATGGATCCACAGACACTAGGAGCATGGCGGTGCTGGCCTTCCTCTACACCTACCTGTGTGTGTTCTCCCAGTCAGAGTAAGAGCGAGTCTGCCTCACACATTACAGTGACCCTGTGCTTTTATTTTTACTAGACTAGTTTATAAGTGATATAAAATATGTAACGTAATCATGATTTTGGAGAAGATTGTGTAGAAGCTCCTGCTGCTTCTCTTTGGGTTTTGTGTAAGTTATTATATTGAAGTGTTTGCAAAATGAATTTCCTCTTATTAATAATCTAGTACACTGTTTACAAAGTTGGATGAAGATTTAATGAAATGTGTAATAACAAGTTCCATCACATTTTGTGTGTGTGTGTGTGTGTGTGTGTGTGTGTGTGTTTAACTCCAGAATCCTGCCCGGTCTGAAGGTGTGTGTGTGGTCTGAACTGCCTACAGGAGCAGGTTTGGGGTCCAGTGCTGCGTACACTGTGTGTGTCTCTGCTGCCCTGCTCACCGCAAGAGGTACCATCAGATCTCCTTGTACACAGAGCCAAGAGACAGCCAGGTCTCACTCTCTCTCTCTCACACACACACACACACACACACACACACACACACACACACGCACAGGAGTAGGCAACTGCAAATGTGATTGCATCATCTCTTAAGGTCAGTTGTGTGTTCTTATTAATTAAGAGCAATAGAGATGCACATGAGTGAACGGGGACCTCTGAGGTTTGTTGTGTGTTTCAGGTGGAGTGTGTTATGTGTTGTGTTGTTATTGTGTGTGTCAGGTGGAGTGATGACGAGCTGGAGCTGATCAATAACTGGGCATTTCAGGGTGAAACAATCATACATGGCAACCCATCAGGAGTAGATAATGCAGTGGAGACGTGGGGTGAGGCTCTGCTCATATTTAATCAAGCTTCTTGTTTTCAGTTCTGATAAAATAGTCAGAATTTTGGATTCTGACTTTCAGAATCAGAATTAGAGAATTGTTTTGATGTTTAAAAAAAAAGAAATCAGTAAAACTTAATGAACAGGTCATAAGATAAGATAACATATATAACACATTATCACACATTATCTTTATTAACACATTATCTTTATTCTTCCCACAATGGGGAAATTTCTCATAAAAAGTACAGACAAAAAAAAAAACCACACCCACTCAGTGATTTTACAGATTAGGTGTTTAATCATTCACGCAACTCTGCTGACTTATGATACTGTTATTACACATTATGTAGATGATCAGTGTTTAATAGTGGCATCCAGATGAGGATGTGTTCCCTTCTGATTCTGGTTCCTCCCAAGGTTACTTCCTCATATCATCTCAGGGAGTTTTTCTTTTCTGCCGTCGCCTCAGCTTGCTCGTTAGGGATAGATATATAGTATTTTAAATTTACAATTAATATTTTTTACATTAATTTTAAACTTTAATTGTATATATTAATTTATTTATTTTTATCCTTATTTTTTCTTATTATTATTATATATGTATTTACTTTTTCTCTCTCTTCTGTTTCCATACTTCTGTAAAGCTGCTTTGAGACAATGGGGAATTGTTAAAAGCGTTATATAAATATAGAATTTGAATTTAAGAACATCTTTTCTCTTTGTGACTGAGGAAAATATCAACTGATGGTCAGTTAGATATTTGTTAGTAATTTCACTTGAAGTGAATTGATGTTGAGAAGAAATAATCATTTTGAACCTTAACTACATCACAGATCCACAGGATGTAGACTGAAAGCACTTCCTGTGTTGTGAGACTTAGAAAACTTTAATGAGGAAATGTATCCAGCTGCAAAGCACTTTGGGTAAATTCTACTCCTAATGTGTGCAGCAATGTTTTGATGCTGATAAACATACAGAACTTTACAGCCGAGAATAAAATAAAATACATTCAGTGTAAAACATTTAGGCTCCGAACTGATGAACTGATCTCACATCTTCATCATCTGCAATCCTGAAAACTTTCTATTCAGGGGCCATAAAAAAGTGTATTGACACGGTGTATCTCAGTGTGGTATGGGAACAGCACCAGTCTAGACTGCAGAGAGTTGTGCGCTTAGCTGAGTGCATCACTGCTCTCCCCTCTCTGCAGGACATCTACCTCAAACGCTGCAAAAACAGAGCTGTTAAAATCATCGAGGACTCAATCCACCCCAGTAACCATTTTTTCACTTTGCTGCCATCTGGTAAGCACTTCCGTAGGCTGATGGCAAAAACCGAGAGACTTAGGAGGAATTTCTTCCTCCAGGCCATCAGGCTCCTAAACTCAAAACCAGTCTCTTAACATCTTCATGTCTCCACTTAATATTCACTTGATCAGTAAGATATTCATCATTCACTACCTCACATTGACATACTGAAAGTGTCAATCTGTTTGCACATTTGCCTCTTGCATATTCCTGTGTATCTTAATATTTAAGACTACAGTATAATGCACATATGCACATTGCCTTTTGTACAAATATCTCAATATTTAAGACTACAGTTTACTTTCATGCACACTATTTTTCATTCTATATTTAATTCCACAGTATACATCATCTTTTATATTTTATTCTTATATTTTTATTGTTTACTTTTATTCCACTCTTTCATAGCTATATTTTCATCTGTGTTGTACTTTTTAATATTTGCACTGTCCATGGAGCGGACCTGACTCACATTTCACTGCTGGTTATATATGCTCTATATGATTGTGTATGTGACAAATAAAAATCTTGAATCTTAAATTTTGAATCTTGATAGCGCTTTCACCAGCAGAGGTCCTCATCGAGCTCTGATTTGAAAAGCTTCGAGTAATGAACCTTTTCCCGATACAATTGGGTTGAAAGCTTCACTGCTTCAAGAAAGCTTCACTTCGCCATCACTACCATGATCCTGGAGAAACGTTGTCTCATTTTGCTATGTACTGCAACACCTATATATGGTTGAAATGGCAATAAAAGCTTCTTGACTCTTGAAGAACCGGAAGCAGTACAGTGTTGTAAATATGTTTTTTTCTTCTTCAATAGAAGGGTATGCTACAGTATTATAGATAAAAGTATGTATAAAAGCATATAATCAAAGTATAATAAAATAATAGAATTCTAATTAAACAATAACAAATATTTCAATATATTCAAGGCGTTGTACAAATACGTATGAAAATGTCTTGTTTCTTAGTCGCACCTCCTTTTTTTTTGCCACTTTCTGAATAAACTATTTTCCATGTAAAATAATCATTATATCAAGTTAATTAATAATGTTTTGTTGTTTTTTAAGGTTTCTTCAAAAGCATGAAATGCTGCATCGTACATGATACTTCTGCAGTAAGATAAACTAATAAAATGTTCATTTAATTCCCGTAAGTTATTTCATCAAAATAAAACAAAAACTCACAACACTAATTAATGCTAATAATAACAATTATTTATTATAATTATTATTTTGTTATTAGTATAATTATTATTACTATTATTATTATTAATTTAATAATTAAATATTAATAATTTATCTTTAAATACCACAGTATCTAATATACTATACCAACAGGGGGCAGGCCACTAAAAAAGGGGGGCTTGTGGCTCTCACCCCCTTCAAGTTCACAGTTCAGGTGCACACTCCATTCAAATTCTCATTCTATGCATTTATAGATATTGTGTGTGTGTGTGTGTGTGTGTGTGTGTGTGTGTGTGTGTGTGTGTGTGTGTGTGTGTGTGTATTATACAACAAAAATGACATCATCAGTCACATATACACAGTCAATGGAATTCTATATTGCACAATTAGCAGGTTCATTTCCAAACATTTGAGGACATTAAGGGACACCTAACTCAGGCTAATCCATATTATATTACATGCAAGAATGGACAGGATGAATACTTAATTATTCCTTCTCTGATGCAAGACAAAGACGGTCAACAAAAGACAGACATAAAAGAGATACAGTATACATAATATGTGTGCAATAAACAGTAACTGACCATTTAAACAGTAACTATATTTAACTAATAAATATGAAGTCCAGCAACAATCTGTAGTTCTGGTCAGTGATACTGTTTACACTAGGGTGTGTGGGGTAAGAGGTGATGCTCATGGATTTCCTGTATGGTGTCACAATCAGGAGGAGGGAGACAGACCCATACGCAGGATAGCTTCAAATACATAGGGTTTAATAACTAATAAATACAAAACAAGGAAAATGACGAGGCACATGGCGAGGTAGATGGGGAGCAAGGAACACGGCAAGGCAGATAAGGGGGAGCAAGGCACACAGCGAGGCCGGTGGGGGAGCAAGGCACACGGCGAGACACTTTGGGGAGCAAGGCACACGGCAGGACAGGTGGGGGGAGCAAGGCACACGGCGAGACAGGTGGAGGGAGCAATGCACACAACGGCGCAGCCAGAGAGGGCAGAGCAACGTCCACAGCCGAGCTGAAGGGCCGAGCACAGTCCCGACGCACCGCGGCCAGACCCACGTCTTGAAGACCAGATATAAGAGGGAGGGAGTAAGGGAGGGTGGGAAAAATAATTCGCCAGCGCTGGCCTGCAACACCCCTCTGCGGATGAAGTGAGGCAACGTACTCCTCGGTGAACCGGAAACAGAGCGGTATTCCCCACCGGAACAGGTGCGGGGCGATGCCGCAGGGCACCAAAACGGGGACAAAAACGGGACAGTGACACCCTCCACGGCACAGAAGTGAGGCAACGTCCTCCTTGGTGAACCGGAAACGGAGCGACGTCCCTCACCGGATAAAATTTCGAAGCGATTGATTTTTGTCACACACAAAAAAATATATATTTATATGTCAATATAGGAGTTCATTACATCCAAATCCAACAGTTTCCAGTTTGTTTTGGAGTCTCCCCACCTCTAACTACAGTACACAGTGTGCCTGACTATATGCCAGTCTGAGTTGCTTCCTCTCAATAGAGCTAAAAGTCAGTGCTTTCTTGATTAAAAAACAGCTCTAAAATGAATAAATAAACTCAAATAAACCACAATAAACCAGAGACGTGAAGTTTTGTAATTCAACCAGATTTTTCTCTTGGAATACACCTAAGGTAAAAGCAAAGGTGGTGCCATGGCTTCTCAGTTGCTTTGTGGTTTTTTTCCTTGTATTTCTGGGAATATTGGTCACAACCAGGATGAGGGAGACAGACCCATACACAGTATAGCTTCAAATACATAGGATTTAATAACTAATAAATACAAAACAAGGAAAATGACGAAAACTAAACAATACAAAGGACAAGGAAACAATGACGTTACACAGACACTACATAGACAATTATTCCATGATGCAGTTAGTTAGAATGTTAGTTAGAATGCTCTCCACTGCTAATCTGTTGCAGCAGAGCTGCTGTTTTAGGTTGGCTCAGCTCATCTTTTGGAGGAAGTCGGGGTGTTGATGGGCCTTTTTGTTAATGTGTGACATGATCAATCAGGTGACATTGTCAGCTATCTTCACAACAAGCTGCTCTCATTTTACACCATGAACCCCTGAGTGAAGTATGAACTCTGCTCCCCGTCCTGAATTCTAAATTCTAGCAATTGTTCTTTATAAATTGAACATTTTTAACAATGAATATGAATGACTTAGATTGACAGGTTAGACAAGGATTTTATATAAAATAGGGCTAATAGAAACAATTTAAGTATGCACTTCTATGTTACTGGGTGCTGCTGTGATGAGAAAGAGGATTAGCCAGTTGAGACTCTTTCATGTTTCTGTTTAAAAGCTAATGTAGTTACACTACTGAACAGTAGTGTAATGCAGACTGGTTATCTATTATTTTTTTCCTAGTTCAGCTAGAATTATAAGGTTACTTTAACATGTAATATCAAATTCCAGTTTTTCATCTTTATGCAAAATTAATGCAAAACTGTTCATCATAAAATCAAAAATGTTTCTTTTTGAAGGTAAATATTTTATTACATTGAATACCAATTTGATAGACAGTAACACAGCTCAGAATAAATGAGATGTACATAATATTGATAAATGCACGATACCATAGATCTACATAGTTACCATATTATAGTTATGATTAAATGCAATGTATTTTCTGTTACTATAATATGCAGGAAACTATGACCACCTCCTCTATCAGCTCAACATTGTTTATCATTAGTAGCAGTACATAATACATTATATCAGCTCGTAATCACATCTTTGCTAAATTATTGTCTGATAGCAAAATATACAACATGTGTATATATTATTTCACTACTTCTTCCTGTCTTCTTTGTTTTCTTCTTAGAGAACTGCAGAGCAGCGTAGTTCACTGAATCACTCTCTTGCTCCTGCAGTAATACAGAAAACATGTCAGAGCAGCTGGAAGAGTTTATTTCTGCTCCAGAGAAGATATGCCTTCATAAGCTACAATGAGTATTCATAGTATTCTCCTATACATGCTTATCCCAATGTATTTTTTTTAAATATGTATTTTCAGATTTACCTCATCATCATGTCTGTCAGTTATATCACCTGAAGTTAAACAGAAATTTTTTTTCCCATGAATTCAATATATATATTTTTTTTCATTTAATCATGCACAATATAATATAACATTGTATGTTTTATATTTTTGTTACATTGAAAAATGTAAAAATATACCAGTCTGTGTTTTTCTGTGCTTCAGTATGATGAAGATCAGGACACCAAGAAGAAACACAGTCACTGAACCAAACACCACAATCAGCATGAAGAACACTGCATTAGACGCTGAACCTTGAAAAAAGGAAAAAATGGCTTTTGCAGCTAAATCATATTTTGAATTGTTAAACATTGACAAACATATAAATATGATTTTATAGAAAGGCTGTACATGTCTTTAAGTAGAACAGAAAATTTACAAACCTTTAGCTCTGTCTGAGATAGACAATGTTTTATTTCCTGCTGAGAAAAGGAAACATTATTTGTATAAACATCAGTCATATCAAGCTACTACTAATTTACAGAAACTCTTCATTCTTTATAAATTTACTTTTCAGTTGTAAATATGTGGAGTTACTGAAGATCATGTTCTCAGTGAAGCTGCAGTAATAGAGTCCTGTATCAGAGACGTTTACTGCAGTGATTGTGAGAGACGTTTTACTGCCATGAACAAACATCACTATTCTCTCACTCTCACTAAAGAAGTAACACGATTTTGATGGAGCTGATGTCAAAAACCTTTTACACCCAAGAAGAAGTGGAACTGAATCACACGACTGTTTAAACCAGAAGATCATAGCTGGATTTTTCAGATCATGTTGGCACCAAACAGTGACATTATCTCCAGCTTCTGCCTCCAAAATTTGAGCTTCTGCCTCTAAGAGCAAACCTGTAACCCAGAAAACAGACTCCTAATGTATAACGTAAATTATTTTCTTAGCAAATATTCCACAAAATATTACATTCAGGATTAATTTTTGCTGATCCATATGTTTCTAAATAAAC
Organism: Tachysurus fulvidraco; assembly: GCF_022655615.1. NCBI lineage: Eukaryota > Metazoa > Chordata > Actinopteri > Siluriformes > Bagridae > Tachysurus > Tachysurus fulvidraco. The sequence goes on along the minus strand of NC_062526.1, from coordinate 17,662,969 downwards.
TGCCTTTATCTCTTACACAATTAACTGAATATAATAACATTTATACACTGAGAAATTGGGACAATGTGAAAGTATTACAAAATTTTAATAGGCTTTGGTTTTAGCTTAAAGTTGACATTAACAAACAGTTAAATAAGTGCTTATTTTAATTTGGGCTATGAAGTGTTTTGTGCAAGTATCACTGTGGTGACTATTCAGACTATCCAATCTTACAGGTCTGTAATATGTTTGTCAGTTAATTTAATTAATTAATAAGGTTATTATCACTTACCAGTGATGCAGAGAAACAAAGGCAGAGTCATAATCTGAACCATTGCTGTTGCTGAGCCACATGCCATTGTGTATGAGGTGAGACAGACAGAGGAAACTGTGTGTTGAGCAAACCAAATGATGATTTATCTGTGTGTAGGGGGTGTGTTGAGTATATCAACAGCATGTAATACTTTTTTAATTTACAATTGTTTTAAGGATTCGGACTTTCTTTTTAAGTAAGACCAACACATTTTCCAGTAATGTTTTGTGTTCAAGCTGAATTGAAATAAACAGTTTGTAATCATTTCAAAGTGGATATAGAAGTGGATATTCAGAACTCTCAGATCCTGTTGAGGTTATAAAGGGGACTATAAAGGGAACAGTGTAACATCCCAGGGTTTACAGCTGAAAATGTGTTGGCAAATGAATCTGATTCCTAAATTGTATAATGTTCTTAAATATTTGTACAAAACATAATTGTAGATTATGATGTCATACCACATCCTCACATAGTAAAATATGTAAAGTAAAATATTTGTAACCTGACGTTTGTCTTTTTCCTGTTATAGTACTGGCCTATAGATTTAAATTAAAATGTAAAAGTTTACTAAAGGAGAATTAAAATGTATAAGAGAACTAAAAATCTGAAAAGGCAGGTACTGAAAAGTCTTGTAGCACATAAATATACAGTATATTTGTGATAAAGCAGATACTAACACCATCTCTGCTTACATACATTTGGAAAATAGACAAATCTTTAAATATAAAGACTGTATTGCATTTTATTATATTAAAACATTATCAAAAACTCATATTCAAACATTATTGAAACCTAATGATTTATGCCCAATAAATCTAATACTGCTGATCACATAACAAAATAAGTAACCCCCAGATGAGCAGATTTGTAACTAAGCAAACTTAGTAAAACAATGGGTAAAATAATGAAAACAAATTCCTTCCCATGCTGAGTTTCATTTGTTATGTAGGCTATGTGTAAAATGAATGCATTTCATGGTGATACGATGCACGTCAACACTCTACCGGTAGAGTGGAGGTGAAATTTTTAATGATAGAACCAGGCAAAACCATGTACAATAAATAAAAAGACATAAAAATCTTCCACTAGCACAAAATAAAGTCCCTTTACAGTTAAACATATTCAGTGAAAATAAATATGCTGCCAGGCAATGAGAGATCACTACGTCCCACTTGCTTAAACGCCAGCTTTGTTGATATTTTGTCACAGATGTGTTATGTGATCACATGGATTTATTTGTGTGCTGTTGTCTGTATTAATGCACTTAACTATTGAACTAGTGCACCATGCTTTATTAAAGTACAGCAAGTCAACTACTAGTCAATTATGCGTTTTGGCCTTCTGAGAAAAAGCTTCAGATCAGCACGTGATTTTTGAAGAATTTTTGTTTTGTCAACCTCAGGTTCAGAATTAGCACTATATCTAGTAATGTATGCTTATTTAGAATCAAGTTTGTTGGTCTGTATCAAATTTAAAATTAATGTGCTGTGATGTTATTTTTAATAGTATTGTAACTTTAGTGAAGATTAATTTATGCATGAATGGATTTAGAATAAAGCAATTGTAAAGTATTAGAATAGAGAGTTGTAGCCTTTTTATACTAATGATATGAAAGGTATCCATTTAATTGTTTAAATTTTTTTTGTCCCTTAGTAATCCACTGTGTGTGATCTAACCCTAGCTATGGAAAATAAAAATTGTTTTTGAGGCTTTGATGCAGCAAGTAGGGGCAGGAGGTTGTTTTTAGTGGTGCAACGAAAAGAGACGTGCATCAGCTTTGCGGTTGGAAAATATTAAAACCACTGTGAATGTCTTTCTCTGAAATGGACAGATGCATTTGTTTAAACAAAAGCTTGTGGTTGGTTGTGTAGTCTGTGCATGTTTAGAGTCCAATCCAAAATTAAAAGAAATAAATGTGTATTTGGCCCTATATTATTGTTTATCAGTTTAATTTTTTTATTGTTTAATTTTTTTAATAGATGAGGGAATCCTATTAGATCAGTCGGTAAAAAAGTATGTACAGAAAAACACTGACCACATTGAAAGTGGAGATTCTGTCCCCTCTAGCTTTACAATGTAGGATCTTGAAATGTAGAAATTTATACTAGTAACTGTGATCTTAATTTAGGTATTCAAAGCCTAATAATACTGGAAAGTATGATAAGGACACTGCTGGTTAAAAGGTCAAATATAGCAAGGAAAGAGGGACACAGTCAGTAGAATAAAATGTATTTTATCAGGAATTATCTTTCTATGTTTCTATCTTTCTTAGTGGTTAGCACGTTCGCCTTACACCTCCAGGGTCGGGGTTCGATTCCCGCCTTTGCCTTGTGTGTGCATAGTTCACATGTTCTCCCCGTGCGAGTGGGAGTGATTGAGAATGGCCATCCCACTCACAGGAGAAGGAATCCTTTGAGTGGAGGCACCTTGCTGTTGAGACGCCAGACCATGGCTTTAGCACGTATCATATGAGCTAAACACATCAATCATTGTGACATGACTGCAGAAACAGAATCTACACCTGACTCATCTGAATTATGTCCAGATGCAGCCATATTCCCTCAGACTTTCAAGAAATGCTGAGTTCAGGTCAGGCCCCAATAAGAATATGATATATAAAAAAAAACTTCACAGAGAACTGTTGTGTCAAAATAGATTGTTTTTAAGTTGATGTGTGTGTGTAAATGCTGTGATGTCCTGTTGTTATGTGTTATGTTTATGGGGACCGCTAGGGGCAAGTATGAGTAAATTGAAGAGAGAACAATGGGAATAGAATAAAGAGTGACAAGCACAAGCATGTATGTGTGCTTAGATTGTTAAAATCAGTTAATTTTTCCTGAACTCGCATTCTTCTGACTTCCTGACAACATAATACCCACAGACTAAAGGTATCATTCATAGTATAAAATCCTATATGTGAGAGGTTTGAGCTGGTAAAAGAGGCTTCACATTAATCAAACACTTTCATTTCCTAAAATTTCCTAAAACAACATAATTACTGTGTAATCATAAAACACTTGGGTTTCACTATTAATCTATGTGAGAAATATAGCTGTTAGTTATGATAGAAGCAGATTATTCCAAGCTTTTTCAAAAGTCAGTTATTTTGTCCTCACGTTCTCCATCCAGTTATCTCTCTTATCACTTGTGACCACTTCCTATGATTAAAAATGTACAGGTATTAAGAGTTATAAACAATGTTTTTCTTAAAACAAATTTACATACACTTATAGAAAGTGTAAGAAAGGTATAAGATGTGGAAGTAGAGGTAGCATCCCTGTAACACGTGAAATTGTACCAAGAATTAAAATGCATATATTGATAGAGTTTAAGCCACCTTATTTGAACCAGTGTAAAGTTTCAGTCCTGTCCTTCAGACACTGGATTTAGGCATTGTACTGTACATCAAATGTCTTCTCTTTCATCTGGTTTCATCTGCTGTTACAGGAAAATTACACACATCACAGTGGTGGTAAGTCTCACTTGTGTCAGCCTACAACACCTTGATGTGGCTGGTTTCCTATTATAACATGCCTTATTGCCTTTTGTTTCTCATGTTTTTGTCAAAGTCATATGTGATGGCAGAACAGAGATGAACATGTGACCTGAATCTCTAAAAAGCTGTGTCAGGTAATGTAATGTCACTTATAATACATATCAGAATCAGAATCAGAATCAGATTTATTGGCCAAGTGTGTTGACACACAAGGAATTTGGTTCCAGCAGTTTGTGACTCTCAAAGGTACAGACATAACTAACACTATACTATACAAGAAAACAATGCAGACACATATATGTTACTGATGTATGATAAAATGTTACAATAGTCCTCAATTTTGGAATAAAAAGTTGTGGCTTGAAGCCACATTCTTAATGGCCCCTTTTTGATTTGTTTGCAAATAATTTAAGCCCTGTTCAACTATTAATAAGAAAGGAAATGGTACTAGGGTTGAGGACTTTTCTTTATTCCTCCATAGAAGAACATACTGTATGTATACAAACTTTCAGCAAACTCATTCACTCCACAGCACCCTTGTATTCTTGGATCTGATTGGTTAACCTCCAAGATCCCAACCAGTCTTTTAAAACAGCCCTTTTGGATGTCTGAAAAACTACATGCTGCTAGACCGGTCATCATCTGTCCTCTGTGGATCATCGTGGATGACAGCTCATTAGTTAAAGCTTAATCCTAGCAAAACTGAACTGCTGATCATTCCAGGTGATTCATCCCCAGGTCATGATTTTGCAATATCCCTGCTTAACTATCTGATCTCCCCTTTAATCACAGCTTGCAATCTTGGGGAAAGTATGGACAATCAACTGTCCTTTTCCTCGCATGTTGCAATTGTGACAAGCTCATGTCGTTTCCTTCTTACTGCTTCTTACAGTATACATGTGGTTATCCTCTGCTTTGTCAGGGAAGAGTTAACAAACAGCTGCAGGGTTTGGTTTAACTACAATTTTGGTCTATCCTCTGTTTAGGCAGGTACGAATTTTGGGTTATCCTCTGTTTAGACAGGGAAGAATTTTTTGGCTTATCCTCTGTTGATCAGAGAAGAATTTTGGTTCATCCTCTGTTTACCAGGGAAGATTTTGTGGTTTATCCTCTGTTGATCAGGGAAGAATTTTGGTTTATCCTCTGTTGATCAGGGAAGAACTTTGGTGTATCCTCTGTTTATCAGGGAAGAAATTTGATTTACCCTCTGTTTATCGAGGAAGAGTTTTGGTTTATCCCCTGTACATCAGGGAAGAATTGTGTGTTATCATCTAGAAATCAGAAACAGTTATGGGTTATTCCCTACTTTAGAGAAACTAACAGTAGATTGTCTAAAAAGAGAAATCCCATAGCAATCAAAATGTTTCAAAAGAATGCAAGACTGATCCCCACTACTGGAAAAAGGTGGATTAGCTACCCCTTTGTGGACTAGTGGAGAGTTCAAATCACTGTTAGATGAGCAAATGAATGTTATAGTAACAGACTCAGTCAAACAGAATTTGACAAAGAAATATGGCATTCATCCAGGCAAAGTATGGTCTATTGAAGAGTGCAAAAAGGTGCTAGGTGCATGTATCAGAAAGAAAAATGTCAAAGGAATTATCTGTTGCCACATGGAATTTTGTGTTACCTCAGCACAAGAGCATGCCCAACGTGAACGAGTATCTTCCATCACTAATGTATATCCTGACTTGCATTTCTTATCTAACCAAGAGGGAGATAATGTGTCCTTTAGTGACCTTACTGATCAGCCAGTCAATGCCCTTGTGTGTGGAGCTCGAAAAAGAGTTCAAAGTAGAATAGAAGAGGCAGAAAATTCTCCTTGCCCAGCTCCAGTATTACAAGTGCAAATTGTCATTAAACTTTAGGGCCTGAAGCGATAGAGAGACTTTCTCAAAGTTTGCCATCAGCACATTCAAATTTTTTTGAATTTAGGAGAGCATTAGCAAAAAAACTGCGTCTCTATGACTTGTCTCTAGTGGACGTCACTCAACTCATGTCTCAGGTGTTAACAGAATCAGAATTTAAGTGTTTTGAAAGTACGGTGTATACTTCTGATTTTAAATGTGCCAGCAAAGATGAGTTTCGAGAAGGAGTCCTTAGGATACTGAAGGATATTATTGGGCCAAAGATTGACTGGGCCAGAGTCACTAGCTGTGTGCAGAAAAAGGAAGAAACTGTAAGTGAATACACTGAAAGATTTTGTCAATCTGCGGTTGCATACAGTGGAATAGCCAACAGTCCAGATGATGTGTTAGATGATAAGGGACCATTAGTCAGGGCATGGTTTGATGGCCTTTCATCAGAGTACAGGAATGCTCTTCCTTTCTTAGACCTTACTTGGTCTATTCAAACACTGAAAAGCAACTGGGACAGGTTAGCGACTGGGAAAGGGATTCTGATGTTAAGATAAAAGTCAGAACAGCTGCAGAATCGCTAAATAATTCCTATGCAGAGACTAGGCAAGAACCCGGATTCCCTAAGAGAGGGAACATGTAACTATTGTGGAAAATCAGGGCACTGGGTAAAAGATTGTAGGAAAAAGCAGCAAGATAACAGAAGAAATTTACATAACCCCTCACCCACCCAGCCTGCTTATAACCCAGAGGTAGTCCATCCTCTTTCTAGTGAAACCATAGGACAGCTTGTTCAGGCCTGTACAAATGCAGTTTTAGGCCAAACAATAAAAGTCAGGTGCCCAAATTCAGTATCCACATCAGAGAATCAAGCTAAAATCACCTCCTCCTGTTGGGGAAATTGGTTAACTACTCTCACAGTTCTCAACTTGGTTTTGGACCATGCCCCTGTCACTAACCCATCCTCATGTGTGATGTCTGCAATGACTGATGTTCCTTTAGAGGATGAAGAAATGACTCATGATTGTGTTGTGCTTACACACTCATCTTCAAATGCTATTGCAGAGAGTCCGCTAAATAATGCTGATTTTGAATTGTTTGTTGATGGTTCAGCTCAGGTCATTGGAGGGAATAGAAGAGCAGGAAATGCAATGACCTCTGTATCTGATGTAGCAGCTTCTAACCGTCTTCCAGATTCCAAACCTAACAATGCAGAATCTCAGGGTAAAGTTCTTGCAGACGTAGCTGCTAAAAAAGCCTGTTCATACGGTACAGTGCAAGTTGGTACTAGAATGACAACAAGCAGTGTCATTATGCCTCCAGACTCTCTAACAGACCTCTACAAAGATGTTCCAATATATGAAGCATGGAAATGGTTAGATAAGGGAGCCATGGTTGATTTAACAGGCTGTTGGACCAAAGGGGGAAATTATATGGGAACAGAATCACTTCTGCCATATTTGGCTCAGCAGTTACTTAACTTAAGTCACATTAGTCCAGCAGCAATGATTCAACCTTTGTCAAATCACTGGTGGAATCCTGGAATCCGGCTTGTAGAGGTATAGCCACAGAGACAGCTAAACGCTGTGTTGTATGCCAACAGAGTCAGGTCGAGTAGAGAGAGAAAACAGGACGTATTTTACAGGAGAAGTAGTGAAGAAAGTTGCCAGAATGCTACTATGTAAAAGAAAAAGGTGGATTCATGTCTCATACTGTAAAGTTCATGTAAAGTTTCATCACCTGCAGGGATAGACTAGGACACACAGACCAGTAAGGAGCCCAGGGAGGAACCGAAGGCAGTAGGCCTCGGGGGTCAACCCGGTGGTGAAGACTTCCTTATAGAATTCCCCTTTTATTAGCTTATCCCTACCTAACTGGTCCTTAGGTGTCATAACACTGCAGATTAGGGAAAGTAAACAACAACAAAAAAACTATACGATCACAGAGATTCTGAAACTAAAAACTATACGATCCTACGATAGATTCTGAATATAAACTGTAGTATGGAAATATTGCTCTCCTGCTTCTCTTTTGCCTTCTTATGTTTGTGTTACAGATACAAGGACTGAAAAGCAGTGTGACAACCAAGGCAACAGAAGCACCAAAGCACTGACATCTGAAGACATCTGCAGAACAACTGCTCAGGACTGGCAGACAACATCAATTCTTACTGTCTTCATTTACCTGATGAAAAGAATATATCGAAAGGATATATCAAGCTACAATGTGCACTGCAGAAGCTTTGGACTCCAGAAAACAACAAAGAACTATTACCCTTAAAAAGTTTTCTTTTGCCTGCATCTTAGAGTTGCAAGAATACTGGCTCTATGTTAAAGCACTCAGGCCAGATATATTTTTTTTAAATAGATAACTGAGCATGACATTAATGTATTTATTATTATTGACTTAAATCTATTGTGAGAGTTATTAGAACTCTCAAAGGGGGAATTGTGGGAAAATAATTTTTTTAAGTCATTGTTTTATTTCCTTTTAGTTCTAGCATCTTTCTGTGGATAATATAGAAGCCCAATCAAGTGACAAGGCTAGTTAAATTCAAACTTTACATTAGACTTGTGGTTTCTGTATCTCATAAATATCGAAGGAAAGGGGCAAGGTAACTCAGGGTATCATCTGTCTCTTTTCGCCATTTGTCCTATTGTTATGTTAATGGGATTAAGGGTGGGTGAAATTCCAGGATCTGGTGTGGGGGCTGTTACATCCTTTCATGTTTTGATGGTCACCCGAGTGTTTTGTCGCTATCTGATTGGACTGCCCCCTAAAATGTGTATATTTACAATGTATTACAACTTTAAGTCAGACTTGATGACTGCAGCACCCGTGCCAGTACGCTCTGACTTGCAGACTCGTTTCATCGTGTATCTACAATAAAGACTACTGCACAAGGATATCCAAGTCTCCTGGTCTTCTCTGGAAAAAGTTTACAACATTACAGTAGTACAACATTAGAAGAATTCAGACATTTTTGTCCACACAGGCTTCTCATTTTTGTTCAGTCTTTTGTCATCTCTAGACTGGACTACTGCAATTCACTGCTGGCATGTCTGACTATGAACACACTTGGTCCTCTGCAAATGATCCAAAAAGCAGCTACATGACTTATTTTCAACCTGCCTAAGTTCTTGCATACGAAAAGATGGACCAGTTCCCTCTTACCTCAAAGCCCTCATCACACATCACCATGTCTCAGGGGAAGAGGTAAATATACTACAAGATTCTTTTCTGTTCTGGCACCAAGGTGGTGGAATGAACTTCCCTTAGGGCAGGGGTTGGCAACCTTAAACACTCAAAGAGCCATTTGGACCCGTTTCACACAGAAAAAAACACAGGGAGCCACAAAACCCTTTTGACATCTAAAATGAAGATAACACTGCATATATCATTTTTTACCCTTATGGAAAGTATAGAAAAAACTGTAGTGTGTTGCATTTATGAATTCAATGAACCCAGATACAATAGTGCTATTTTCTGATTGGCTATTGTGTAGCCTCTTTTTTGATTAGCTGATAAGTGTCAGGCTCGGCTAAGAACTCCAGGGGAGACGCGCTTGATTCCTGCCCGGTTCCATAGAGACTGCGGTGCGGACTGATACATTTGGGCGCTGCGGCTTATTAAATATATGATAAATAGTCAAAAGGTTTTTCTGCGTGAGAAATACGATGTGTGGTGGGAGAGTGGGAGAAAAGACCCAAATGCGTGACTGTTACTCTCAATGCGTGACACTTGACAGCCCTGCATGACATCAAAATTTTAACATGACGCATATTTTGAGCGAGAAAAAAATTAAACACGGTTTATTTTAATGTTACAAAAGCATCATAATCTTAGAATTTAGAATTACATTTTTCCCTCTGTATATAAGGGCATTGTGTAATTGAATACTGTTGTTACCCATCAATATATTCTTTATGAAGTGCTTCATCATTCTAAACACAAGAATAACTAATATGCGATTTCATGATCATTTTTATGTGTGCAGCATATGTTGGGATTTAGGGGTAACGAGGTGGCGCATAGGCTGGGTAAAAGGGGGCTAACAAAAGAGAAGGTACAAGTGCAGATTAGTTTAAGTAAAGCAGAGGTTAAGTGCATAATATGGGTGAAAGTTAATAAAAGAGTATAGGGTTAGAAGATAATCCACCTCTCTTGCCACCTTTATTCTTCATTACCTGCCTTTGTGCTCTCTCTCTCTCTCTCTCTCTCTCTCTCTCTCTCTCTCTCTCTCTCTCTCTCTCTCTCTCTCTCTCTCTCTCTTTATATATATATATATAATCTGCAGCTGTCTGTTTAATCAGCAGTACTTGGAACAGTCCCAGGCACTTTCTCACTTCCCAGGCAGGCCCGTTTCTAGAAATGCAGCTCTGTGTGGTAAGGCTTGCGGTGGTATTGTGTGTGTTTACATCAACAAGGAATGGTGCAAGGACTAGATTTTATTATTAAAGATTTTTTCTAGTTACTGCTCATCCCTAGTGGATTCTGTGACTTTTGGATGCAACTTATTTTATTTACCACAAGAATTAACCACAGCTTTCACTGTCAGGGTGTATATTCCCTCCAGCACTAAGGAACAGCATCTTCACTGGGGCCCCTCACGGCTGTGTGCTCAGACCACTTGGTACAAAGGATAACTGCCTGGTGTAGGGCTAACAACCTGTTTCTGAATATTGATAAAACTATGGAGATGGTTGTAGACTTCAGAACCACTCTCTGCTGAACATTGATGGATCCTCAGTGGAAAAATGTCAAGAGCATCAAATTCCTTGATTTTCATCTGGCAGAGAACTTGACTTGGTCACCCTATACATTTGTACAATGTTTTGTACACTGTACAAAATTCACACTGGCCTGTAGTGTTTTTCTTTGTCTGTCTGCACTGTCTTTTGTCTTGCACTGTTTGCACTAGGTTTTACATGTTGCACTTTACAGTATATGGTGTGATGGCTGCAAATGCAAACTTTTCCACAAAAAAACACCATCAGAAGGTGGCAGCAGGCTGCAGCACCCTGGACAGACAAGTTTGCTCAGCAGCAAGGTCAGCTCTGCTGGGACAGAGTGCAAGGCAGTTTAGCCAAAGTTGACAGGCCAATCATGAGCGCCGCTGTAGCACTCACCCTGGAGCAGGAGATGACAAGGCACAGCAGCTAGAGGAAGTTAAAATTGTAGAATATTCAGATGAAACTAATGTGCTACTTCTTCCTTTTAAAATCCCTCAAATAGCGGATGATTTTGCAGTTGCTGAGCCCTTGCCACACTTTTGGGATGCTGACCTCACCGTTGCTGGCCCGAAACCTGGTACCCCAGAACTTCACTCCAACAAATCTGGGGAAACAGAGGTACTGAATGAAATCCACCATTAGTTCCCAAAAATTAATCAAAGCTTGCCTCTCTCGGTACTAAGCCAGCCTTCCCTAGCTTGCCTACTCCCGAAAATTCGTTTAGAAGCCGCTCCTGATTGGCTCTGATTTTGGTGCGCTTTTGGCCAACCTGTACACTGAGGGTGTGGAGGGGTGAAAATCGCTTTTTTTTTTTCACTCACATAACAGGCCCCCTCCCTAGCTTGGAACCCCCACCTAGCAGTCCAGAGGGTGTAGCCATGGGAGGGCAGGGATCCCGATGGTACTTGAGCTGAAACGAGAAGTCTTGAAGAGAAATGAACCACCAAGTCAACCCTCCCTCACGCACCTTATGGCATACAGAAATCTGGCTAATCCTCTCACCAGTACAGCAACCTGGGCTCTATAGTTACAATTGTTGTTAGTCCTGAACAATACTTATTCTTCTCTGGTCATTGATCTTTGATAGATAATTCAACTAGCGGCAACATTTTTCCAATTTTTCTCACTGCTTTCTAGGTGAGAAAGCCCTCTCTGGACACTGCTCTGTTTGCACTGTTGTTATTGCTATCCTCTGTTCTGGGTCTAATTCTATGTAACTATGCTTCCTAATTCAATTATTATCCAATTTGGCACTTACAGTGTAACTTTGTTGCATTGAATCTCTTGGTATCCAGCAGTGTATACTTATGATGATGTCAGTTGCCACAACCAGTACCTTTCCCCAGTAATTATTCACTTTATCTGCTGCTAGTGCACTCTGACACCTTGCCACTTCTGCCACAGATGGTCTTAAGTGTTAAGTTGCTTCTTCCCTTAATAATCGTCTAATACTTTGGGTAAGGAGCAGCCCAGGACAATTTATCTTAGTTTTTTAGCAAGGTAAATGTTTCTCTTTCAGGATCACACCATTTACAATTTTCAGAATGACTAAACAAAATACAAAGTCAAGTCACGGTTGGATTTTTTTTCACTACGCTCTCCTCCTGGTTTTTATGTCTTCAGCTGCATTGTAACAGGGCTATTATTTTTCTGAAAATTCTTTTGGACCGCACGTTCATACCCCTCCAACTATACCCTCCACACATGCTTTATATCATTACAGTATAATAACATGAGGAACACAGCACCACAGGTACAGATGAACAAACTGGCTTTATTTAACTTTTTTATTTTATCTTCCACCTGGAGCCATGACTTTTATTCAGAACCTTTTTATAATTCCTTTCACTTAGTCACCTGGATCCAGGAATTTGACTACCTCTCACAACCCTATCCAATCTCTAATCTCGGAGACTTCTGAACACGCATGTACTCACACTCACACACTACTGGTACCATCCAGTTTCTCCTAAAGGAAATAATTTACACACAATACTTAGTTGTACAATTTTACAGAGCTTAGAAACAGACAGTGAAAATTGCATAGAAAGGAAAAATCAAACCAAAAATCTACACATTGAGGCACTAAAGAAACAGACTCCCAAAGATATAGAAACAAATGTAATAAGCTTAATACATATTAATACTAATAATACTAATAATAATACTACTAATAATAAATAATAATTTGCAAGAGCAAAACACTGAGAATGAAGTGAGTATTGATAAGGTATCATTTGTAGCATCCATAGCAGAAGTGGTGTATTGCTCTCAATGGCGAAAGTTTGATTTTGACATTGGTGGGGACATAATTTATTTGACATTGGTGGGGACATAATTTATTTGACATTGGTGGGGACAACATTCCCCGTATTTTGTGCATAAAACTGTTGTTATAAGAATACTTTCTTACTCACATACCGGTAACCTGAGTTGAGTTACAGAAGCGGGATTCATTGCAGGGGGTAAATCTGTTAACCGTTTGTGTTCCACTAGTTGCGCTATTTTTTACAGAACGATAAATGTTAAATGAAATAAGTAAAAAAGCACAAGACACAGACGGATATTGCGTCGATTTGGGTAGCAACTGTAGGAACATGTCCCTACCAATATCCAGGGAACACTAAGTTGTCCCTAGCAATAATTTGATAAAGCCTATGTATATTTATACATAACCACTGATATCGGTCTGTGTCTTGTGCTTTTTTTGCTTATTTCATTTAACATTTATCCAGGAATCATTAAATAAGATGAAAATATTTTACAACGGCGTTCTGTAAAAAATAGCGCAACTAGTGGAACACAAACGGTTAACAGATTTATCCCCTGCAATGAATACCGCTTCTGTAACTCAACTCTCTAAAATGATTGGCCTTTGCCTTTTTTGAGTCCTGCCTCTCTAACCCACGTCGCTGTTTGATTGGCTTTGTCTTTCTCGCTAATGTGTTGAGGTCGGCTGCAGCTATATTTCGTTGTATGAAGCAATATGCAACGTGATTATGCAGGTTACCGGTATGTGAGTAAGAAAGTATTCTTATAACAACATTTTTTTGCACAAAATACGGGGAACGTTGTCCCCAACAATGTCAAATAAATTATGTCCCCACCAATGTCGAAATCAAACTTTCGCCATTGTCAGTGGTTATGTATAAATATACATAGGCTTGGTCGAATTATTGCTGGGGACAATCGAGTGTTCCCTGGATATTGGTAGGGACATGTCCCTACCGTCCCTACCCAAATCGACGCCCTTGTAATAATACCATAACTTTTGGCTTACTATGTAGTCATATAATATATAATATAAAACTCTTCTTGTTTTAAAATCTCACTGAGGGCTAAAACCCCTAAAGATGAAACCCTAGACCCGCCCCTGATCTTATACCTACCGAAAATCACTGAAATTTTACTTTTTACTTTTACTTCAAATACTTAAGTACATTAAATATCAGAAAATTACTTTTGATATTTAAGTACATTCTCCATTCTCCATATCTCCATTCTTCTAGCTGGTCTCCAATATATAGCAATGCAACTCCACATTAAAGGACTTCATGAAGAAATTTAGTGTAATAGATATTTGAAGATAGAAATTCTATGGTATTAGTTCTCTCACGTGGAATATTAAAGCAAGTACCTTTATGTCTCATATTCATTACTGGTTAACTTGAAGTAATTCACAAAAAGAAGTTACATTTCTGTTACAATTCTTCCCACACCTGTAACAGATAATAAGGCAGTGTCTATTAATATTTCTTTACATGCCTTTCTGTCCTACAACTACCACAACTCTAATTGGAAGCTCAATAAATCATTAATGGAATATGAACTCGTAAATATCGCAGTTTGATTGCACAATATTGGAATTTAGCTCAGACTAAAAAATTATTGCACTCAATGGGAATTATTGAAATTTGAAGTTAGTAAATTTCTTAGAAAATTTGGAAGTTTATTAACTGATGCTAGAGCAACACTTGAGGAAAAGACAATAATTTCTAAAATTACAGCTTTTATACAGAAATCTACATTTTCAGATAATGAATATTTATAAAAGGAAGGCAGAGGAGGCCTTCATTAGATCCAGACAGAGATGGTTAGAAAAGAGTGAACAGAATTTGGCTTATGTTTTTTAGATGGAAAATTTTCAAGCAAAAAGAAATATAATGACATTGGGAAATACAATGGTAAAAAATATTTTTTACTATTTTGATTCCCAAACCAAAAAAAGACACTTTAGTCTTAGACCATTGGTGGCCAATTTCACTGCTAATAATGATTGTTATATTCTAGCCTCTATTTTCACCTCTAGAATAAAAAAATTTATAAAAAAATATTGGATTTTATTATTGATGACATACAGTAAGGATTTATGTGTATAGACATGTTTTAAATAATATTCGCTTGGTATTAAACCTTGTTGATTACCCATACCTTTACCCAGACAAGAGTTTGACTCTTTTTTCAGACTTCCATAATGACTCTGTTGAAAATCATTTCATATAATCTGCCTTTAACCTTTTTGATTTTGGAGAAGTCTTTATTAATTTTGTTAAAACTTTATATTCTAATGCAAAATGCTCAATCAAGCTGCATAATGGTACATAACCCAGGTTCATTATCAATCATGGTATTAGACAGGGATGCCCCATTTCCACATATTTATTTATACAATGTTTACAACTGCTTGCAGATCCCACTAAGCAAAGCCCTTTAAGAGGTATTACTGCTGCAGGTACTGAAAATATCATTGGTCAACTAGCCGACAATACCACTCTTTTCTTAAAAGATGCAGAAGAAATAAGTTTAGATCTCAAGCTTATCCATAAATTTTCCAAAGATTCAAAACTTTATTTGAATGTTAAAAATTTTGAAATACTGTCTCTTAAAATATATAAACTTTCTATTAATTTGTAATTTTCCCATCAAAGATAAAAAAACATATTTAGGTGTTAAGATAGAAATGAATGAAGAGGAAAGATGATTAAACAAAGAAGTTGATAAAACAAAGAAAAAAAATCAACCACATTTACCTGCTGTGATGTGTTGTTGTTTACACAGGTTGAGTGATTATCTCTTCACACTGGCCAGATACACAGCCATGAAAGAAGGAAACACAGAGAGGATCTACAGGAGACCTGAATGAACTTCCTCACTTTCAGAAATAAACTTTCTTCTAATAAAACTGTGAGATTCCTCCAGTATATTTATCTAAATCAGTTATTTTGACTCAGTGATAAAAACGTCTCCTGATTCAGCTGATGGTGTTAATTACACTGCATCAGTTCATTACACTATAACAGGTGGCGCTTTAATACTGGCTTTGAATGACTCATTTACAAAACTTAGTTTTTAAGACTGAACCTCGGTGTCTGTAGGATTTTACTACAGATTTACATTGTATTCAGTCACATGATCAGAATTCATCATGATGGACTCACTGTCTGTCTGTAGACAATAAACCACTCTGACAAATGAAAGTAAAATGAAACACACTCTGTACACACTACAAACCTGTGTGACATCAACAGATTATGTTTCAGCAGCTGAAAAGACAGAGTCTGAAGGTGAATTTTCAGATGTTGATAAACACCCTGTGAACACCTTATTTGTATAATGCTTTTAACAATCTACATTGTTTCAAATCAGCTGTACAGAAAATAAGAAATATAGAACAAAAAGTTTAAGATTAATATTAGACCTATATTTCAATTTATTTGTATTTATCTCTAATGAGGTATTGAGGGACTGTGGCCTGAGGGATTGTGGCAAGGAAAAACTCCCCGAGGTGATATGAGGAAGAAACCTGGAGAGGAATCAGACTCAAAAGGGAAACCATCCTCATCTGGGTGACACTGGAATGTGTGACAAATTATTATAAACACCAGAGAGAGTAATACATGATCATTAGGAAGTCGTGGCCTAATGGTTAGAGAGTTTGGATCCTAACCTTATGGTTGTGGGTTCGAGTCTCGACTGAGGTGCCCTTGAGCAAGGCATATAAACCAGATGATACTGGGTGTGTATTTGTTTCTGTATATACAGCAGGTGATTTAGATCATGTTGTCAAAATTAGTATACTGAACAGGAAGAAAATTATTAGAACTATTGTAAAAAATTTGACATGAGTGTGTGTGTGTGTGTATAGCATCATTTCAGTAGATCATATTTTGACTCTCACACTGTTCATGGCTGCTTCTTTGTCTCTGCTTTCTTTGTCTCTGCTTTTCTCTCACTCCTTGATATTAATCTTCTTTATCCACTGGGTATCTGGGATCATCTTCATGATCTTGCTGATGTAGCACATATACTGCTCACCATCGATCAAGTAACAGTGCAGAATTCTGTGAAATGAATTCATGGAAAGTCCAGTATACTCTCTAGTAGTACATTTTACTACTTTACTGTAAACACTGTCCCCAAAGTAAAGCATGGTGATGGTAGCATCACAGTGTCATTTATTACCTAAATAGATACAAATAAATACATCTCTGTGCTGTCAAGACATGGACTCCACAAGAGCTCTGAAGGTGTGCTGTGGTATCTGACACTTGTGGTATCTGACACTAAAACATGTGAGGTGGTGCCTTCATGGATCAGACTTGTTAATTCAGATTGAGATCTGGGGAATTTGGAGGTCAAATAAACACCTTGAACTCTTTGTCATGTTCCTCAAACTGAACCATGTTTGCAGTGTGTCAGGGAGCATCATCCTTCTGAAAAAGCTGGATGATCTTGGTCTGATTTGAGTTGTGTTAATGATCTAGTGTCTGAGTTGTGTTAATGTAAGTTAATAAAGATAATTTATCTCAATGATAATCTCATAAGTGTTTCATAAGCTGCAACTCATGTCAAGTGACGTTACGTTATGCATGTGCATAATTATTAATTAGAACACAGTCTTTATATGATGCTTTGAGAAGAAAGATGTTTGGGGGTGCTATGGGGGTTTTGTTCTTTCTTTGAGATGCTGAAGCACCTGCTAGCCCTTATCTGGTGCCGTCTATGTGTGGATATTTTTTCATGTTTCATGTTTGAAATTTCTGTGTTTAGTTCTACAGGAAGTGAGCTACAAATGCCGTGTGGACAGGAAGTGCTCTGTAAAGAACAGAACACAACAGCACACTACAGCACATGAAACGCTTGCTAATAAACATGGTTTCTGTTTTACTACAGTTGGCAGAACATCAACTAGCTCTAGGACAAAGTCAGAAATTTGTTTTAATGACATGATCTACTGAATGGTGCAACAGTCACTAACTTATTAGAGTACTAGTATAAATAGTTAGTATATTCTTAGTTAGCATGCTTTCTCCACCAGATTTAACTACATGAAATAACTTGTACACTAGTTTTAATTGCACTGTAAAATAGTTGGCCTAGCAGTAGTTAGCATACTTGCTAAGCAGGCTACTAGTTTTAATGCTACTATAACAATTTGTCTAACGATGAGGTCTGTTAATATAAGATCCAGACTAGTAGAACAGAATGCTAATGTTAGCTAGCTGGATAACAGAAAGTTTAGGTAATGAACTGATGTGAAAACACACAACCAACCTGCACTACACAACACGCATCACTCTGCAGTCAGTCTCATATACACATGCACACACAAACCCGTATAAGCAGCAGACTCTACTCTGTGTGTGTGTGTGTGTTTACCTGATTAAAGCACTGCATTAGGTTAGCCACACTGACTTTGAAGATCTCCTGATTGCCCTGACAACGCTGTGTCTCACTGTTCCAGTAATCTTCTCCCTCATTCTCATTCACTCACACACTACGGACAATTTAGAGATGCCAATCAACCTACCATGCATGTCTTTGGACCGAGGGAGAACAGGCAAATTCCACACACACAAGGCGAAGTCAGGAATCGAACCCCCAACCCTGGAGGTGTGAGGCGAACGTGCTAACCACTAAGCCACCATGCCCCCCATTTGAAGGGGACACAAATAATACAGTCAAATTGTACTTATAAAGATTTTATAAAGATCCCCACAGAGAAAAACTTTGCTTTTATCATTAATATTGTGGCATGGAGACTGCGTCATTATGGTTATTTTCAAAGTTTTTCTCAGGTTCAAATTTTCCTTTTCTCCCTCATTTTATCTAGTCTATTACACTGCAAGGCAAGTTTATTTATACTGTAGCACATTTCATACAAAATGGTAATTCAAAGTGCTTTACATAAAGAAAGTACAACTATCATATAAAACAAAGAAAACAAATAATAAAATCACGGAATTAAAAAAGCTTTACATTTTTATTTAAAATTAATTAAGACACTTAAGAACAGAATAGAAATTGCTTATACCAAAAAATACAGTCAGGTCAGTTTGGACGTAGCACAGTGCTCATTTAGTAAATGCACAGCTAAACAACATGCTAATGTGTTAATTTTAAGTTAACATTATGCCAAGTCGTGAATGAGTCTGCAACTACATTGAAGAGAATCGCTTTATTTAAAGTGAATAAAATCCCCTACTTAATGGAGTTCAACATTAACTGAGCCGCAGCCACACACCTGACTCGTGTGTGCAGAGTACAGAAGGTGAGATAAACTTGGAAAGCAGGCATGGGTCAAACCACTGTGAGGAAGGGGAGGGGGAACTCAACTGTTTCTAAATGCATTTTCTTGCGGGTTTTTTTTTCTACTTACACAATTATTTAGGTATACATGCACCTATGTCCAGCAGCTTCTAATACGCCAGTCATTATTTGAAACTCAAAAGGTGTCTGTTCATCTTCAAAAGAGACTGGTTTTCAAAGTTGCCAGAATTCAGTCTTACTCTTCTTGGACTTGCTTTCTCTGTTTCAGAGGGAGAGACATTTAATGAGCAACTTTAGCTACAAGATTTTAAAGTCACACAACACAAACAATTGTCATTTGACTGTTTAACTTGCAGTTAGATAATGTTTATAAAACTATATTTCCATCAGTGATGCAGTTTTGTAGCCTGTACTGTACTTGTGTTATTGTTTATCTCCCACTGCATGTACCTTAAAGGGATACTCCACTTTTTTCAAAAATATGCTCGTTTTCCAGCTCCCCTAGAGTTAAACATTTGTTGTTGTTTTTGTTTTTTACCGTTTTTACCGTTCATTCCAATGTACGGAAACATTACTTGCAAACACGGCCACGGGTGTATAACGTTATCTTCTTCACCCTGTTCACCGAGTTCACCACTATCGTCTGGGTGGTCATCTACGATAACGGATAGTCCTACAGTTGGTGCTTCCATGGCAGTTTTAGTTGTGCTTCCTCCTCCTTTGGCAACATTACGCTGAAATAGAGCTTGCGTAGCGTAATGCAATCTAGGAGCAGTGATTCGCCAAACCTCCCTTATTGCAGTTGCACACATTTCTTCTGATTTTATTTTGTACTGTAGTAACACGTAACGAAGATGCTTAGTGGAAATATATCGGAGTAAATGTATACATTTTTGTCAATGTAGTGGAGTAAATGTGAAAGTTGACAAATTTAAATAGCGAAGTATAGTACAGATATGTGAAATTTCTACTTAAGTACAGTAACGAAGTATTTACAACACTGGTCTGTTGCCTCTATTTTTCCAGAGAAAAGGTAAATGAGGGATATTTAATTTACACACAGTGGCTCATGACCTAAAGCCTACCAGATTATTTACAGTAAACCAGGATCATTACGATCGCTCTGCCGTTCTGTCGTTCCTGTTCGGGGGCTGTAAACGGATGAGGATGCAGAATGCCTGCAACATGACAGATCGTGAGGGGGCCAAAGGCACCTTCGGTACGTACCCAGGTTTCAAATAGAGAAACACTCTGGCCATGCAAGGCGCAAACCCCAGGCGAGACGGGGCCACGGACAGGGCCTGCAGATCCCCGATCCTCTTCAGGGAGGAAATCGCCAAGAGGAAGGTGGTCTTAATAGACAGAATCCTAAGGGCCACTTCGGTCAATGGCTCGAAGGGGGGCTCTGATAGAGCAGCCAGCACAACTGCCAGATCCCAGACAGGCACATGCCGCAAGATGGAGACCTTGATGGAACGATATGGGTTTCCCCTGAGAGAAAACCACCTGCCCCAGAGCCACCAATGGAGGGACCTCATGTGCAGGAGGCCGAGCGGAATTACGCTGGACGCCACTGCCATGAGCCCTAGCAGCCTCTGGAACTGCTTCACAGTGAGTGGCTGGCCTTCCCGCACTCTCCTGACCGAGGTTAGGCCGAACGGGAGCACCCAATATTGGCAAGCTTCGCCCCCAAAAGCAAACCTCAAGAACCTCCTGTGTGCAGGAAGGATGGAAACGTGAAAGTATGCGTCTTCCAGATCTAATGTGACGAACCAGTCCCCGGACCTGATCTGAGTCACGACCTCCTTGAGGTGACCATCCTGAACCTGAGCCTCTTGAGAGAGCGGTTCAAGGAGCGTAGATCTAGAATGGGACGCAACCCGCCATCCTTCTTCGGAATGACAAAGTACGGGCTGACTCTCGAACCGAGGGGGGAACCACCTCGATGGTTCCTTTCCTCAGGAGTGTGCGCACTTCTCGTTCCAGAACCAGAGCCTGCTCGGGTCCCACCAGGGTGGGACACATCCCGTTGAAACGGGGAGGAGAGGACACGAACTGAACCGTGTAGCCGTCCTCTATGATCCGCAGGACCCACCAAGAGACACCTCCCAAGCTGTCAGAGAGTTCCTCAGGGGAACCAGCTCCTCGGGGCTGGCCTCTGACCCACTTAGAGCAGCTGGGGCCGAGCCCTGCAGCTCATGGCACCTCGCGAGAGGCAGCGGACCCTCCCGCTCCACAACGAACCTTCGGGTGGAAAGGTGGGGAGCAAACAGCTGGAGGGAAGCTGCGCCCTGAGGCACATCTTGCAGCAGGGCTGGCAGACCGGCCTCCATGACCTGACATGACCATCACCATGACATACTGCGGCCGTTGACACCTCCTGAGAGGCGGCGGGTCTCCCCCATCCGTACCGAGACTTTGGGCAGAAGTGGAGGGAGGTGCTCGCTGGCAGGAGGCCATGCTCTGGAGCACATCTTGTGGCAGAGCCAACGGCCTGGCGCCCCGGTGGTGCAGGGGAGGGATGGGCACCGTAACGTGAGGTGTGCCCCATCCCCCCAACCGTAGTCTGACAGGGTCTACACACCACTGCCCGTTTGTCGGAGGCGAGAGTGACCCTCAAGTCGTCCTGCTCCTTCTTGGGCCTAGAGCGTCACCTTGGGCCCTTAGGCCCCACCCGCGGAGATCGGGTGGCCATGCTCTGTTTCTGGGCTTCGTGGTGCCCGGAAGGACCAGGCTGGGGCTGCCGCCGAACAGCCCCACAAAATTGCAGAGGGAGGTACTGCTTTTTAGACTCCTGGAACTTGTTCACGACTGCCGTCACAGCGTCGCCAATCAGTCCAGGACGAGCCATCGGTGCGTCCAAAAGCACAGCTTGATCCTTGTCCAGGAGGTCGGACAAGGTGAGCCACAGATGCCTTTTAGTGACCACCAGGGCCGCCATGGACCGACCAACAGCCCGCGCTGTGTGTTTCGTGGCCCGAAGAGTTAAGTCGACTCCCTCGAGAGCCGATTGTGCATGCTCAACTCCCAAGCAAACAACACCGATCATGCAAATCCTTCCCCGTAATGAAACTGGGACATGGAAAAACACACTTACGGAAATTCTGTCTGCCAGCCATCACTCGATCAGAACACAGTATCAGAAAAACAGCGCTTACCTGAACGAGCAGAAGCTAGCGTCTTGTCCATCTCGCAGCCATTTCTAGCTTCCTGTTTACGCAACGTCACCTGCCGATGACATCACGTACCAACACCTATTGGTCAGATTACACACGTGGTTCAGAGCGCAGTCACGCAGGGGCATTCCCATAGCGTTTCGACGCAGCTTTTGACAGGAGACCTGAATCAACTTCCAGGAAATCAAAAATAGTTCATTTTTATACATTTCTGAAATCCACTCCAATATTTATTAATATTAAATATTCAATATTAAAACTCTCCCACTCCTGATCCAGGTTAGAAAGTAGAATTAAACGAAGAAGTTTAATTAATTAACACTAGATGTCGCTTCAACACTGGGCTTGAATAACACTGAACTATGTGCATGTTTACTGTATGAACATATTAGGGCTGCACGATTTAGGGAAAATGTCATATTGTGATTATTGAGGTCAATATTGCGATTGCGATATGCGATTGCGATATAATAAACAAATGGTATCGCAATCGCATATCGCAATCGCAATATTGACCTCAATAATCACAATATGACATTTTCCCTAAATCGCGCAGCCCTAATATGTTCATACAGTAAACATGCACATAGTTCAGTATATAGAAGGTCGTGATATATATATAGACGGCTTAGACGGCTTTTTTTAGACGCTTAGACTTTTTTTTTTTTTTTGAGCGGCGTGTGGACGAATTCTTTTTAGGCACACACTATTTTATTTCTTGGTAACAGACCGCTGCTAACTATAACACACCGTTGCCATGAAAAACAGAGCGTTGTCATGGACACCCAGGATTCTAACCGTAGAGACGGAGCACATTATTTTCTTTAGAGGAAGCAATACAATTGTTCAGCAGGTTCGTGTTGCAGCCACAGGCGTATGAGACCTGTAACTTGAGCAACAGCGCGAAGCCGCAAACTCGTTTTGAATATTTTAAAGGTGTAACAGCTGATGAAAAAGCAGAGACAATTGTAGACGAAAATGAAGAGAGATTTTATCTTAGTTTTTATTTTATTTATCTTTTATTTATTTTATACAAAACATTTTTGTCTTGTCTTTTTTCATCAACGATAATGCAATTTATATATATATATAACACATTAATACTAAATTAATGAATATATATATATATATATATATATATATATATATATATATATATATATATATATATATATATGCATTAATTTAGTCTTAGTCAGCATTTTTGGACAGTGGTGCAGTCTTGTCATCGTCTCATCTTAGTCATGAAAAAAAGGTTGTTGACGAACATATTTCATCTTGTCTAGTCTGACGAAATTAACACTACATATAACAGAGGTAGCATTTTTTCTGTGACTGTCTGCTCGGCATCCATCTTCACCCGGAATGCGCTGCACACACGGAAAAATTCACATGACCATACGCGCCACACGTGCCACTGCCTAAACTGAAACCGTTGGGTTACTTAACGTAATCCCAGGTTCTTTGATAACAGAGTGAGGTGTTTCACTATGGGAATCGCTTTGGGCGTGACCAACTACAGAAGCTCTTATGACACCACGTCTGTCTTTGACAGACAGGTCGACCTGCGACCAGACTCCGCCTTGCCTATATCAGCCAGGTCGACCCCTGTCTATGTCATTAACGAGATTTCTTCCCTTCCAAGTGCAAGGAGGGAAGTGCTGGTGAAACACCTCACTCTGTTATCAAAGAACCGGGGATTACGTTAAGTAACCCAACGTTCTTTTCCTAACTTCGCTCGGTGTTTCACTATGGGAGATATAGACAGCTCCCGGATTGCACCCATATTACTGTTTCCAAACGGGTGCAGTAGTACCAGCTCCCAGCACTGCGTGTGCTAAGGATGGTTCCGAAACATCTAGCCTATAGAATCGCACAAACGTATGCGGCGTTGCCCAGCTCGCCGCCAAGCAAATGTCCAGAACAGAAACCCCTCTGAGTAAAGCCCACGATGTGGCCATACCCCTAGTGGAGTGGGCTCTCAAACCCGTAGGGGGCTGAAGACCCCTGCAACAATAAGCCACAGATATCGCCTCCACAATCCAGTGGGATAGCCGCTGTCGAGATAACGGCTTCCCTGTGTGAGGAGTAGCCCAAGACACAAAAAACTGTCCTGTCCACATACGCCTGAAGAGCCTGCACCGGGCATAATGCATGAAGTTTCTGCTCCTCCGGAGAAGAAAACGGTGGAGGATGAAATGCCGCCAGTTCAGTAGATGGACACCTATATGCCGATTCCAAAACCTTGGGCACAAAAGCAGGGTTAGGACGAAAAGAAACTTTAGCGAGCCCCGGAGCGAATTGTAAGCAAGACGGGCTAACCGACAAAGCATGTAAATCACTCACATGCTTGGTTGTCACCAAAGCCAGGAGCAGTGCCGTCTTAAGAGAGAGATACTTAAGACTCACCGCCTCAATCGGCTCAAAAGGAAGTTGAGACAAGGCTTCTAAGACGATGGGCAGATCCCATAAAGGAACCATCCGCCTAGACACCGGCCGTATGCCCAGAATCAATGACAGACACTGCTCTCTCACTCTGGCTAAAGTGGGGGAGATTAAGCTCAGAGGGGGAAATGCATACAGAAGCACGTCCGGCCACCAATGGGCCAAAGCATCCACACCCAACGGTGCATTTGCGTCCACCAGAGAGAAATACAGAGTGCAATGAGCGTTTTCTTGCGAGGCGAAGAGATCGACGGCAGCCTGACCGTACCTCTGCCATACCTGGCTCACCACCTGAGGATGGAGTTTCCACTCCCCATAGAGGGGATTTCCCCTGGACAGTAAATCTGCCCCTCTGTTCAAGATCCCCGGAATGTAAGTCGCCCAGAGACAGAAGCCGTGTTTCGCTCCACACGATCAGTATCGTCGCCAACCGATGCAGTTGAAGGGAGCGTGTGCCCCCCTGACGGTTGATGTAAGCAACCACTGTAGTGTTGTCTGTTTTCACTAAAACATGCCGACTTCTGAGGAAACTCAGAAAATGCTTCAGTGCCAGCCACACCGGCAATAGCTCCAAATAGTTTATATGGTCGTGCATCAGCTGTAGTGGCCACACGCCGTTCACAGTTCTGCCCATTAGGGTTGCTCCCCAACCCTTTAAGGACACGTCCATTGTCATAGTTACTCTCGATGACACCGCCCCCAAGGGAATCCCCGATCTGAGCGTCACAGGGCCTTTCCAGTGTCTGAGCGCTTCGACGCACGCATGATTGACTCTCACCGGCCGGCTGAGATGCCGGCGAGAGCACAGACGCAAGTGCCCGATCC
Source organism: Tachysurus fulvidraco (assembly GCF_022655615.1). NCBI lineage: Eukaryota > Metazoa > Chordata > Actinopteri > Siluriformes > Bagridae > Tachysurus > Tachysurus fulvidraco. Next base: position 17,637,596 of record NC_062526.1, on the reverse strand, counting down.
AGCGCTGAAAATCCCTCATTTTGAGAAGCCCCAAATGCACTACCGCGATCACCGAAGCCATAAGCCCCAGCATTCGTAAGCACAGCCTGTACGGGACCACTCGTTCCCTCTGAAAACGAGTGAGACATTGTGTGAAAGACGCTATTCTCTCTTCCGTCAATGTGACTTGATACGAAAGGGAGTCCAAGTTGAGCCCTAAATACTCCGTATGTTGAGAGGGCACCAGCCGGCTCTTTATCATGTTTATGCTGAAACCCAGGTCTCTGAGGTGATTCAGGACAATCTCTGCGTCTTTTATGGCTTGCTCCTCAACGTGAACAGGGCTGCCTCCCCACATTTGGTAAAAACCCTCGGAGCTAACGACAGCCCGAACGGTATAGTTTGAAATTCGTATGCTGTGCCCCGGTATGCAAACCTGAGGAATTTCCTGTGAGAGGGATAAATATCTATGTGGAAGTACGCGTCCGCCAGATCTATAGTCACAAACCAATCGCTTGGATGAATCGATCGACACAGCACCTTGTGTGTCAGCATTTTGAATGAATACTTTGTGAGGTGCTTGTTTAGATCCAAAATGGGATGGAGGGCTGTGCTCGCTTTCCCGTCAGCTGGAGCCCGCACGGCGCATGTGATGACGTCATCACTGTGCGACGATGGTGGGGCGGAAGTGTACGGGGGCCTTCTCTCTACCCGCATAGCCAGCTGGCGTGCATGCGTTGTTCATCCGTGGATTTTAGCAACAGTTTCACGGGGATACAGACTCCAATTTGCCATGAAACCGCCTCTTTTCAACGGGCTGATCATGTCGGTTGCCGAGGGAGAATCGGCTTGTGTGTTGACGGCCGAAATCGAAACCCTCCTGCTTGTCCTGCTGACATGATCAGCCCGTTGAAAAGAGGCGGTTTCATGGCAAATTGGAGTCTGTATCCCCGTGAAACTGTTGCTAAAATCCACGGATGAACAACGCATGCACGCCAGCTGGCTATGCGGGTAGAGAGAAGGCCCCCGTACACCATCGTCGCACAGTGATGACGTCATCACATGCGCCGTGCGGGCTCCAGCTGACGGGAAAGCGAGCACCGCCCCCAGCGGTGGGACTGGAGGAGCGCATTTCATGTCTTTGCATTTTCCAGGGTTTTTTAAACATATCGCCCTTGGCTGTTTGCCTGACTGCGATAGTGCAACATTTATTGTCATGTTTCTCGAACCCGGGGAGTATATCGCCCTCAGCTTGTGGCTTGGCTGCGATAATGCATGTTTTAATATCAATTCCCCTGTGTGTGTGAGTGCTTGGTGACACCGCACATGGCTCTGACCTCCCTCTCTCTTTGCTCAACTGGAGGAGAGCGAACATAATAAGCCCTTATCAAACTCAGAACAGAAGGGCTGAACTCCCGCCTTCTTCTTTTCGCCGGCGGAGAGAGAAGGACCGGGAAAAAACCTGTGCATCAGGTCACATGCTTTAACTTCCTTTCCTCTGGGTGGGGCGGACGGTTCCTAGCCGCCGCGGCCGCAAAAGGATGGTTTCCCCAAAGTCCGGAGCCATCCGGACGCGGTCGCTGACCGACCTGTCCGCTGTGAGCAGGTCTCACAACTCTCGCGGTCATTGGCCTCCCTCTCGATGCTGCGGCTGCTGCGAAGCCCTGCCGTGTCGGCTGAGAGGGTGGTCGCGCCGCCTGCTTGCGTGGCAAATTGAGGTGAAAAACCTCATCCTCCTGTTTTCTGAGGGTGCTGGTTTCTCTCATTTTCTCGAGAGCGGGCCCAAATAAGCCCTTAGTCGGGTCATAAGGGGCATCCATCACCTCCGCTTTCTGAGCGTCGCCCAGGCCTGACAGGTTTAACCACAGCGCTCTTTCACCTGACACGGTCAGGCCCATTACGTGGCCGCAGCCCTGAACCGCACCGCGTGAGGAGCGCAAAATCAGGTCGTTCACAACACAGATTTCGTCCCAGAGTCCAACTGCCGCCCCATCTCCTCCAAAATCTCCGCTTGATATGCAATATCATATTTATTTGATATGAAATAAAGTCACAGCATTCAGCGAACATACGGACTGCCCCGCATATTTGTACATCTTCTGAAAGGTCACGGCAGCGATTCGGATGGAGGTGATACGCCACCAAAGGCTCCACTGCTGGGGGTCCGGCCAACCCAAGCTCCTCCATCCCCTGAATCTCCAACATCGAGTGTCCCTTGGTGGGGAGCTTACTCTTAAAGGGGCTGTATAGTCTGTACACTCTGTATAGTACGTATAACTGACGAGGGCAAGCCAGCCGCATTCAGATTCCACCTCTCACGGGCCAAAAGTAGGGTTGTCACTCACAACAATCCCTCTACTGATGTCGCGTTCGGCGACGGAGTCCAATAACGGTCTATTAAACAGTTAAGCGAGATCAGCAAGTCGGGATGCCCTGAGAGAGCTTGCTGCAGTCTCCCACGGGAAGAAAGCGCGAATGACGTAGACAGGGGTCGACCTGGCTGATATAGGCAAGGCGGAGTCTGGTCGCAAGTCGACCTGTCTGTCAAAGACAGACGTGGTGTCATAAGAGCTTCCGTAGTTGGTCACGCCCAAAGCAATTCCCATAGTGAAACACCGAGCAAGTTAGAAAAAGAACCATTTCTATGGTGATCTGCAAATTCCAAGACTACTGAGGGTGGATAAGAGAGTCTTGTGGTTGACCATGGTCAAACACTGCTGAAAGTTGAGGAGGATGAGGACAGATGACAGCTTGGCTGATCTAGCAGCATGTAGTTTCTCCAAAAGAGCTGTCTCTGTCAAATGTGCTGCTTTAAAGCCAGATTGGTTGGGATCTTGGTGGTTGTTCTGAGAGAGATAGACAGACAATTGATTATAGTCAATGCGTTCACAAATTTTTAAAAGAAAAACGTGATACCGGCCTGTAGTTACTGATGTCTCATGGATCCAGAGCACAATTCTTCAGGCTGGGAATAACCCTTTCTCACTTGAAGGTAGTTGGTACATGACCAAATGTTAGGGATCCATTGATGATCATAGTGTTGAAGGGCTGAAGGTCTTTCGAGATAGTCTGGAGCATAATGGAAGGGACTAGATCCAATGGGCAGGTGGTAGGATTGCAAGACTGGATGAGTTCTAGAATCTCTTCTGCTGCTATGGTTGAGAAATGCAACAACGAAGAAGTAGGGAAATCCTGACTGTGAATGAAGGTCCTGGAGATTTTCTCAATCTTCTTGTGGTAAAAAAAAACGTCTTTGAAAAAAAAAAAGAAAGTCTTCTGTAGTCAGGGAGGATGAACAGGTGGAGCCAGGGGAGCCAGGAGCCAGGGGGGGAGTATAGAATATAAGAGCTTATGGGGTCTTGTGCTTTTCCTTGTAGAAGAAAAAGTCAGAAGTCTTGGCAGAAGTCACGTCTGAAGAGAACTTGGCCAGGCGTGTACAGAAAAATTCAAGATCTGCATAAATATTGTGTTTTCTTCCATTTTCTCTCAGATCATAGCTCTCATCAATTGTTGCACAATGCATATAAATGCCAAGGAGCAGAACAAGAAGTATTCTTGGGTTTAGTGGACAGAGGACAGAGCAAGTCCCTGGTTGAGGAAAGAGAAGAGAGGAAAGTGTCTGTGGCTGAGAGGAAAGGGGGGAGGGGGTATTCAAGGGAGGGAAGAAGATTGTGTGGGGAGGAGTAAGTGAGGCGGGAAGAAGTTTGAAGCTTGATACGGCTGTCAGAGGGGTGCTGTAGGAAGGGAAAGCACTGAGCAGTGTGTCCGTTTCATCCAGGAGGTAGACAAAAATGATGACAAGGCAGAAATGGCATGAAATTCAAGAGGAGATGGTTAAATGAGACGAGAGGAGAGGTGTGAAACTCAAAATCCTTGATAACAGTAGACCTGCCTGTTTCTCGTGGTGAGTGAGAGAAAACACAGGCAATGTTTTTTCATTGGTTTCTAGCTCTACGCAGTCAGTGCCACTGAAAAGAGCTTGTACAAGAAAATGCTAAAGCATAGCAGCTTTTAGTTTTATGTGCTCTACACCAGGGGTGGCCAACCAATGGCTCCCGAGCCGCATGTGGCTCTTTGCCCGGTTTCATTCTCTTACGTTCATTCCGAAGTTTGTATTTGTGTCTTTTTAATATGCACGTTCACTTCGCTTGAGTTCAATACGGTATTTTAGTCAAACGTGCATGTGAGTGGGATGAAAATACCTCAAAGTTTCCCAGACGGAGCAAGATCATTTGAGTAAACAATTTGGGTCAAGTTTGCTCTCAAAATGTTCAAGTGTGCCCATGTGTATAATGTGGCTCTTTGCAGTAACAGTAAAAAATGTGGCTCTTGGTCTCTGACTGGTTGGCCACTCCTGCTCTACACTAATCCTGAAATAGTATAGAATGACTGATTCAAGGCTAGAAACAAGGTACGGAGGCTGTACAGTGTTGTAAATATAAATATATTTTTTATCAATAGAAGAGTATGCTACAGTATTATAGATCAAAGTATGTATAAGAGCATATAATCAAAGTATAATAAAATAATAGAACTCTAATTAAACAATAATAAATATTTCAACATATTTAAGGTGTTTGAAACAAAAACAAACACGTATGAAAATGTCTTGTTCCTTTTGTTCTTTGCCACTTTCTGAATAAATTACATATTTTCCATGTAAAATAATCACTCACTCTCACTCGCTTTCTACCGCTTATCCGAACATCTTGGGTCACGGGGAGCCTGTGCCTACAGTATCTCAGGCGTCATTGGGCATCGAGGCAGGCTACACCCTGGACGGAGTGCCAACCCATCGCAGGGCGCACACACACACACTCTCATTCAGTCATGCAATCACACACTACGGAAAACTCCAGAGATGCCAATCAACCTACCATGCATGTCTTTGGACCAGGGGAGGAAACCGGAATACCCGGAGGAAATCCCCGAGGCACGGGGAGAACATGCAAACTCCACACACACAAGGCGGAGGTGGGAATCGAACCTCGACTCTGGAGCTGTGAGGTGAACATGCTAACCACTAAGCCACCGTGCCCCTCGTAAAATAATCATGAAATCAAATTAATTAAATAATGTTATTGTCTTTTAAGGTTTCTTACTGGAAGCTTTTAAAACACTGGTGGTCAAAAGCATGAAATGCAACTAATAATGTACTGCATCATACATATTACTTCTGCAGTAAGGTAAACTAATAAAATGTTAATTCCTGTAATTTATTAAATTAATGCAAATAATAACACTTAATTACACAATAATAATAATAATTATTATTATTATTATTATTATTATTATTATTATTATTATTATTATTATTATTATTATTATTATTATTATTCAATATTAATAATTCACCTTTAAATACAACAGTATTAAAAAGGGGAGCTGCTATTAGCTCAGGAGTTCATGTGCACGCTCCATTCAAATTAAAATTCTCATTCTAAGCATTTATAGATATAGTGTGTGTGTGTGTGTGTGTGTGTGTGTGTGTGTGTGTGTGTGTGTGTGTGTGTGTGTGTGTGTGTGTGTGTGTGTGTTTGTGTGTGTGTGTGTGTGTGTGTGTGTGTGTGTGTGTGTGTGTGTGTGTGTGTGTGTGTGTGTGTGTGCAAAGAGTCACAAATAGACTTAAACAAATGTACTAATCCACTATGGACTCCATTTCCCCAATATATTATATATTATTATATAAATTCAAGTCAATCACACTTCTGTGAAATCAAACTACCCTCTTAGGAAGCAACATTGATTGACAATCAATTTCACATGCTGTTATGGAAATGGAATAGACAACAGGTGGAAATTATAGGCAATTAGCAAGACACCCCCAATAAAGGAGTGGTTCTGCAGGTGGTGACCACTTCTCAGTTCCTATGCTTTCCTATGCTGGCTGAAGTTTTGGCCACTTTTGAATTCTGGCAGTGCTTTCACTCTAGTGGTAGCATGAGACGGAGTCTACAACCCACACAAGTGGCTCAGGTAGTGCAGCTCATCCAGGATGGCACATAAATGCGAGCTGTGGCAAGAAGGTTTGCTGCCAGACCCCTGCAAAATTACCTCCAGCAGGCCACAAGTATGCATGTGTCTGCATCAATGCCGATTCGAGCATTTGGAGTGTATCGGGTATCAGTAGTACGTAACCGATCCAAATCCGATACCCGTGATCATGGGCTTCGGAACCATTATATGTGGGTGGGACAGGACCCAAACCCCTTTTTAAGACCAATAATATTCCATTCTGCTTGAGGAATGCCCTAATAAATTAAACCCCATTCCACGTTTTAGCTACAGCATAATCCATGGGCATTGGAACCATTACATGTGGGTGGGGCAGGCCCCACCCACTTTTTATTTACTTCAAATTGTTGTGTGACAGACAGACAGACAGGTCAAGAGATGCACTGGCAGCACTGCACAGTTAATTTAGCTAGTCAGATAGAGACTAGAGACAGAATCACATCAACTTAACTTTACTGATATTTGCTCTTGCTGCCATCAAACTTGAAGAGAACACGAGTTTACCTGATTGCTGTTCTTGCATTTCACTCTCATTTTGTTTCTTTTTTCTCTTTTCATGGGCAGATGGATAGCTCCGCTTCATATGGTCATCTACACAGTAAACATTAACACAGGCTGTAAAATGAGGCAGGGGGAGGCGGGGCCTTGTGTAATTTGCGGGGCCCTACATAACTTGCATAGTGAGCGTATACAGCTGATTGGCTCTGCATGAGGGTGGTATGAGGGCCGACGTCCACAGGTGGTAAGCAACCGGTTTGGCAGTGGGTCAGTAATGGTGTGGGGTGGCATTTCTTTGGAAGGCCGCACAGCTCCCCATGTGCTCGCCAAAGGTAGCCTGACTGCCATTAGGTACCAAGATGAGATCCTCAGACCCCTTGTGAGACCATATGACTAATTCAATACAATGCTAGACCTCATGTGGCTGGAGTGTGGAGCTGGCTTCCTGCAAGACGAAGACATTGATGCTATGGACTGGCCCGCCTGTTCCCCAGACCTGAATCCAATTGAGCACATCTGGGACATCATGTCTCGCTCCATCCACCAAAATTACATTGCACCACAGACTGTCCAGGAGTTGGCGGATGCTTTAGTCCAGGTCTGGGAGGAGATCCCTCAGGAGACCATCTGCCACCTCATCAGGAGCATGCCCAGGTGTTGTAGGGAGGTCCTACCGGCACGTGGAGGCCACACTCACTACTGAGCCTCTTTTTGACTTGTTTTAATGACATTACATCAAAGTTGGATCAGCATGTAGTGCATTTTTCCACTTCAATTTTGAGTGTGACTCCAAATCCAGACCTCTATGGGTTAATAAATTTGATTTTCATTGATATTTTTTGTGTGATTTTGTTGTCAGCACATTCAACTATGTAAAGAACAAAGTATTTAATAAGACTATTTCATTCATTCAGCTCTAGGATGTGTTGCTTAAGTGTTTCCTTTATTTTTCTGAGCAGTGTATATATGTATATATATATATATATATATATATATATATATATATATATATATATATATATATATACATATATACATATATTATATTAGTATATATTATTATATGATCAGTCACATATACACAGTCAATGGAATTGTATATTGCACAATTAGCAGAGTCATTTCTGAACATTTGAGGACTTTAAGGGACACCTAACTCAGGCTAATTCATATTATATTACATGCAAGAATGAACAGGATGAATACTTATAATAAACAATAACTGATAAATGACTAATAAACAATAACTGACCAAACTATATTTAAGTAATAAATATGAAGTCCAACAACAGTCTGTAGTTCTGTAGTGTTACTGTGTACCCTGGGGTGTGTGGGGTAAGTGGTTTGATTTTCTGCATGGGTCAGAGGGCAGCTGCAGTGATGTTTTTTCTACTTTGCAGGGCCTAGTATTCAGCAGCAGTGGAGCTATAATACAAGACCGTGATGCAGCTAGTTAGAATGCTTTCCACCGCTGAGCTGTTGCAGCAGAGCTGCTGTTTTCTGTTGGCTCAGCTCATCTTTTGAAGGAAGTGGAGGTGTTGATGGGCCTTTTTGTTAATGTGTGACATGATCAATCAGGTGAGATTGTCAGCTATCTTCATAACAAGCTGCTCACATTTTCCACAATGAACCCCTGAGTGCAGCATGAACTTTGCTCCCCGTCCTGAAGTCTAAATTCTAGCGATTTTTCTTTATATATTGAACATTTCTAACAATAAATACAAATAACTTAGATGGACAGATTAGACAATGTTTATATAAAATAGGGCTAATAGAAACTATTTAAGTATGCACTTCTATGTTACTGGGTGCCAGCTGCAGTGACAGTAGCCAGTTGAGACTTTTTCACGTTTCTGTTTAAAAGCTAATGTAGTTTACATTTACACTATTGAACAGTAGTGTAATGCAGACTGGATATCTATTATTTTTTTCCTAATTCAGCTAAAATTATAAGAAAGGTTACTTTAACATATAATATCAAATTATTTTTTACATTTTTAATATCAAAATGTTTTTTCATCTTTATGCAAAATTAATGCAAAATTCTTTATCATAAAATCAAAAATGTTTCTTTTTGAAGGTAAATATTTTATTACATTGAATACCAATTTGATAGACAGTAACACAGCTCAGAATAAATGAGATGTACATAATATTGAAAAATACAAAGATACCATAGATCTACATAGTTACCATATTATAGTTATGATTAAATGCAATGTATTTTCTGTCATTATAATATGCAGGAAACTATGACCACCTCCTCTATCACCTCAACATTGTTTACCATTAGTAGCAGTACATTATACATTATGTCAACTCGTATGCACATCTTTTCTAAATTATTGTCTGATAGCAGAATATACAACATGTGTATATATTATTTCATTACTTCTTCCTGTCTTCTTTGTTTTCTTCTTAGAGAACTGCAGAGCAGCGTAGTTCACTGAATCACGCTCCTGCAGTAACACAGAAAACATGTCAGAGCAGCGGGAAGGGTTTATTTTTGCTCCATAGAAGATATGCCTTCATAAGCTACAATGAATATTCATAGTATTCTCCTGTACATGCTATGCCAATATATTTTTAAATATGTATTTCAAATTTACCTCATCATCATGTCTGTCAGTTATATCACCTGAGTAAAGCAGAAAAAATCGTTTTAAATTTTTTTCCATAAATTATTTATTTATTTATTTATTTATTTATTTATTTATTTATTTATTTGTTTGTTTGTTTTCATATAATGATGCACAATATAATATAACATTGTATTCTTTAGATTTTTGTTACATTGAGAAATGTAAAAATATACCAGTCTGTGTTTTTCTGTGCTTCACTATGATGAAGATCAGGACACCAAGAAGAAACACAGTCACTGAACCAAACACCACAGTCATTATGAAGAACACAGCAGGAGACACTGAACCTTAAAAAAAGGGAAAAAATGCTTTTGCAACTAAATCATATTTAGAATTGTTAAACATTGACAGATATATGAATATGATTTTATAGAGAGGCTGTACATGTCTTTTAGTAGAACAGAAAATTTACAAACCTTCTGCTTTGTCTGAGATAGACAATGTTTTATTACCTGATGAAAAAAGGAAACATCAGTCATCTCAAGCTAATACTAACTTAAAGAAACTCTTCATTTAATATAAATTGACCTTTCACTTGTAAATATGTGGAGTTACTGAAGATCATTTTCTCAGTGAAGCTGCAGTAATAAAGTCCTGTATCAGAGACGTTTACTGCAGTGATTGTGAGAGACGTTTTACTGCCATGAACAGACATCACTATTCTCTCACTCTCACTAAAGAAGTAACACGATTTTGATGGAGCTGATGTCAAAAACCTTTTACACCCAAGAAGAAGTGGAACTGAATCACACAACTGTTTAAACCAGAAGATCATAGCTGGATTTTTCAGATCATGTTGGCACCAAACAGTGACATTATCTCCAGCTTCTGCCTCCAAAATTTGAGCTTCTGCCTCTAAGAGCAAACCTGTAACCCAGAAAACAGACTCCTGGTGTATAACGTAAATTATTTTCTTAGCAAATATTCCAGAAAATATTACATTCATGATTAATTTTTGCTGATCCATATGTTTCTAAATAAACTGCCTTTATCTCTTACACATGAATCTCTGAATATAATAACATTTATACACTGAGAAATTGGAATGTGAAATAGTATTACAAAATTTTAATGTTTGGTTTTACCTTGAAGTTGACATCAACAGACAGCTAATGAAGTGATTATTTTAATTTGTGCTATGACATTTTATTGTGCATGTATCACTGTGCTGACAATAATATGTTTGTAAGTTAATTTAATTAATTAATAAGGGTATTATCACTTACCAGTGATGCAGAGGAACAAAGGCAGAGTCATAAACTTTACCATTGTTGTTGCTGAGCCACATGCCATTGTGTATGAGGTGAGGCAGACAGAGGAAACTGTGTGTTGAGTGAACCAAATGATGTTTTATCTGTGTGTAGAGGGTGTGGTGAGTATATCAACAGCATGTAACACTTATTTGATTTACAATTGTTTTAAGACGGATGCAGACTTTCATTTTCAATAAGACCAGTACATTTTCCAGTAATGTTTTGTGTTCAGCTGAATTGAAATAAAAAGTTAACAAAGTTGATGAACAAGTGGATATTCAGAACACTCAGATCCTGTTGAGTGTTCTGAATATCCACTTGTACATTGGTTATGAAGGAGACTATAAAGTGAACAGTGTAACATCCCACTGTTCACAGCTGAAAACATGCTGGCAAATGAATCTGATTCCTATATTGTATATTGTTCTTAAATATTTGTAAAAAAACATAATTGTATAGATTATGTCATAGCACATTCTCACATAGTAAAATATGTAAAGTAAATTTTTCTAAAATATTTGTATCCTGACTTTTGTCTTTCTCCTGTTATAGTACTGGCCAATAGACCTTCTTAAAATATAAATGTAAATAGCGCATGTTTAAGAGAACTAATGAGTTTCTGATATTTATTAGCTGAAAAGGCAGGTACTGAAAAGTCTTGTAGCACTTAAATATACAGTATATTTGTGTTAAAGCAGATACTCACATAATCTCTGCTTACATACATTTGGAAAATAGACTAATAATTAAATATTAAAATTGTATTGCATTTTAGTATATTAAAACATTATGAAAAACTCATATTCAAACATTTTTGAAACCTAATGATTTATGCCTAATAAATCTAATACTGCTGATCACATAACAAAATAAGTACTGTAGCCGACAGATGAGCAGATTTGTATTTAGTTTTACTGTTTTAAATTTTTTTTTAGTATAAAAAATTAGGTTAAAGAATGAAAATGAATTCCTCCCCATGCTGAGTTTCATTTGTTATGTAGGCTATGTGTAAAATGAATGCACTTCATGGTGATGTGATGCATCTCAACACTCTTCCGGTATTCTCGAGGTGACATTTTTTAATGATAGAACCAAGCAAAACCATGTACAATAAAATAGCAAGACATAAAAATCCTCCACTAGCACAAAATAAAGTCACTTTGCAATGAGAGATCACTACATCCCACTTGCTTAAATGCCAGCTTTGTTGATATTTTGTCACAGATGTGTTATTTGATCATATGGATTTATTTGTGTGCTGTTGTCTGTATTAATGCACTTAACTAGGTAACTAGCTTATAATGGTTTGGGCTTCTGAGAAAAAGCTTCTGAGCAGCAGGTGATTTTTGAAGAATTTTTGTTTTGTCAACCTCAGAGGTTCAGAATTTGCACTATAGTAATGTATGCTTATTTAGAATTAAGTGTTTTGATTTCAAACGTTTTGGTATCAAAGTGCAAATTTGGTATCAATTGATTTTGGTATCAAATTGCAAATTAATGTGCTGTGATTTTATTGTTAATAGTATTGTAACTTTCCAGAAGATTATTTTATGCATGAATGGCATCTTATTTATCTAATAAGTGATGTACATGGCAACATTTCATGCTACAACATGTTTAATTTAGCGAAGGGTTGAGAAAAATGCAAGTGTAGAGTATTAGAATACAGAGGTTCATAGCCTTTTTATACTAATGATATGAAAGGTGTCCATTTAATTGTTTAAAAAAATGTTTTGGCTCTCAGTAAACCACTGTGTGATCTAACCCTAGCTATGGAAAATAAGAAATGTTTATTGTGGTTTTGATGCAGCAAGTAGGGGCAGGAGTTTGTTTTTGGTGGTGCAATGAAAAGAAACGAGCATCAGCTTTGTGGTTGGAATATTAAAACCACTGTGAATGTCTTTCTCTGAAATGGACAGATGCGTTTGTTTAAACAAAAGCTTGTGGTTGGTTGTGTAGCAGTCTGTGCATGTTAAGAGCTGTTTATAGTCCAGTATGTATTTTTGATCCTATATTATTGTTTATAAGTATCATTTTTTATGGATGAGGGAATCCTATTAGATCCTATAAAAGTATTATCAGTCGGTAAAAAAGTATGTACAGAAAAACACTGACCACATTTAAAGACTCTGTCCCTTCTAGCTATTCAATGTAGAAAATGTAGATCCTGAAATGTAGAAATGCATACTAGTAACTGTGATCTTAACTGTGATCTTAATTTAGGTATTCAAAGTCTAAGAATACTGAAGAGTATGATAAGGACAATGCTGGTTAAAAGGTCACATATAGCAGGGAAAATAGGGACACAGTCATTCATTCATTCATTTTCTACCGCTTTATCCGAACTACCTCGGGTCACGGGGAGCCTGTGCCTATCTCAGGCGTCATCGGGCATCAAGGCAGGATACACCCTGGACGGAGTGCCAACCCATCGCAGGGCACACACACTCTCATTCACTCACGCAATCACACACTACGGACAATTTTTCTAGAGATGCCAATCAACCTACCATGCATGTCTTTGGACCGGGGGAGGAAACCGGAGTACCCGGAGGAAACCCCCGAGGCACGGGGAGAACATGCAAACTCCGCACACACAAGGCGAAGGCGGGAATCGAACCCCGACCCTGGAGGTGTGAGGCGAACGTGCTACCCACTAAGCCACCGTGCCCCCCTGGGACACAGTCAGTAGAATAAAATTTATTTTATCAGAAATTATCTTTCTATTTTTTTTTCTATATTTCTATCTTGCTATCTAAATGAGTATCTAGCCCCACTGCCCTCAGGGCGCAGGTACAGGGCTCTGAGGTGCAGGAGTATGGAATAAAAACACTGTCAATAATAATCTTACGTAATTCAAAGCATTGTGTGTAAATTTTAATTTAGTTGTGCGTAATATAAAACTATTGTACGTAATTATGTTTTTTGTGGAGTTGGATCCCAAAATCTACGGCCACGACAGATACGAGATTTTGTGTGTTTGTTCAAATACAACTCCAAAATGTACGACTATGACAGTTTACAGACACAACGCTTATTTTCACAACACTATTAGTGATAACTAACCCGCCATCTTAACCCGCCATCACTTATTAGTGATAACTAACCCGCCATTTCGGCGCCAGTGGTTTCTATGAGTGGTTTAGAAGAGGGCGGGGCGCATGCACGCTTCGTGGAATCGATTCATCTTCCCTCGGATAGTAATGCCTGTGAACGTGATGACGTATTTTTGACAGTTGTTTCGCAGACCGTTTTCGTGTGTAAAAAAGAGGTGTTGTGAAAACAAGCGTTGTGTCTGTAAACTGTCATAGTCGTACATTTTGGAGTCGTGTTTGAACAAACACACAAAATCTCGTATCTGTAAACTGTCGTGGCCGTAGATTTTGGGATCCAACTTCACAAAAAACATAATTACGTACAATAGTTTTAAATTACGCACAACTAAATTAAAATTTACACACAATGCTTTGAATTACGTGCGATTATTATTGACAGTGTTTTTATTCCATACAGGAGGGCCCGCTTTGGAAGAAGCCTGATTCCCTCAGTCATTAAGTATCTTAACAATAGACATCGCCCCTTTTGGGGACAATAAAGTAAAGTATAAGTATAAGTTCTATTATATCCCCAAATTCTTTCTAGAAAAACTACCTCCAAATGAATTCTTGAGTTCTACAGTTTATATAAATATGGAATCACAAGAACATTTGCAGTTGAGATGTTTTGTTTTTTTCCTCCTACTTACTATCTGGATTGAAGCCCCCAGGTACTAACACTAAGAGTAAACCACAATGATTTATAGAAACTGAAAAAAGAATAACACAACTGTTAAGCCATCCTGATTACTAAACAGTTAACATTAACAAAAAGTTAATGTTAACATCAAACATCAAAAACCTCTAACATTTCAGTGACCTTAACCATGGCAGGTTGTTGTTGCCAGAGAGACTGGATTGTGTATTTCACTATCTTTTAATCTTCAGCACAGACCGACCAACCAAAAAAAACATCCAGTGAGAAGGAGTCCTTTGAGTTGAGGCACCTTGCTGTTGAGACGCCAGACCATGGTGAGTGAAAAGCATATTGTAGTGACCATTTGTCAAATCAAATGAAATAAAAAAAATAATGAAATTAAACTCCAAAATAATTCAACTAATCACCATGATACACCATGGGTTGTGGTTTACGCAGTTAAAGGATTAAATCCAGACCAGGTGATGTGTTTGGTGAGCTTTATTAAAGGATTTGCAGTCAAACAAACAATTTTGCATCTCCTGCTTCTTGTGCCCAACTGGCTTGACAAAACTGGTAAAAAACCATAGGCCCACCCAGTTGCATTCTGGGCTGCCACAACTGAACCCCCTTTATCCCCTAAGTGCACATGGCCTAACCCAATAGAAAAGAAGTACTATACAGTGTTAAACCAATCAACTTAGCAGATTACTAAGAAAAGTAAACATTTGAATTAACAAACAATTAACACAAAAGACCAGAAAATAAACTGCTTAACAAATAAACTAAATTTTAACATTACACAAACAAAAATAGACAAATAGCTGCTACACATATATCATACAGTGACATGACAGCAGAAACAGAATCTGCACTTGACTCATCTAAAGTATGTCCAGATGCAGCCATATTCCCTCAGACCTTCAAGAAATGCTGCTAGCTGATGTGCTCCAGAGCCGCCAGCCTCAACATGGTGTGAGTATTATAGCAATCAGATCAAGATGTGATCCTGAGTTCAGCTCAGGCCCCAATAAGAATATGTTATAAAAATATTTACAAACAGTTGTGTCAAAATAGAATATCTAAGTCTACTAAAGGCGTTAGAGCGTTTTCATATTTAGCTCCCAAACTTTGGAATAGTCTTTCTGATAGTGTTCAGGGATTGTTGAAATGAATTTTCTTTATGGTAATTCATTTTTGTGCTTATTTCATTTTCTTTCTACATTTCTCTTTCTCTGTCGAAAGGAATGTTCTCCACATTCATGCTGACATGTGATAAGTGTGTTCTTGTTTTCTTGTTTTTGTACCCTGTGTTTCTGCAAACATAAGCAGGATGGTAAGGCTTGCTGATCGTAACCTTAATCTTAAGGGAATAAGAAACGAGGAAACCTCTGTCATGTAAAAATGTATTTCTGTGTTATATGTTATATGTCATCTTCACCTCTTCTGATTTAATGTTCTTGATTTGAGTCTATCCTGTTCTTGAAGTGCTCTTGACAGGATGAAAAAGACAAGATAGGTTGACCTGCTTGTGAGATTACTCGCAGGACATTCAGTTTCTCTTTCTTCATGTACAGGCTTTCTGACCTTCAATGCTTGGATAAGAGTGGTGAGGAAGCAGCATTCTTGCATATCCCTATCTATGTTGAGAAAATTTAGCCCCCGCCTTATCTCATACACCATAGCTTACTGTATTTCATTGCGTATATATTCTGTTCTGTAGCTCAGTTCTTTGAGCAGCTGTTGGAATAAACCAGATTTGATTTCACTCGTGTGGTTTGTTCTCTCAGTGCTCCGGAGCGCTCCTATTGTTTTGCAGAGGTAAAGAGACGCGGACGAGTACGAGGAGGAATCTTTCTTACAGTTTGGTGACCCCGACATGATACTCTCGATCAGGTAAGACATGTCTGATTGACTACCTGGTCGGCAGTATTACTAGGAAGAAGTTATCCCATTTTGATGGGATATTTATCCTTGGTTTTGTTTGAGAAAGCCAAGAAGGTTATACCCCGACGTGATACTCTCGATCAGGTAAGACATGTCTGATTGACTACCTGGTCGGCAGTATTACTAGGAAGAAGTTATCCCATTTTGACGGGATATTTATCCTTGGCTTCGTTTGAGAAGGCCAAGAAGGTTATCCTTGGTTTCGTTTGAGAAAGCCAAGAAGGTTATCCTTAGTTTTGACAGGAAAAACTAAGAGGAGTGCACTAAATATATATTTCCTCTCTTGACTCCTCTGCGCATCTTTTCTTTGCCTGTTGTAATATTTTGTTTGTTCATAATGGGGAACTCGTATCCCAAGCCTATGCCTGGTGAAACACCGTATGATTGGATGATACGATATGGTTTAGGATATTATGCACAACCATTTGTTGAGAATTTGGCTGGCTGGACTGAGGCCGATCCTCAGATTCCACCATACCCACGTGATGGTACCTTTGATCCGGGTTATTTAGCCTCCGCATACCGCATGATTTTGAGGGTATAGGAGATCCACAGTGGGAGTGTTGAACCGCCACCTTACTCTAAAGAAATAGAAAAAAGGTCCCGTTGGCCTCTAATCGGCCTACCTCGCCAGATAACCATTACATTTCGTTGATATGCTAATTAAGAGTTCTCGTAACTGTCAGCTTACAGGAGCAGATTATCTATTTATTCTCCAGAATAAATTAGGCAATCAGTATGATGAAGAGAAATTGATCGAACAAGTTCCTGTGTTAAAACCTCAGAATGATGAAGTAGTAAATATAACAAAAAAGGAGGAAGAAAAGAACTCAAACTCAAGTTGTTTCCACGTATTTATGGAAGGATAATAAAGATGCTTCAGACCAATTGCGTCGGCAGCTCACTGAATATCTGCTTAATATTAAACATGCTAATCGTGATCTCTTTCAGGTTACTAACTGTAAGCAGGAAAAGGGAGAGTCCACCTCCGTGTTTTGGACTCGATTTAGCCAGGTGTGGCAACATTTAGCAAAAATGGAGCTCGACCTTTAACCTCCTTGGCCGTGATCTTCTGAGTCTCCTAGGACTCTCTATAGCTTTTAGAGGTTCCCACATGACTGTACAAACTCTCGATACCTCTGTTCTGGATATTCTCGCTCTCTCTGACTGTGTACTGCCACATAACGCTGCTGCAATTAACGCTGTCTGTTCTCTCCCTGCTCTCTCTTCCGCTCTAGAGTCTGTTCCTTCTTCTTTGTGGGCGGAACACAAGGATGACCTGGGTTTCGTTTCCTGTCCTCCATATGAGGCCAGGATTAAACATTTGACTCTTGTATTCATTAGACAATATCCTTTGTCACCTGAAAAAAACTGCTGGCATTGACTCTATTTTGAATTCTCTTTTGCATCAGGGCGTTGTCACTCCGTGCGTCAGCCCATACAATACTCCTGTCAATCCTGTTCCAAAACCAAATGGCTCTTGGAGATTCACCCAAGATCTGCATAAAATAAATGAACTGATTATTCCTGTTGCTCCAATTGTCCCTGATGTATCCTCAATTATAGCCTCTATTCCATGTACACATAGAGTCTTTTCTGTGATTGACCTTTGTTCTGCTTTCTTTAGTGTTCCTGTAGGGAAAGACACGCAGCCACTCTTTGCCTTCACACACAAAGGACAACAGTATACGTGAACCAGGTTGCCACAGGGTTACATCGATTCCCCCGCGGTCTTCGCGACCACGGTCAAGAACGCCCTGTCAAGCCTCTGCCTTCCCCCAGACTCAGTGGACTTACAATATGCAGATGACCTCCTGGTGGCTGCGGCCGATTATGACACCTGCAAATCAGCGACCCTGGCTCTACTCACACACCTGGCTGAGAAAGGTTTTAAGGTATCCAAGTCAAAACTCCAGTTCTGCCAGAACACTGTCCGCTACCTGGGCTATGAACTCTCTCAGGGCTCAAGGAAGTTAACTGCTGAACGAATACAAGTTATCATGGACACTCAGCGGCCTGCCACTAAACAGGCTTTACAGGCCTTCCTCGGCCTCATCAACTACTGCCGCCAGTGGATCCCTGACTGCTGTCTGTATGACAAATGTCTGCGTGCTGCGTTGAAGCATTCTGATCCTTCATCCGCACCTCTCTCATGGACTCCAGAAATGCAGGCTGCTTTTGAGGCCTTGAAACGGGCCCTGTGTACGGCTCCTCCTCTGGGACTCCCCAACTACAGCCTCCCTTTCCACCTGTATGTTGCGACTCAGCCAGGAACAGCCTCTGGGGTGCTGGCCCAGGAACATGGGGGAGGCATGCGACCTTGTGCGTTTCTTTCTAAATCCCTCGACTCTGTGGCTCAGGGTTTGCCTGCCTGTCTACGTGCTGTTGCCGCCTGTGCTCCGATGGTAACTGATGCTGAGAAGATCGTTTTATCTCATCCTTTGATCTTACACACCTCACATCAGGTAACGCAAATTTTACGCAATTTAAACACATAGCACATGTCATCCCAGCGACGTTCAGGATATGAGACCGTGTTATTGGCCACTGAGCATTTAACTGTATGTCCATCATCCTCTCTTGACACTGTAGCGCATGCCCTGCAGCGCCTTCTTAATGCACAGGATGATTGTATGGGTGACTCTGATCATGATTGCCTTACTGAAATAGTCAATGCCACTAGCATCCGCCCTGACCTCTCCTCCGTTCCCCTACAGACAGGTGATGTCCTCTTTGTAGATGGCTCTTGCTCCAAACCTAGTGATGGTGTTTATCTTTGTGGCTATGCTGTTTGTCGATTACCTAACATTGTCCTTGATCTTTTTCTCTCCCTTTCTCCTCTGCGCAGGCAGCTGAACTCTTCGCTCTCACTCGTGCCTGTGTTCTCGCTGAGGACGCTGATGTCACTATTTACACTGACTCTCGTTATGCCTTCGGAGTAGCTAATGATTTTGGCCACATCTGGCAATCTCGTGGCTACACTGCATCTCCCATGCCTCGTTAGTGCAGGATTTAATCACTGCCTGTCATCTGCCTCGTTCTGTGGCCATTGTTAAAACTAGGGTGCATTCCTCTGCTGACACTGATGAAGTGAGAGGGAATAGTTTCGCTGACCAAATGGCTAAACAGGCTGCAGCTTCACACCCACTTCCCCCAAACTTATCTCCAGCCATGGTCTCTGTTAACACCATGATCAGTGCTGTCCTACCTGACATGGATCTCGCTTCGGCTTCGCCTGCTGACCACGAATTTTGGACTAATCAGGGTGCGACTGATTCCTATGTTATTCTAGATAAAAAGGGCCGTGTCTGCCTACCATGACATTGTACTCTTTTTCTCGTCCGCGAGTTTCATGGCCCCACTCATCCCGGACGAAGAGGGTTGTTACAGGACTTATCTGAGGTTTTTTGTATTTTCCGCTTACACACAGACATGAATAGAATATTAGACGGATGTTTAATATGCTCACAGAACAACATTTCAAAATCAGGTGCCACACATCAACACCTTCCCACGCCTGACACTCCTTTTCAAGAATGGCAGATCGATTTCACATGCCTAGACAGGGTCCTTTCAGATACCTTTTGGTAATGGTTGATAAGTTCTCCAGATGGTTAGAAGCCTTCCCATGTAGTAAGGAAAATGCTAGAGTTGTGGTACAGAAGCTAACTACTGAAATAATTCCTAGATATGGCATCCCTGCAGGAATTGATTCTGACAAGGGAACTCCATTTAAATCTAAAGTCACTCAGCTTCTGTGTAAAGAGTTAAAGATCAATTGGCATTTCCACATTCCTTACCATCCACAGTCATCAGGTATGGTGGAGCGAGCCAATCTCACAATAAAAGACAAAATTCGTAAAGCAATGCACACGTCCGGTTCCAAAAATTGGGTTCATGCGTTACCCCTTGTGCTAGTAGATATGAGAATGACCGCACAAGTGGCTTTGGATCACCTGTCTCCCTATGAGCTCATGATGGGGAGATCATTTCCCCAACCGTGGTGAAGAGGCAAACAGGCATTGGGAACGGGGGACCTTGATGTACACCTCAGCGAGTACTCTGCAGGGTTAATTC
>NC_062526.1:17574953-17612453 GCF_022655615.1 Tachysurus fulvidraco | reverse complement strand
CTGGTGGCAGTCAGGTGGGTCACATCACAGGAGGTCTGTGTATTTTCAGGGGGCACTGTATTTTGTGTGTCTGATTGTTTATATTTTTAACAAAAAATATAAACAATCAGACACACAAAATAATCCAGGAGTGCTGACTGACCCCTACTGGTGAAATTCTCACGAATCCTGTCATGCAATTTCACTGAAACACTCAACAAATGACAACAAACCTTTTCGCTCGTAAATATATCTGAAGATTTGACAACCTCTGCGCCGCTCTGCATTCACAAACTGGTGTTCAAACATGCCCCAGCATCCACAATAGCAACTAATAGCATTTTTAACGGTACTGTTGGTATTGCCAGGATAATCGCTTTGAACTTTTGTGTAACTTTAGTGTATTTTGATTTCTTTGATCATGGTTTGATTTTTTTATTCTATTAACCAATGAACTATTTGGCTATGATTTGAATCAATCACTGTTTAACCAATAAACATCACTCTTTGGTGTCTGAATCTACAATTGCAGCTGAGGCCATACATGGTCTAAGCTGGGATAAGTCCAAAAAATAGATTATAACATTATATGACAAAAACAATCACAATCATAGGAAATTAATAACATGTGATTATGAAAGTATAAGTATGTCTGTAATTATGAAACTGATTATATGTAAAGATTAAAGTATACGTATTTCTGTAATATATGTAACCAGGTTAGAAAGATAATGTCATTCACATTAACAATCAAGTGTGCTTTAAAAATTAAGCTTTAGTTAAGTGTGTGAGACATAGTGTATACTAATGCCCTTTGTCGTATATTGCTAAAATGTCACGCTGGCCCTTTAAGAAACAGAACTGTAATACGACTGGAAAAAGGTTTGGTGGATTCAGGTGAACAGCGCGCATTACAGCGTGTTCTAATTGGTGCATGTGCATTGGAGAGTTAGCCATATAGCACAAGGAAATAATAGAAATATAGCACAAAATAGGAAACTATTGTGAGTCAAACACTTACTGAGAATTTCTGTTATCCGGATGGGTGTGTATTTGGCGAATTTACGGCGGATTGACAGCGAGTTTGGTTGGGATACATCTCGTGTGGTTTGGAAAAAGCACGAAATTGTTTCTCAAAGAAGCGTAAGTGGTTAAATGTAAACAATATACGAGACAGTTTTGAATCCGTCTGGTGTAATTTTATGTTCACCAGTGATCTTGAGATGCCGTTATTCTGTTTAATCCAGAGTGGAGAAAGTGCTTCGTAGGCCTTCTGTGTGTTTCTGTGAGAGCGTGGAGCACCAGAGTAAGTGTTGTTCACTCTTTGTAATTTCACAAAAGGTGTATATTGGTCATGTACATGCATGTTTTATTGATATGAGTGCAATGTTATTAATGCTTAATGATTTACTGTCATGTGTTCTTCAATATATGCAGAGAAGGAACGAGTCTGTCATAGGCTGTGATTGTGTGTGCATGTGCCAGAGTTGGTATAAAAGGTAAGTTTGAGACATAGCAATTCATTTCATTCTAGTTGTCATTCTAGCAAGTGTTATGTTGGGTAGTGATGTGTAAGGTTTAAACTGTATTATGTATTAATCACACAATGTAACATGTTGTAAAGGATGTACTCTCATGTTACTTAAGCAGCCTTATTTAGTCTTCTGTGCAGATGTTATATTCATGTGTTATATTCTTTGTTTTCTAACATCAGGGGCTGCTATCGTTGTCTATGTTGTCTACGTTAGGTCCATGTTGTCTGTTAGGCTTAGGTTAGATCTATGTTAGTTGGGTAAGAAGTGATACATGCAATGGCGTAAGTTTGATTTTGACATTGGTGGGGACAACATTCCCCGTATTTTGTGCATAAAACTATTGTTATAAGAATACTTTCTTACATTCCGGAAGCCTACATAATCATGTTGCATATTGCTTCATACAACGGAATATAGCTGCAGCCGACCTCAACACATCTGCCATCTGGGCCCTCACAATCAGATTGTGCAACAGTTTCTTCCCTCAAGCCATCAGGCTTTTCAACAAAAAGAACTGAACTGTTACCGAATTAACACACACACAAACACAAACCTGAACATTCATTAAATTGTAGTTTTACACATTCATCAAAATTGTTCTTTTGATGTATTCAAATTGATCCATGGTCCCTGGTATGTTATGAAAAGGTCCAGCACTGTGATTTGAAAAATATCCCCATACCATATTTTTTGTGCCACCATGCTTTACTATCTTCATAGAGTACTGTGGCCTGAATCCAGTACCTGAAGGTTGCCTGACATGCTGTCAATGATGACTAGACATGATAAGAACAATTTTACTCTGACCACAGAATGTTACTGAAGCGTGTTGTGTGTCATCTCTAACGTGTGTTCTCATCGCTACTCACCTGTTTCAAATTTACTGTTATTAACTATTGGGGGGCACGGTGGCTTAGTGGGTAGCACGTTCGCCTCACACCTCCAGGGTCGGGGTTCGATTCCCGCCTCCGCCTTGTGTGTGCGGAGTTTGCATGTTCTCCCCGTGCCTCGGGGGTTTCCTCCGGGTACTCCGGTTTCCTCCCCCGGTCCAAAGACATGCATGGTAGGTTGATTGGCATCTCTGGAAAATTGTCCGTAGTGTGAGTGTGTGAGTGAATGAGAGTGTGTATGTGCCCTGCGATGGGTTGGCACTCCGTCCAGGGTGTATCCTGCCTTGATGCCCAATGACGCCTGAGATAGGCACAGGCTCCCCGTGACCCGAGGTAGTTCGGATAAAGCGGTAGAAAATGAATGAATGAATGAACTTACCTATTTATCTCCAGGTCTTTTCAGTGTTTGTCTTTTCTGTGCCAATTTCCTAGTTTTTGTGTTTTTTCCCCCCAGTGTTTGTTTGTTTGTTTTTTTTTGTTTTGTGTTTCTTTTATTCGTGGATTTGGGCCTGGTCATATCCATGAAGACACCCCCTTTTCTCCTCTCTCTTTCCCCCTGTGTGTTTGTGTTTTTGTGTGTATATGTGTTTGTGTTCAGGTGTTTGTGTGTGTTTTCAGATGCTTGTGTGTGTGTGTGTGTGAGTGTGTGAGTGGTCCTCATCTCCGAACATGATCAGCTCTGAGCTGAGATTTAATGTGAGCTCAGTCTTTTCTGCTGGAGTTTCAGTCCACACACAGATTTTTCTTCCATATGACACTGCAAACATTCCAAACATCATCAAATTGGCCGTGACCCCAAACTATCAAGCAGCGACAGTGCTTTCTCGAGTTCGGCAACTTTTACCGCCGTTTCATCCATGGGTTCAGCACTATCATGGCGCCACTCACCTCGATGAGGAAAGAAGACACAGCCCCACCTCTCATGGTCGCCCTAAGCCGTCACAGCCTTTCGTCGGCTAAAAGAGAGTTTCACCTCAGCCCCCATCCTGCACCACCCCGACCCGTCCCGGCCATTCATTGTCGAAGTTGACGCCTCCAACACAGGCATCGGAGCCATTCTCTCTCAACGTCAGGGGCCGGCTAATAAAATGTTCCCGTGTGCGTATTACTCACGAAAACTATCACCCACAGAACAGAACTACGATGTGGGGGATCGCGAACTATTAGCCATGAAAGCAGCCTTTGAGGAGTGGCAGCACTGGCTGGAGGGCACTCAGCACCCATTTACCGTCCTCACCGATCACAGGAACCTTGAGTATCTCCGCTCCGCCAAACGAAGTAACACTCGACAGGCACGCTGGGCTATGTTCTTTACGCACTTTCACTTCACAGTCACCTACTGACCAGGATCCAAAAATACTAAAGCTGACGCACTGTCTCGCTTGTACCACGAGCCCAACCGAACCACACCTGCCAAGCCCATTATCGCCGAAAGCCAGATTATCCCTCCCATCCAATGGGACATTATGACGAAAATCTCCCAGGCCAATGCTCGCTCACCGCCCCCCGCAGATTGTCCTCCCTCAAAGACCTACGCACGGCTTTCTTGCAACTACTTCACACCACGCCCAGCTCTGGCCACCCCGGCATCTCGGGGACCATGCACCTCGCACAGAACAAATTCTGGTGGCCGTCTCTATTCGAGGACTCACGAAACTTTGTTAAGAACTGCACCATATGTAATATGTCGAAAGCCTCTCACCAACTCCCTGCCAGACTGTTACAGCAGTTACCTTTCCCGCAACGACCGTGGTCCCATATAGCCGTCGACTTCGTCACGGACCTACCCAAGTCTGACAACTACACTGTAATTCTCACCATCATTGACTGCTTTTCAAAACCATGCCACCAAATTCCTCTGCCTAAACTCCCCACGGCATTTGAAACCGCCGAAGTGCTTTGTAACTATGTGTTCCGGTTTTTCGGCTTACCTGAAGACATTGTTTCCGACCGAGGTCCCCAATTCACGTCACGAGTCTGGTCGGCCTTCTTTAAACAGCTGAACGTCAATATCAGTCTCACCTCGGGGTATCATCCATAAGCCAACGGGCAAACTGAACACATGCACCAGGAACTCATGCAATTCCTCCACTCATACTGTCAAACCAACTAGACGGATTGGAGCTGGTACCTCATGTGGGCAGAATATGCTCAGAATTCCCTTATTAAACCAGCCACCGGCATCACACCATTCCAGTGCATACTCGGGTATCAACCGCCTCTATTCCTATGGTCCGGTGAGCCCTCAGATCTGCCAGCTGTGGATGATTGGTTCCGGAGGAGCGAGGAGACCTGGACCGAGGCGCATCACCAACTTCAAAGAGCCGTCAGGGGGCAGAAACTCCAGGCTGACCGACACCACAGACCGCATCCGGATTATCGTCCCGGTCAGTGGGTCTGGCTCTCCACCAGAGACATCCGGCTCCGCCTCCCATGCAAAAAACTAAATCCCAAATATGTGGGTCCTTTCAAAATCATCAGACAGATTAATCCCGTTTCGCATCGATTGGCATTGGCATTGCCACCAACTTATCGCATCTCTCCCACTTTTCATGTGTCACTCCTAAAACCGGCTGAGGGTCCAAGAAGCGGACGAGAGGAGAGCGCTAACCCAGCAGGTCCGTCGCCCCTCCTCATCGCCAGGGTGGACATCTTGAATATCTGGCCGACTAGGAGGGGTACGGTCCAGAGGAACGCTCTGGCTTAAGGCGGGGGACATCCTCGACCCGTCACTCACCACTGAATTCCATTGCAATCATCCAGACAGACCGGCTCCCCGGCCTCGTGGAAGACCCCGGCGTCTCTCACACACCCTGCTACCTTGATGGAAGCACCTGTCTCACCCTCCGATCGCCAGCAGAGGGAACGGTCCCCAGAGTATTGACACTTCCAGACTACACTTCCCATAAGCCGCCTGCCGGGACTGATTACATTGCCACCTGCGGCCAATTACCCAGTGCCTATTTTAGGCGAACTTGAACTTCACTCCAGTGCGAAGTCTTGATTTGCTACGGCTGTCATTCTGAGCATTTCTGGTTATTCCTGTTTCTGGTTTCTGGTCTGTGTCTGTATTTTGCTTCTCGAATGTTTTCTGCCTGCCCTGACCTTTTTCCTGTTGTTCCGACTACGTTTTTGCCTTACCCACGCTGTTGTGTTTGCCGGTTCTGAACTCTGCCTGTTGTTTACGCTATTGTCTATTAAAAGCTGCAAATGGATCCTCAGTCTTACGACTCATCATTACAGTTCAGGCAGGCCACATAGTCAAGCTTCGCTATCAGCTGATTGTCAAAAATTTCTAACCCAGCCCCATCAGCTGATCTGATTTCTAAGCGTTCAATTGGTCCCTTTCATGCAGGGCGCCCTATTTAAATGCATTTTTAGTCTGTCTGCTTGGCTGTTTCCTCTGCATTGCTGCAACCCACCTCCTCCCCTAGCTCCTCCTTGAAACTTTTTGTTTTACTTAATCAGTGTCATTCTGTTGTCATTGATGCATGCTCTGTTCTAAATGGGGGCGAGGTTTGGCGAATCACTGCTCCTAGATAGCATTATGCACGCTCCGCACGCTCTATTTCATCATAATTTTGACAAAGGGGCAATGGTGGAGCCAGAAGGGTGTCCAGGGTGGCACTGAACACCCCTGACATCTGATTGGCCACCCCAGGTGCCACCCCAAATTTTTATTTGATAGCATTGGAAGTTTGGTGCTGATTGACATCTCATTTCACCTATTAAAATAAGTCTTCGTTTGACGTTTGGTCTCGGCACTGCTCAACATTTCAAATAAATCAATCAATGACAAGAAAGAGTTGAGAGGTAGAGGAGAATACTAAAACATCCAATTTCTGTATTTTTTGAGATTAAACATCAGGATTTAGTTTTCCAGAAAAATAAGTCGCTATATAAATTGATGTTAGATGCTATTAACAGATTAATTAGACAAGAGAGATCAGTTTGTTCCCCACTTTAGCCATAATATACATTAGCTTGACATTTGTGCTAGTTATACAGTACACATATACAGTGCAGTGTCTGTGTGTAAGTCTTTAACTCTTTAGCTAGGTAACTAGTTTTACAGCTGTCAGTGTTTAATGTTGTTATTAAACTATGTATCTGATAATGTTACTCAAAAGATTACTGCAATTGCAGACAGCCTGTTAGCCATCATAAAGGTGATTAAAGTTTTGCATTTATGCTGACAGTTGATTTTAAAGTGCAATTATTATAGTGGGCTTTGTAGTTAAATTTGAGTTTGTATTAAAAAAAAAATCTGTATTTGATGCTTAAATGTATTATATCCATGTGTCATATTTTTACATAGGGTCAATAAAAAAATGAAAAGAAAGGCAGAGATATCGGACTTCTTTTTAAAGAAGCAAACACATACAGATCAGGTGCAAACAGACCCCAGCCCAACCCCTATCCCCTGCATCACCACAGTACCCCAGAGCAGCTTCCTGCCTGATGCTAGTAGTCAGACTTCACAAGAACCACCAACAGGTTTGAGAACCCACCAGGCAGCCAGTCAGTTAGTCACATGTCCAGTTCAGAATTAAGTTTAGCTTCTTATAGATGGTTTCATCAGTTTAGGCTTTACATAAAAATGTAATTAGGTGTTGATTTATGTGTGACATACACAAGATACAATTATAACATAATATATTATAAATTGTAAAATAGTTTATGAGAGATATATTCTACCTCTAATGAGCAATTATGGGATTCATCCATGCTCCTTGTTAGGGTAATTTGTGTCATAGCCTGTGGACCCCCTGGCCACCCCATATATAAACTTCTGCCACTGCAAAGGAGGAGGAAGCACAACTGAAACCGTCATGGAAGCACCTACTGGAGGACCTCCCGTTATCATAGACGACCACCCCGACGATAGTGGTGAACTCGGTGAACAGGGTGAAGAATATAACATTATACACCCGTGGCCGTATTTGCAAGAAATGTTTCTGTACATTGGAATGAAAGATTCTTCCTACTGGATGAGGTGTCTCTTATGCCTACCAAAAATCACTGAAATTTTACTTTTTATTTTTACTTCAAATACTTAAGCACATTAAATATCAGACATTACTTTTGATACTTAAGTACAGTAAATATCAGATACTTTTAGACTTTTACTTATTAAAGTAGAGTAATATTCTAAAAGATAACTTTCACTTCTACCAAAGTCTTTTTCTAGTACGATACTTGTACTTTTACACAAGTATTGCTTTCAAGTACTTTATACAACACTGATGATGACTAACATCACACAACAACACCAGAAGAAGATCAACAGCAGATGATATTTTCTCCAGCAGTTCTGCAGGTTTTTTTCTGCACTCATGCATCTGAAACATAAAAACAGATAAATAAAGCATCTGATGTTCACTTCAGTTTTCAGGCATGCAAAGCGACTGATGTTAGGCATGTGGCATCGACTCCATCAGGCTTTGGACTGCAGTGGACTGCTTTCTGTGCTGGAGTGAAGATTCATCAATCAGCTGATTCTGGATCCAACGGGACTGAGACGTTCTGACTTTCTGACCCACAACATGGATGCAAATATTTATTGTGTACACTGAAGATGTGGCTTTGTTCAGTGCTGAATTCTGAGAGCTTTACTGCACACTGCTCAACACTGCAGGGTCTGAAACTACTGGATCTGAAAAACTTCTTTAATTACACAGTAAAACAGTTCACCACACATTTACTAGCTGCTCTGCACACATTACCAATAAAAATGAAACATTGACATTCAGCAGTGAATTTACCAAGCCATAAACTCCAAAGAATTGTCTGTAGAACACCGAGACAGGATTGTATGACAGCAAAGATCTGGGGAAGGGTACAAAAATAATTTATATAAGCTGTACATGGAAGAGTTGTGGATCCACCAGAACTCTTCCTAGCATGGGCCGCTTGGCCAAACTAAGCAATTGGGGAAACAAATTGAGAAACAAAATTCTCTGTTTGTAGTACATTGAGGAAAATAATGAATTTAATCCATTTTGGAATAAAGCTGTAAGATAAAATGTGGAAAAAGTGAAATGCTGTGAATACTTTCCAGATGCACTGCATAAAATGTCTGTTGTGTGGAACATCATCAGATTAAATGTAAATAAAGAGAATAAATCTGTAATAAAGACTGAATGTGTATTGATTGTCTTCTTTTTCTTTTCTGTCACTTTTCCCTCCAACTAAAATCTGAATGCAGTCACTGCTGCCCCTGAACCTCCTACCATTTAAACTGTCTGATTACAGGAGCAGTGAGGGAGAAGTGAAGAAAAAAGGGTCGCAGAAAGAAAGAAACTAAACTGAACTAAACAGTTGAGAAATGACAGCAATAGCAGGAAAAGTCATGAGATTTAAAGGAGCTGATGATAATAGGATTGTTAGACTTGTGATATTTATATTACTATCACATATTTTAAAAAAAATTAACAGGTACTTGTGATATTTGTCATGTGTGATATTTGTGATGTGACTATGTGATGTGAACAGTAACTGAGTGTTGAATGTGGTGCAGTGATGTGCATGTGAACTAAATGTAGTAAAGACAGTAAACATTACAGAACTCATCTGCTGATGAAAGATGAAGAGAAAATGTGAAGAAGATCAGAGTCTTCATCACTGTGCTGCAGAGCGACATCTCTCACTGTCTGATCACTAAAACACTAAATCTATTATTTACTGAGTGGATCTATAACTTTAACATCACTGTAACTCTGTTTAACTCCACTGTTCCTCTGTATAGTTTCTTTTTCTTTATGCATTCTCATTAACAGAGTTAAGAGGGAGAGATTCTGATTGGCTCTGGCCAATTGATTGAAAACCAATCAGATTTCAGGATTTATTCACATCACCGGTTTCTTATGGAATCTGAGGATTGCGGGTTTATTCTGAAAGTAAAAGATTAACGAGTTTATGATCATCACTCTTTATATTTTCATCTATTTATAATAAAAATACACTTACATACATTATTATTATTATTATTATTATAAAATGAACATTGTTCATTAGATTGTTTACATGTTTACACTCTGTGTGTCAGAATATCAACTTACAAAATAGCTTTTCTCTTATGTTCCAATTGTCCCTCAAATCTCCTTGATTTGAACAAATTTATATATATATATATATATATATATATATATATATATATATATATATATATATATATATATATATATATATATATATATATATATATATATATATATATACACACACACACACACACACACACACACACACATACACACCACACACGCGCGTGAACAAAATTGTTGGTACCCTTCGGTCAAATTCAAGGTGTCTCCAATAATTAGCATCACAGGTGTCTACAATCTTGTAATCAGTCAGTGGGCCTGTATATAGGGCTCCAGGTAGTCACTGTGTTGTCTGGTGACATGGTGTGTACCACACTTAACATGGACCAGAGGAAGCAAAGGAAAGAGTTGTCTCATGAGATTAGATGGTCCAAATGGTAACAAAAGAGCCCAGAAAGACTTCTAAAGAGATCCAAGGTGAACTTCATGCTCAAGGAACATCCGTGTCAGATCGCACCATCCGTCGTTGTTTGAGCCAAAGTGGACTACATGGGAGACGACCAAGAAGGACACCATTGTTGAAAACAAATCATAAAAAAACTACACTGGAATATGCCAAACTACATGTTGACAAGCCACAAAGCTTCTAGGAGAATGTCCTATGGACAGATGAGGCAAAAATGGAACATTTTGCCAAGGCACATCAGCTCTCTGTTCACAGATGGAAAAATGAAGCATATCAAGAAAAGCACACTGTCCCTACTCTGAAACATGGAGGAGGCTCTGTTATGTTCTGGGGCTGCTTTGCTGCATCTGGCACAGGGTGTCTTGAATCTGTGCAGGGTACAATGAAATCTATCAAGGGATTCTAGAGAGAAATGTGTTGGCCAGTGTCAGAAAGCTTGGTCTCAGTTGCAGGTCATGGGTCTTGCAACAGGACAATGACCCAAAACACACAGCTAAAAACACCCAAGAATGGCTAAGAGGAAAACATTGGACTATTCTAAAGTGGCCTTCTATGAGCCCTGACCTCAATCCTATTGAGCATCTTTGGAAGGAGCTGAAACATGCCGTCTGGATAACTGGAGCAGTTTGCTCATGAGCAGTGGGCCAAAATACCTGCTGAGAGGTGCAGAAGTTTCATTGACTGACTGTTACAGAAATCGTCTGATTGCAGTGATTGCCTCAAAAGGTTGTGCAACAAAATATTAAGTCAAGGGTACCATCATTTTTGTCTAGGCCTGTTCCATGAGTTTAATTTTTTTAAATAATTCTGTTAAGCTTGGTTGAAAAGCAATGTCTGACTTTCATTGGTTAACATCCATAGAATTTTTATTTATTACTTTTGTCAGAAAGTTTTTTTTTTTTCTGTGACCATTTGAGTTTTTCTTTCATTGACCGAAGGGTACCAACAATTTTGTCTCTCTCTCTCTCTCTAATATATTTATTATATCCTGAGAGAGATTTGTGTATATATTAGTTTTTTCCAGGCACAGTGGCTTAGTGGTTAGCACGTTCGCCTCACACCTCCAGGGTTGGGGGTTCGATTCCTGCCTCGGCCTTGTGTGTGTGTGGAGTTTGCACGTTCTCCCTGTGCCTCGGGGGTTTCCTCCGGGTACTCCGGTTTCCTCCCCCGATCCAAAGACATGCATGGTAGATTGATTGGCATCTCTGGAAAATTGTTCATAGTGTGTGAGTGAATGAGTGAATGTGTGTGTGTGTGCCCTGCAATGGGTTGGCACTCCGTCCAGGGTGTATCCTACCTTGATGCCCGATGATACCTGATATTGGCACAGGCTCCCCGTGACCCGAGGTAGTTCGTATAAGCGGTAGAAAATGAGTGAGTGAGTTTTTTCACATGGGATATTAAAGCAGGTACCTTTTTATGTCTTGTATTGATTACTGGTTAACTCCAAATAGTTCACAAAAAGAAGATACTTCTGTTACAATTCGTCCCACACCATTTAACAGATCATAATTAGTGACGTGACATACAGCTAAGTATGGTGACCCATACTCAGAATTCGTTCTCTGCATTTAACCCATCCAAAGTGCACACACGCATCCGGAGAAGGCATTGTCTTTTAATATTTCTTTACATGCCTTTGTCCTCCAACTACCAAAACTCTTATTGGAAGATCAATAAATCATTAATGGAATATGAACTTGTAAAGATTGCAGTTTAATTGCAAAATATTAGAATTTAGCTCAGACTAAATAATTATTGTACTCAATAGTGTAGCCCAGTTACAAAATGTTAGTTTAGTTCTTAAATAATGGAAAATTGTTATTTGTTCTTTTAACTCTAAAGCAGTAATATTGCACTGTGATACCTTGTCCAGTGTTATTTTCATTTTAAACCAGTCATATATTGTAATGTGACACTTTGTCCCACCTTCTGGAGTTGCTGATTGTTTAGGTGAGTTTTGTGATCAGTGGGGTAGGGTGACACTGCACAGATGGAGCAGATGTTTTCATCGCAGCGGCAGGTTTAAGAGAGACAAAGCTGGGTTCTATTGATTTTGAGATTTTGGTCAAACTTCTAAACTTCTTATTTAGTTGAACTCTCAAGTGGTATTTTTCTTTTGATTATATAAAAAAAACTTCTGTTGGTTTAAGTTATCAAAGGAGGAAGTATTCACCATTAAAATTGAAAGCACATGGTATGGGTCGAAAGGGCCAATATTAGGAATATACTGTATGTATCTTATTCTTTAGTTTCTTATGTATGTGGATGCATGTTTTCTTGCATTTCATATTTTTATTTCACTGTAAAACCTACAGTATAATCTATTATAACTATTTTATAGTTAAATTGATTTGTTTAAAAAAAAACTTACTCAAAATGATGCAGCTCAGCATATATTTAAATCATTAATGGTCATTTATACATACAATATTTCTCTGTTTATTTGAAAAGATTAAAATGTGATTATGCCTAAAAGTAATGTAAATGATGTTTAAATGAATGCTCTACAACTGTTTTGTAAATGCAGGTCATGTCTTTTGTAGAGGCGTTTGGTGGCACAGAGATTCGGATGGTGAACTAGATGGCGAGCCACCCAGTTTGATGAGAAATATACTGTATTGTTGTATCCAGGAGAAGATATGATTGTTCTTACAGATTCAATTTCAAGACACATCAAAGAAACTGCAGTGTGTGGTATGACTGTTACCTATACAAGTTCATCTGAAGTCTATTTGAAAGAACATTGAGGACAAAGGAATTCAATAGTCATATTGACTATTTTGATGCACATACACACACACATATACATATACATAATAATAATAATAATGTAATTTTATTTCATGGCACCTTTCAGAACAACCAAATTTACCTTACAAGCAATATACATGTCACTGCATAAGACAAAACACATAAACAAACAGCATATACATATAAAGTGCATTTAAGTCTCAATAAAACATGTTATAAGAAAGCCTGTATAAAAAGATATGTCTTAAGACGCGTTTTAAATGTCAACAAGCAATTTGACAGTTGTGTACATCGAGGGGAAGAGAATTCCATAGGCGGGGGGAAACATAACTAAAAGATCTGGCACCCATAGAAGTAAGTTGAATCCGAGGTACCGCAAGAGAAAGTGAAGATGAAGATCTAAGTGCACGTGAAGGAGTGTAAAACGGAAATGGAAAATGGAAACCGTGTGATATTATTAATTTGAGCTTTAAAAGATAGTGTGCTATCCACGATGACACCCAAACTTTTAACCTGAGAGGAAGGACAGATTGCAGTATTGTCAATATGTAAAGAGAAACAATTAGATTTAGAAACAACAGATCTAGTGCGAACAAGCAGTCTGTTTTATTGCCATGTACCTTCAAAAAGTTTGCTGAGAGCCAGTCTTATTTCAGCTAAACAGCTTGAAAAAGATAGTGGAGGAAAATAACCGGTGCGTTTGGCAGACAGGTAAAGTTGGGTGTCATCCGCATAGCAGTGAAAATTAGTACCATATTTCCTTAAAATATCACCAAGAGGAAGCATATACAGTAGATAATGAAAAGAAGTGGGCCAAAGACAGAACCCTGGGGAACACCAGTGGTGACTGTAGATGTTCTTGAACTAAGACCTTTTAATTGAAACGTTGACTGCGTCCAGATTGATATGACCTAAACCAAGACAGAACAGTGCCAGTAATACCAATGGAAACTAATCGGTCAATAAGTATGTTATGTGAGATAGTATCAAAGGCAGCGCTCAAGTCTAGAAGGACAAGCATGGTCAAAAGCCCAGAGTCAGCAGAAGTAGGCAAATCAATGTTCTTAATATTCCGAGATGTAATCGGGCGACACGGGTTTACCTTAAACATAGCCGGTTTGGCACAAAATGACACCAAAAAGTGATCTGATATGGATAGATCAGAAACATTACAATTAAAAGGTGTTATACCAGAGCAGCAAACGAGATCAAGAGTATGCCCCTTAGTATGAGTGGGCAGTGTGTTAAATTGTTGTATCCCAAATCCAAACATGATAAAAATTTGCTTGTAAATCCATTACTGACATTATCTATATGAATGTTAAAATCACCCAGAAGGATAACATTTGAGGATATGGAACATAGATAAGTCAAGAGTACAGATAGTTCAATTAAAAAGGCATTATTGCTCTTGGGAGGGCGGTAGATAGTTTTGAGGATGGTCGGAATCGCACAATTGATTTTTATGGCGTTTCTTTTTCAATTTCTACTTTCAATTTCTTTCTTATTGTGTATGTACACAATATCCAAGGGAAGATGTGGAGCTGACAGAAGATTAAAAGAACTGAATAAGCTGAATAGGTTCAGCCACCGAATACTGGAGCATCGTCCATGCTACTGAGTGGTATACTGCAGAAAGGACGACCCAGATGTAGTTCATCTGCACCAGTAGCTCAATGATCTTCATAGTTGAACCGCGTGCCAGAAGTACCGCAAAGAACAGTCAACCGGCAGTCAAATCGGCAACCGCAGAGAGCATCAACAGTCATAGGTACGCAGGTAGATCAACCAGTGTACAAACCCGCCAAATCAGCGTGGATACAGAAGTCAGACTCCTTAAATTGATTTAAAAACAGTTCATAGATGCATCCATGCATTCATAAGTGCAGGACGATTTTAAAGCACTAAAAGTTTTTAAAATTTCTTCCCAGAGCAGTGCCAGCTAATAGTGCCAGGTACACAAACACATAATACACATACAATGATAAACATAACCCCATATTCATTTGTGGGTTTTTTTTTGCCGGCTGATGTTTTGTAAATTTGTACTATTTTGTTAATTCACTAGTTCGGATAAGCGGTAGAAAATGAGTGAGTGAGTGAGTGAGTATTAATTCACTAAACTTTTTTTTAAGTGAATCTGTTTGTTGTGTTGCTTTGTCTTGCTAGAACTCCAATGAATCTAGCAGCAATGTATTTTCCCATAGATTGGTTACAATAGGAATTATTGAGTTTTGAAGTTAGTAAAATTCTTAGAAAATTTGGAAGTTTATTAACTAAAGAGCAAGACTTGAAGAAGAAACTATAATTTCTAAAATTACAGCTTTCATCCAAAAATCTACATTTTCAGATAATGAATATCTTAAACTATTTACACTTCTAAAATAATTAGATGATATTTATAAAAGGAAGGCAGATGGGGGGCCTTTATTAGATCCAGACAGAGATGGTTAGAAAAGAGTGAACAGAATTTTTATTTTTTTTTAGTTGGAAAATGTTCCAGCAAAAATACAATGATTGTTGCTTAACCTTATATAGCACTCTTTACAAAATGAGGTTTAATGAAAGGGATTCCTCTGTTTTTAGAGGTAATCTTACTGATTCAAAATCCATCGATGAAGACGATAAAGCATACTGTGATAGTCCTATGTATAAAGGAATTTCTTTCAAGCTATTGCAGAGCTTAAAGGTGGGGTCTCTGTTGTTCGGTACGACAAACTAAACAAAAATCAAAACAAATGTGTAGCCAATGAGCAGAAAGGGGCGGGTCTTGTCAATATGGGCGGAGAGAGTGTTCAGTGCGCATGTGTGACATTAGCAGAAAGTGGTTTTAACATAGACATAGAGGATAAAAACAAAAAAAAGCGAAGAAATTCTTATGATAAGGCAAGAAGTAGGACCCGTGTTAATATAGAATCAGCTTTCCAGCGAAAGAGAGAACTGATGGAGCGGGAAGTTGCCCGCATATTCACAGATATGAGCTTTCCGAGTCAATAACTCCTGAGCTGAACACTGTTACTACACAAATAACACCTCTTTTCTATTGTAGTAATGTAGAGAGGCAGCTACAACCACGTTTTTCTAGTAACAGCATTTAGCTCAGGAGTTATTGACTCGGGAAACCCATATCTGTGAATATGCAGCCAACTTTACTTAAGACGCCAAGGCGCTTTTTTCCTTCTCGATAGGTGAGTAACGTTGGTTTTGCTTTATTTCACAGAACTAATATATGCTGTCCTTTGCATGATTATGCTAGTGTGTCATTTTTGCTTGTTTGTTTATCTGCATTCATATTGTTCTTCCCTTCAGCTATGATAAAGACACATTTCTTTCCATTAGTTGCCTTGGTTACATATGTATGTGTGGGCAGAGCTATCCATACAGGGGTGGGACCCATTTGGGTTGGGGGCGTGTTTGTTTTGGTGATTTCAAATGTCGACATTGGCTTTCAAACATCAGCGCCTCTACCTTTTAAGCTTAATAATTCCCCTGGTGAAGATGGCTTAATTTCTATAAATTTAAGTTCTATAAAACATTTTTTGGATGAACTTGCTCCCTTTCTTTTAAATCTTTTTTTTTTAAATTGTGTTGAATTTGGTAAACTTCTGCCCACTCTTACATAAAGCCTAAGGTCTTATGTGATTGGTGGCCAATTTCACTAATTAATAATGATTGTAATATACTACCCTCTATTTTTGCCTATTGTTGTGTATGTTGTTAATGCTGTTATTAACTACAATTCCCAGAATGCACTTCTTGCATGTGTTTTCTGGTTGTACATGTTCCGGTGTTCTTTTTACTGAATGCTTCTTATAGTCTACAAGTACACAACACCTATAGAATTGGAACTTATTATCGATGGCATACACTCAGGATTTATGCTTAAACATTTTAACCCTCCTGCAGACCACAGGACAATTTGACCCCGCTGGAAAGTTTAATGTGTCATAACTTTTGTTTTCTTCCACATATTTGCCTGAAATTTACCAGGATTGTTCCAAATGATGAACTTTGCAAGTAAAATCAATTTTGTCTATTTTCGTTGAACTATGTGTTCGTAAAATAAATACTTTCCTCCTCAAGAGCACAAGGTCAATTTGACCCCGCCATTTAGTGGGGCAATAGGTCACACTTTTGCCCTTTTCAGCGCAATGAACATGCATACAGACACAAAAAATGCACACATAAAATGTCCACTAACACACGCAACCAAAACACACACACGCATATGCACACACACACACAAACACACACTCATTAGGCCTCCAGAAGAAAAAAAGCTAGACACTTGTAAATATTTCACACTTTTGATATGCCTTTGCCTAGCAGAGGGCAAAATATGATCTACCGAAATGATGCTACACACACACACACACACACACACACGCACACACAAGCATTGGGCATAGCAATTCATTAGGCCTCCAGAAAAAACAAAAGCTACTCATTTATAAATATTTCACACTTGTTATATGCATTTGTCCAGCTGGGGGCAAAATCTGATCTACCAACAAGCTTTGCACACACACACACACACACACACACACACACATTACAAGCATTAGGCATTGCAATTCATTGGGCCTCCAAAAAAACAAAAACAATCATTTGTAAATATTTCACACTTGTTACAGTATATGCATTTGTCCAGCTGGGGACAATATCTTCTCTTCTTTTTCTACCAACAAGCTTTACACACACACACGTTGTGTTTTCATATTCAAATCATATTTGTTTCCTCGATCTTATTTATGAATGTAGTTACATCAGTCAGCTTTGACCTGGGGATGTTTATAATATTTAATAATTTCTACTTATTTTACTCAAAAACATGGCATAATATCATGTGGTTAATTGTTTATTATATATATATATATATATATATATATATATATATATATATATATATATATATATATAAATAAATAAAATTAAATAGAATAAAAAGCATAAGAGGTGTAAAGGAAGTTTTATTCACAAGAATTTATGCCATGTTTTTGAGTGGTTGGTGTGTGTGTGTGGGTGTGTGTGTGTGTGTAGAGCCCATTTTTGGGTGATCAGATGGCATCTGGTAGGCAAAATAGTGTAAAATGTTGACAAATGTAATTTTTTGATTTATAAGCTTTCATGTCAATTTGACCTGGAAAAAAAACAGGTTTTATTATTTACTGACATTAAAAATGGTCAAAATGGTTTCAAAACAATCTCCTGCCTTTGAAATATTCCAGCCTGTAATTGTGCATTAACTTTTGTGCCTCTATAGTGAAAATCACTCTAAATTTGTTTTTTTTTTGTATATTAATGAGGTTTGTTATACCAAATATTACAAAATGTTTTGTAAAATATATGTTGGAAACAATTTCGACAACTGAAAAAAAGACTATCATATATACTTCATTTTTTATATGCAAAACAGACAAGGTCAAGTTGACTCGCTGCTCCTACTTTGCATAGGAATTCAGAAAGGTCTGCAGGAGGGTTAAATAATATTCACTTGGCATTAGACCTTGTTGATTACCCAAATCTTTACTTAGACAAGAGTTTGATCTTTTTTCAGACTTCCATAATGACTCTGTTGAACATCATTTCATATATTCAGCACTTAAACATTTTTAAATTTTGGAGAATTCTTTATTAGTTTTTGATAAAACTTTATATTCAAATGCAAAATGCTCAATCAAACTGCATAATGGTACATAACCCAGGTTCATTACCAATTGTAGTATCAGACAGGGATGTCCCATTTCCCCATATCCCCCAAAGCCCTTTAAGAGGTATTACTGCTGCAGGTACTAAAAATATTATTAGTCAACTAGCTGACAATACCACTCTTTTCTTAAAAGGTGCAGAAGAAATACCTTTAGCTCTCAAAATTATCCATAAATTTTCCAACGTTTTAGAACTTTATTTGAATGTTAAAAAATTTGTAATACTGTCTCTTAAAAACTATAAACTTATCAATTTGTAATATTTGTAATTGAAGATAAAATCACATTTAGGTATTAAAAGATAGAAATTAATGAAGAGGGAAGATGTGATCTTAATGTTTCTACAATTATTGATAAAACAAAGAATGTATTTATGTATAGGTGCAATCCTGCATGCATTAAAAGATTTAGAAAATGTGGCAGAAAAGTTAGATTTTGTTAAAAATGTGGCAGCAGATTAAAATGAAATATAAAAACAATTAAATCAGGTAAGCCTTTAGCACATAATAGGTGTAGGGTACATGGATTTACAAATGTGGCAGTGGTGGAGGGTTATAAAGGTGCTAGAACAATTATTACTAAAATACAAAAACGAAAGATATCAGTTTCGACTGATTTTGGGAATTTCACCCAAAGAATTAGAAGGGGACACCTACAACAAGCTCGTATCACCAATTAGAGTCAGAGACATAAAGTAGGTAACAATACAAAATTCTTAGACATCTTCATTAAAACAATATTAAAAGAAACATTCTTCAGCCAAACGAGCTACAGATCTCTAAATAATTAAATAATTAATTACATTTTCACAACCAATAAATAACTTCAATAAATCGATTTCCACAAAATACAAATTAAAATGTAAGGGGAGGAAGAGAAAATAGACTTTGTAACCAAATTATATAGGTCAAAACTAAATCCAATACAGTTGAAGAGAAAGTAAATTAAATAAGAAATCACAAAATTCTAATTAACTGTTCAAACCCCAGAAGCAATCAAAACCGAATGCAACTGAACAACAGTAAACTAAAGAATCAACTCAAAATTTCAAATGAAATACTTCAAAAATAATATATTGTAGAACTAAAAAAAAAACAGACAAAACAATATGAAACAGCCACAAAAGGAAAAACAAAAGATGAACTGGAAACCCGGTTTGGAAACAGGATTGGAAACCGGTCAGGACACCGATTTAGAACCCCGTTTGGAAACAGGACAGCACTGCAGTCATACGCAAACTCGGAGCACGCCGACTGGAATAATTACGGGCCGTCACAACACCAATCGCAGATATTACCCTTCTATAGAGAGCCAACGGATTTTTTTACGGCAAAAGCTGGTACAAAACAGTGATCCAGCACTGCGTCAGGTTTTCGCAGCTTCTTCAATATCTATGCCCAATTTATGTGACGATACTAAAATGACATTACAGCGTGACTCGTGGGGTCAAGGCAGAAGTGCTCTTCAAACAAATCGCCGTCTCATCTCAAGCACTTTCATCCAGTTCCGGAAAGTGACGCAAGCGCGTTAGCGACGCGGCAAGTAACCAAGTGGCGCATCCAATGTAAACGTGCATGCTCCTGTTTTTATAGCCCTGTGGCGCTTCCAATAAACAAACGCTGCACCTGCACCGTGACGTAATCAAAAGCACTCTTCCTGCCACACAAACATTTGACATATTAAATAACTAAATAGCATTCAGTGTCTAGCAGTGCAGCAGCCTTTTTGACATAGGTCTAAATGTTCATTCTCTGACTACTCAGCCAACAGAACGAAGGCAGAGGCTTGCAAAACG
Organism: Tachysurus fulvidraco; assembly: GCF_022655615.1. Lineage (NCBI taxonomy): Eukaryota > Metazoa > Chordata > Actinopteri > Siluriformes > Bagridae > Tachysurus > Tachysurus fulvidraco. The sequence goes on along the minus strand of NC_062526.1, from coordinate 17,592,280 downwards.
GGGAGGACCTGCACCACCACCTCTGACAAATGCAGAGGAGATGTGTATCTGGCCAGTGTGAAGAGGTAATCACTCACCTGTGTAAACAACAACACATCACAGCAGTTGCCTGTTTCAGAAAGGAGGTTCAAATAACTCTGAGTTTAAACTTGAACTCTGAGTTGACAAACCCTGAGATGGGAAATTCTGAGTTTTCGGTTACAGAACAGCTGTAACATCTGGTAAATTTTCAGTTGTTGATAATAAACACACGTAATTTTATTCAATTCAATTTTATTTTGTTTGTATAGCACTTTTAACAGTAAACATTGTCACAAAGCAGCTTTACAGAAAATAAATATAGAACAAAAGTTTAAGATTAATATTAGATATATTTAAATTTATTTGTATTTATCTCTTTTTTATTTTTAGTTTTTATTATTATTTCTTGAAGACAAATATCTACACAATGGTTACAAAGACAGAAAATGTACAGAACAGGAATTTTCTAATAGAACCATTATATATGTGCTTGACTAATTTTACACCATATATATAATAAAATACCCCCACCCCATCCCTTCACTGTTAGATTACAGTTTTTTTGGATTGCTTAAGCACGATTTTCAAAACAGGGCCCGTGTTTTCAAAACACTACACACAATTAGCACAACCACACACAATTAGCAAAACACTACAGATCCCTTGCATAATTAAACACTCTTGTAAAAACTATACACTTCTGTTTAAAAACCACACTTTGTTACCATATGAAACACACGTTTCACATTACTATACTCTGTTTGCACGAGTTACACTCTGTGATAAACCTAAAACACTTTGAGCACTTCTACTTCCCTATGATTAGAGTAGGCTACCATCAATAAAGTACAAATATAATGTAAATTCACCAAAACACTACACAAGACCAATGTTGCAGACTGAAGAAACTCATTTATTTGTCAACACGTCCAAAATGTTCACATGTACTGTAAGTTTACTGTAAAAAATACAAAAAAAACTAGACATTGTCTCTTCGCCTAGCTGGATCTGGCAGAGAATTTCATCAACATCGCAGGCAATGTTGTCATTAGCAAGACACCTTGGAAAGAAACGTCGTGAATGACGTTCGTCAATGATCCATCCTTGCATTGCTGCTACCTCCATCTGGTCACAGGCCTCCTCCATGGCTTGGATGAGGGGTACCTCAGCCTGGAGACGGAGATCATATACCTTCCACCGACTCCATTCTGTGTAATGGCTGCACAGAGTGTTATAGTATATTACCCCCACATTGCCCTGGGACATTGACTATAGCCCTGAGGCCTATGATGTTTCTTCCCCTCCTTCGTGTTCTCGTCAGGTTGAACCCAGCCTCATCTACGTATGTGAACTCATGCTGGATCTCCTCTCCATCCATTCGTAAAACTCTCTGAGGAACAATGTCATGCAAAATTGTGTAGATCAGTGTAGATATGATGTTGATATGATGATATTTTTACAATACACTGTACCTATTTTCCAGTCGAATTGTTATCACACTTGCCACTGTGTATCGGCTTAGATTTGGCTGTATTCGCAGTCCAGCCTCCCTCAGTGTCAGGCCGTGGTTGACAACGTGGTCAACAAGTGTTGCGCGGATCTCATTTGTCAGATTCGGTCCTCTTTGAGCACCTTCTTGTCTTCCTCTTCCTCTACCTCTACCTCTACCTCCAACATGGCCTCCATCTCTTCCTCTTCCTCTGTTGATTCCTCCTCTGTTGATTCCTCTTCCTCCCCTTCCTCCTCCTCCTTCTCCTCGTTCTCCTCCTCGTATTACTCTTTCTCTGACTCTTTACATTGTGCTTGAAGACCGATGAACTCACCTGCTGCTTTTTATATTCAATTCAAGTTCAATTCAATTCAAGTTTAATTGTATAGCGCTTTTTACAATAGAAATTGTCTCAAGGCAGCTTTACAGAACATAAACATAGAGCAGAAGGTAAACATATATTATAGTGCTTATACACCTGATTGGTGTGTCTACAATTAAGCAAACAAGTGTTTACACACCTGATGACTGTGTTGACCCGACTGGTTGGACGCTGCAGTAATTTGACAGTCAGTGCTTTGGTATTGCATGGAAGTGACTTCATGATAGATTTTTGTGAGTAATGTATGTTAAGTGTGTTTAGTGTTTTGCAAATCACTGTGTGTAGAGTTTTGCAACAAGTGTGAGGTTGACAATGTGCTTATAGTTGTGCAAATATGGGCTGATGTTTTGCCTCTTGAGTGTAAGGTTTTGCTAATAGTGTACTACTTTTAATTTTAGTGTGTAAGCAATCAAAAAAAAACTGTAATTATAGAAGGTTTCTTTTAAATGTTCTATAAACCAAAGCATATTATATTTGAGTAGCAGCAAAAACATATAAGTAAATAAATAAATAGAAATAAAAATTGGTGGACAGCAACAGCAAAAATAAAAAATAAATAAAGTGAAACTGGACACTATGGAATAGGAAATAAAGCATAAATATAAAAGCGATTTCAGTCCTTCTTAAAAGTGGGTAGTTTCTCGTTTAACCCCTTTATGCCTCGGCCCCCTTTTGCAGGTTTTTTGCCTACATGACATACCCAACAAAAAGTGGTACAGCTCCCACATACTTTGACACTCAGGGGTGAGCCTGGTCTCATTGGAAAGAAGTGATTCTCTAGTTACAGAGTTACAGAGGCTAGAATGGAAGGTTTTCATTTCTGCCTGGGTTGTTTACCTGATAAACTGATTAATCTTATTTTTCTGGAACATGTTAGGGACCAAATAACAACTGAGGGTCATAGCCACATGTCTTGGCTTTCACCAAAAAAATTTCAAGTCAAAAGACCCAAAAATGGCTTCAATAAAAATATTTTTCTACGGACATGGTCGTCTGGTCCAGCGTTTTTGTGTACTTGTTTACTGTATAACTTTGAATTAAAAGACTGCATGCTCAGTTTAAAAGGCCTAAAACAAGCAGAGACTCTCTGTCTACTACTCTGGTGTGAAAACAGGCCTGTAATTTGACACCTGAGCTTCTTCTTTTTCTTCTAATTTTTATTGGCGGATGGCAAACCAATTTTAGGTGCATTTACCGCCACCTACTGGAATGGAGTGTGGAGCGCATAATGGTTTGGAAGGAAGAAAATAAATAAATAAATAAATAAATAAAATAAAAATTATTAATACAACTGTATGTTAAATTCTATTGATCAGTTTTGTTTGTTTTAAGAAAACAACTAATTCCTGGAATATCCTAAACTGTTTTGATTCGTTTCCTAATAGAACCCGAAGGGAGAAATCATTTAAACCAAACGATCGTAGTGCTTGAATTAATTTATTTCTTGCTCCTGCATATGCATCACACTCTATAAGTACATGCTCTACTGTTTCTGCTTGACCACACTTATCACAATTTACATTTTCATGTTTACCCATTTTATATAGACCCTGATTTAATGCACAATGTCCGAGACACATTCTTGACATTAAAACATCTTCTTTCCTGTTGCCAAACTTTCTTCTTTCTAGCCCTACGTTCTCTTGAACATGATGAAAGTGTCTACCTTTTGTTCCACTATCCCACTCCTTCTGCCATTTCTTTCTTGTTTCTTTTGCAATTATCCCTTTTACCTCTGTTTTACTCATTTACACTTTAATGTCAATTTCTGCATGCTTTAAGGCCAGTTTAGCCAGATGGTATACCTGCTCATTTCCTTCCACACCCATATGTGATGGTATCCACAGGAATTTTACCATAATTCCATACTGTCTTATTCTAAATAGACTCTGCATCACTTCAATGATCATATCTTGTCTGGCTGTTGATGTTCCACTTAGCAAGCTATTCAAAACTGAAAGGGAATCTGGACAAATGACTGTTTTTGTTGGCTGTACTTCCTCTATCCACTGGAGTGCTAGAAATATTGCTGTTATCTCTGCAGTAAAAACCGATACGTGGTCTGAAATGCATTTGTATATTTTGACTTTGAATTGGGGAATATATACTGCTGATGCTGTTCTTCCAGATTCAGGATCTTTGGAGCCATCTGTGTATATTTGTAATATGCTGAAATATGACTGTTCGATGTATTGTTGCACTGCTATATTTATTAACATATTTCTTTCTTTATGTTTGTCTTTGTATAGCTTAGTGTCTACTACTGGCAAAGGGAAAAGCCAAGGAGGAATTGCTGAAGTTGCTATAGAAGGAGCAATATTGATGGCACTAATTCCCATATTCTGTGCTTCCTCATTTGCAGTCCATCCAAAGCTTGATAGTCTTTTATACTCATATTCCCAGCAATTCTTTAAAACATTTTTAACTGGATGACTATCCAAGTGTCCCTTTACAGTGATCCAATATCTCATCTTTAATTTGAGCCTTCAGATTTCCAGAGGCATTTCACCCATCTCTACTTGTACTGCTGTTATTGGAGATGTTCTTATTGCTCCACAACATATTCGCACAGCTTGTGATTGGATTGCCTCAATCTTTAACAGGTGTGTTTTAGATGCAGAAATATACACCATACTGCCATAGTGAATAGCTGCTCTTATCAGTGCACAATAAATCATTTTAAGAGACTGACAACATGCCCCCCATTCAACTCCTGATAAACACCTCATTACATTTATCGCCTTTTTACCTTTGTCTATCATTTTCTGAATATGAGCTCTAAAATTCAATTTTGAGTCCATCCACATTCCCAGAAATCTAATCACTGACACCTGCTCCAATTGCTGGTCATACATTTTAATATTCATTATTGGATTGATATTCCTTTTTGTAAAACAGATCACCTGAGTTTTTGCTACAGAGAAACGGAAACCCCATTCATTAGCCCAATTTTCTACTTTCTTAACAGCATTCTGCATACACTTTTCCACATGCCCCACATTGCGGCCCCTTTTCCACAGTGCGCCGTCATCTGCATACATAGATCTTCCTATCCCCGTGTCTATCTGAGATATCATTAATCATTAGATTAAACAGAATGGGACTGCTAACACTTCCTTGAGGTGTTCCATTCTCTATTTGATATATCTGAGACAATTCAGACCCCACCCTAACTTGTATAGTTTGAAAGAACTATACAAGTTAGGGTGGGGTCTGAATTGTGCCTTTCTTATTTAACTCCTGCAAGTGCTTTGTTTACTTGTGCCTTTCTTATTTCAGCTTCCAAACACAGCACAGAGTCCATAGTGTTTCGCCCTTTCCGAAAACCTTCTCGATGATATACACCAATCTGCTCATTACCATACGTTCCATTAGTTTGCAAAGGTTTGAAGTTAATGCAATGGGCCTGTAATTATTTGGTTGAGTATGCTCTTTGCCTGGCTTTGCTATTGGTACTATAACACCATGCTTCCAGTCAGCTGGTAACTTCCCTGACTCCCACACCTTATTAAAAAGACTTAAGATTATACTTAATGATGACTCTGACAGATGTTTTACCATTTCATAACAGATATCATCTCTTCCTGGTGAAGTTTGTTTAACTCCTGCAAGTGCTTTCTTCAGCTCATATACTGTAGAGTAAACTCTGAGTCTAAAGTACTTCCAGATGGTCATTTTTCTTTCAGTAGTTGAGGGTACTTATTCAGGATATGTTCCCTATACCTCCTCATTTCATCTGACAGATTTGAACTATTGTGCACTTTAGTAAATGTTTCTGCTAGAACCTCTGCTTTTTCGCTGTCTGATATGACTAGTTTATCTTTATATACTAAAACAGGAATGCTGCTATTTCTTTGTTTTCCTCCCATTTTCCTTATCATACTCCAAACTTCATTTATTTCAATATCTTCCCCAATATTGCTGCAAAATTCCCTCCAATACTTTCTCTTAGATGTCCGTATTACTCTTCTCACTATGGCCTGTGTTTTTTTATACTGAATAAATTCATTATAATTGAATGATTTTCTAACTTTCTTAAACGCTTTATTCCTTTTCCTAATTGCCTCACTACACTCCTCATTCCACCATGGGACGGCTTTCTTCCTGATACCAGCCTTCTTCTTACCTATTACCTCTATAGAGGTACATTGAAGAACTTCACATATCTTAAAATTGAAGTCCTCTACATCGTCCATAGACTTACTAATTTCTGACATTCTGTTACTGCACACCTCTTTAAATTTGTCCCAGTTGGCTGATTTAAATTTCCACCTTGGCATTCTTTCCGTCACAATTTGTGCTACATCTAAACCGATCGTACTGTTGATAGGGAAATGATCACTCCCAACTGTACTTTGATTCAATACTTTCCAATCATATTTTCTTGCTAAACATTCAGAGACTAGAGTTAAGTCTAATATTGAATATTTTCCTTGTGACAAATCAACTCTTGTATAGCTGCCATCATTGATGCACACTAATCCTCCCCAATCGAGCATGTCTTCTACAATCAGTCCATTACTATCTGTGTTTGTACTCCCCCATAATGTGTTGTGGGCATTAAAATCACCACACCACACCACTTTATTACTTCCTTTTCCTCCAATATTTTCTAGCTTATCCTTGCTTAACCTGTCACATGGATTGTAAAAGTTAATTATTCTAATACTATATACACCTTCCCATATTTCCACCACTACAACCTCTTGCTCCCCATTTACCTCAACTTTTCTATACCCAATATCTTGTTTAATAAATGTTGCTACCCCACCACCATTTCCTTCGTTTCTATCTTTTCTGATTGAAATGTAACCACGAATTAAAAAATTTAATTGAGGTTTCAGCCATGTTTCTTGAACACATATAATGTCCGGACTATTTTCTTGATTTATGATAAATTTTTTGAATTCTTGACCATTGGCAATTAAACTTCTTGCATTCCATTGCATTATTGTTAACACCATTATGTACCACCACATGTTTGACTGTTTTCTGTCGGACTGATTACAGTTTGTGACTTAAGCTTTTCATTTATCATATCTACTGTAACTTCTTCTAACTCCAAGTACTTTTCTGCCGCTCTAATAATGATTTTAATTCTCTCTGTCCTGCTTTCAGTTTGGGCGGAACAATTCACCACTTCTGCTATGAATGCTACGAATGAGACTTTATCAACAATCACTTCACTCTCTTTTACTTTGCTACTTTGGTACTCTTGTTCCTTGTTTCAATTACTTTGGGTGCTTGTTTTACTTTCTTTATAGCCTCAGCATATGATATTCCTTCCGCCACTCTGATATTTTGTATTTTCACTGCATTCTTCCTTACTGAACAACCTCCATATCCTGCACTGTGCTCTCCTCCACAATTACAGCATTTTGGTTTAATACCTTGCCCACATTTACCACATTCATGCTCACCTCCACACCGTGCACATCTCTGTTTTCCTTTACAAACTGCCGCTACGTGGCCAAATTTTTGGCATTTGTAACATCTTAGTGGCGGGGAACATATGGCCTGACATTGTAGCTCATAAAGCCTAAATATACTCTCTCAGGCAGTTTGTTCTCATCAAAGTTTAACATTACTGAGAGGCTGTCAGTCTTCTCATTATTTCTAAGGCACTCGAGCAGCCTAACATCCTTTACTGTTGCCCCAGATATATTCCTTAATATTTTCTCAGCTGAAACATCAGTTTGGATCCCTGTTATTACACCTCTAACCCAAGTCTTCTCTTCTGGGATTGAGCATACTACTTTGTGTCCAAGGAGTGATTTTAGTCCCAGGGCCATTTTTTGTTGTCTATCATCTGTACAGAACAAAATCAGTTTGCCATCCACTGTTCCTAATTTTTCTTTAAGTGCTTTTGTTAATTTCAATGGGTTTATGACATTTACGGACTCAGTAGCAAACTTCAGCAAAACTTTATACTCCTCTTTCCTCCTTCTTGTCTGGTGATTTCCCTTTTCACTTTCCGTTTCTGAGATTTGTCCCCAATTTTTCTTTCTTTTCCAAGTTTCTATCAATTTCCATTCATTACCTCCACTATCCTCATCAGCCAATTCTCCCTCCATTTCCAGATCGCTTCCGGATACCACGCTACCCCCTACCATCAGCGCTCCAGTCACAATCCAGCTGTCGCCCTCCGCCTGTTCCGGGTCCTCCCGCCGATCCTCTACGCGCCAGAGCAAAACACTTCCCTCATCGAGATCCGGAAGACCGTCATTTGTTCACCGACACCCTGAGCTGTGAGAGTGACAAAAGGTCAAGGATTACGCAAGAATTCTTCTGCGCAGCTTTTTCACGCAGATCCTGGCAGAGGAGACGCAGCATGTTGCATATCTTTGGAATCGTCTGCTTATTGGCTAAAGAGTTGTATAGGTCCCGGCCCATTTCATTGCTATTGGAAGGAGTAATTGTCAGTCAAAGGCGGGTTCCCAAAAATGATGTCATGACATGATTGGCTTCCCAGCCGTCTATCTCTGCAATACAAGCACCGATTGGCTCAAGTGAGGGCTTGTTTGATTCGTTAGGACCTGGGCTATAAATAAAAACTTAGAATTTTTGAATACCCCAATGAGAAGTTAGAGTGGCAAAACCAGATGGTGGTGCACTTCTGTTTCCAGTTTTCGGAACACAAACGGAATATTTGCGGCGCGACCAAAGCGTTTTGGATTAAAAGGCTTACAGATTCCAGTTCCTTGGACCTGTGGGGATTTTTGTGGAATATTTGTTTTGGAATATATTACCCCAGTGAAGAAAGGGAAGCGTCTAAAAGTAAGGGAAAAACCAGTCTAGCGCCACCTAGGTCAGTTTTCTCCAAAAAAACTTTCTAATAGTATGAAGGCTGTGAATCATATTATGCTTTGTGTGTGGGCTTAAAAAAATATTGAGAGTGTAAACTTTGCTAGGTAAATAGTTTTTTTCATGTTTTTAGAGGATTTGATGCTTTAAAGATGAAATGAAGCTTGTTTCTGGGTCATCCCCTAGTGGTCACTTTGACCCGTAACAGTATCTCAATTTGTCCAAATGCAAAATATTGCCCAGTTCTCTGGTCCATAGTTCAGTGGTTGGGACAGTGTCTGCTTTCCACATCTGTAGAATAAGTTTTTTTGCTAACGTCATAAAGAACATAATGGATTGTGTTTGATATCTATTGCAAAAAGCACTATTTATCTTTACACGACACCATCCCCCCACACTGTGGTGAATCAACAACTGGCAGATGACCTGAACAAGTTCTATTGCAGGTTTGAAAAAGCCCAATTCTCACCTCCTGGAACCCCCGACTCCACCACACCTAAAAATTCAGTTCATTGAAGATGATGTGTGTCAAGTCTTCATGAAGAACAAGAGAAGAAAGGCACCAAACACAGGCTGTCTGAAAACCTGTGCTGATCAGCTGGCCCCCATCTTCACACGGATCTTCAACACATCACTGGAGCTGTATGAAGTCCCCTCATGCTTCAAAAGCTCCAAAATCATTCCCGTCCCAAAGAAATCCAAAATAACCGGACTAAATGACTACAGACCTGTGGCTCTAACGTCTGTGGTCATGAAATCATTTGAAAGACTGGTTTTGGCTTATCTGAAGGACATCACTGGACCCTTACTGGACCCTCTGCAGTTTGCCTACAGAGCAAACAGGTCTGTGAATGATGCAGTCAATATGGGACTGCATTATGTTCTGCAGCATCTGGACAAACCAGGGACTTATGTGAGGATCTTGTTTGTGGACTTCAGCTCTGCTTTCAACACCATCATCCCATCACTCCTCCAGCCCAAATTAACCCAGCTCTCCGTGCCCTCCTCTGTCTGTCAGTGGATCAGCAGTGGATTACACCTCTAATGACCCCTCTGTCAAGCTCCTGAAGTTTGCAGACAACACCACACTGATCGACCTCATCCAGGACGGTGACGAGTCTGCTTACAGACTGGAGGTTGAACGGCTGTCTGGTGCAGTCTTAACAACCTTGAGCTGAACACGCTCAAGACAATGGGGATGATTGTGGACTTCGGGAGAAACCCCCCTGCGTGACAGCATTGGAGTCATTCAGATTCTTGGGCACCACAATCTCCCAGGACCTGAAGTGGGACATTCACATAGACTCCATTGTGAAAAAGACCCAGCAGAGGTTGTACTTCCTTCGCCAGCTGAGGAAGTTCAACCTGCCACAGGATCTGCTGAAACAGTTCTACTCTGCCATCATTGAATCCATCCTCTGCACCTCAGTTACTGTTTGTTTCAGCTCAGCTACCAAATTTGACCTCAGAAGACTACAGAGGGTAGTCCGGACTGCTGAGCGAACCATTGGCACAACTCTCCCCTCTCCAAGACCTGTACTTCTCCAGAGTGTGCAAAAGGGCAAAAACAATCACTCTGGACCCCTCACATCCAGCACACTCCCTCTTTGAACTGTTGCCATCTGGTTGACGAACAGTTTCTTCCCTCAAGCAATCCATCTGATGAACACTACACAGAACACACAACACTATTCATACACATTATTTACTTAAAACACATACTACAGTATGTATACTTCAATTCACACAAATTGTCTGTATTGTATATTTCAATTGCACATTTCACACGTACATTTGTACATACAATTTGTCTATATTGTATATGTCATTCTGTTACACTGTGGACCTTCTCTCACTAAAACAAATTCCTCGCATGTCAAAACATGCCTGGCAATAAAGCTCTTTCTGATTCTGATTTGCTCCTAAAATATCAATGCTGTGTTCAGGCTCCAGATTGATAGATTGTGCTTCAGAAAGAAATTTTAATATATCTCACATATTTTCATGAATATTAAAACCCATTTCCTCCTCCAAGTCAGGTTTTATTTTCCATGTGTTGGTGTTAACCTTTTCTAGCAGTAAATTGTAGAAACAAGACACACCACCGCTTATACCAGGATGTACCTTTATGATCTCTAAATTGGGATTTAACTTCAAAATCTGGAATGTTCTTTCTAATAATCTCTGACCTGCAAATAACGGAAAAAAATTGCAAGGGTATGGTGTTGCTTTAGCTGGTCAAAGGAGCTAAATTTGCCTTCATTGTATAGGTCTTTAATTGTGGTTATGCCTATTTGTTTCTATTGAAAAAAAGACTTATCATGTAGTCCTGGGGGGAAAGCATGATTATGGCAAATTGGAGTATCCAGATATATATAGAATTTCTAAATATTTCTTGATTTGTTATAAAATAATTGTATTTCCATTATAACACTTTGTCTATTTTAGTGGGACTGTTAAGCAGGGCAATTACTGAAGTCTTATACAAGAAGCCTACTTTATTGCTAACCATTCTGGTTTGTCTGGCTCCATTAAACCCATCTTTCTCCACCACACTAAAGTGTTTAGATTGGCTGCCCAATAATAATTTTTAAAATTAGGAAGCCCAAACACTCCTTGATCCTTGGATTTGTTAAGATTTTTTTTATTAATCCTTGCTGTTGTATTGTCCCAAATAAATTCTGTTATACTAGATTCTAACTGTTTAAAAAGATAAAGGGGAATATAAAATGGGAAAGCTTGAAATATATATAAAAATCTTGGAAGTACAACCATTTTTAAAGTGTTTATTTTGCCTACCATGGTCATGGGGAGTGTTTTCCAAAAGGTTATAAATAACCTTTTTATATATAACCCTAGGTTTATATATATATAAAAGTTGATCAATTTTCTTTTTCCAGTTTGTTTTTAAAAGCACGTTGGACTTTTTAGTAATTATTATACCTAAATATTTGAAATGCTGGTTTGCAATTTTAAATTTGGTACTGGCTAGGAGTTCTTGATCAAGGTCGTCAGAGATTGGTATTAGTTCACTTTTTTCCCAATTAATTGTGAATCCAGAGAAACTGTTAGGGTTAGGGTTAGGGTTAGGGTTAGGTCACTTAGAGGCGCTGTTACGTCTGACTCTCAGTTCTACATGTGACTGAAGAGAGTCAGGTTGGTTTTGTTGCATCTTTGTACAACGAGTAATACAAATATAAAAATAGTTAAAAATATTAGTTGATATTAAAGTTAGAAGTGTTAGAAAGATGGATTGAGTTTATATTTTTGATTTTCTATGAGAAGTTAGATACATTTCAAGTTTTAGAAATGAACGGCCTTAATTTGTTTGTTTAATGTTGCCGCCCGCATGGAAATTGAGTGCGAGGTTTTTCCTTTTAATATTCGTTTTAAATACAAAGTTTTGGTGGATTGTGTCTGTAGATATGTTATGTTGTTTATTTTACTTTAATTGGGTGTTTGTAAATTTTATTTAAGTCGTGTATTTTGTATATTTAGCCAACTGAGACCCAGAATTTAAGTATGCAGTTACTGTGTTAATGGAGGACAGGGATTAATCTGTTTGTCTCACATCCTTCAGACAGACTGCTGGTGAGAGGATGTGTGTGTGATCCCGTGTCTTTTGTTTAATAAACTGCAGGTATGTAAACCACAAACCACTATACGATCACATAATTGAGTGAAATTGGCTAAATATTGTCTGATAAGTGTGTTTTATGTGTAATGTAAAGGAAAAGTGTACATGTTGAGTTAATTTTATTTTCTATCATTTTTATGTATATTTGTGTAAGAAATGTAAGAGACTATCAGGTGGACTTTATTCAGGACTCTCAGTTCTACATGTGACTGAAGAGAGTCAGACAGACTGTTGGTGAGAGGATGTGTGTGTGATCCCGTGTCTTTTGTTTAATAAACTGCAGACGTGATTCACCAAAGAGCCTGGAGTCGGTGTGTCATTTGTGGTGCTGGGTGAAATCCGCTACATTATATTCGCTTGATACTGTAATGAGTCTGTCTGTGTTTTTGCCCTGTTTCTGTCTGCTGTCTTCCCCTGCAGTTAATTGTTTGCTCCGCCCACTCATTTGTCACCATGGGCACTAATTGCTCTCAGTCCTTTCCCCAGGTGTGTTGTCTTAGTCTCTGATTGTCTCCGCTTTGTGATTGGTTCCTGTTTGCTATATCTACTCTGTTTGTTCACTTCCCTGGTGTGCGTGTGCGCGAGTGTGTGTGTGCGCGAGTGTGTGTGTGCGCGAGTGTGTGTGTGCGCGCGCATTTGGATCCTCACTCGCCTTTGTCCCGCAATGACAGAACGACTAACCACTATGGATCCAGCAGAAATCTTGTTTTGCCTACGTCAGGAGGATTCCCCAATTGAGGATTATGCGGAGGTATTTGTGGACCTGTGTAACCAGGTGGACTTTGGGGGAAAAGGACCTGAAAGACATCTTCAGGCATGGACTTGAGCACAATTAGTGTCCATGGTGACCAATGAGTGGGCGGAACAAACAATTAACAGCAGGGCAAGACAGCAGACAGAAACAGGGCAAAAACAGACAGACTCATTACAGATACATTGTTGGTGGATATTTATTAAGTGTTTATTACATCTTTAATCAATCTTTGAATCATAGGTACAATGTTGTCCCTGAATTTTTTGTAAAATTCAGTGATAAGGCCATCCGGACAAGCTGATTTATTATTAGGTAACTGCAATATTACTTCATTTATTTCTTCCAAGGTAATTTCTTTATCTAGGAATTGTTTTGCTTCAGTACTGAGAGTATGAAGATTCAAAACAGAAAAGAAATTCTCTATTGATTCTTCAGTCATATCGCACTTTGATTCATAGACTTTCCTGTAGAAATTGGTTAAAAATGACGATTAATTTCTTTGGAATTAACTATTACAGTCCCATTGTTCAATTTTATTTTCTGTATTACACGCGATGCTTGAGCCTGTTTCAGTTGGCGTGCAAGTAATTTTTGGGGCATATTGCCTATTTCAAATTGCTTTTGCTTGATATGCATAAGTTGTCTTGATACTTTCTTAGAAAGAATCAAATTGTATTCACTTCGCATCGCTACTATTTTCTTAAGTATGGTCTCATCTTTGTTAGATCTGTAGTTCTTCTCTAAATGTGTTAATTGTTTGTCAATTTCATTTCATTTGGCTTCATTTTCTTTATTTTTAGCTGTTTTGGTATGCAATAATATTGCCTCTGATAACTTGTCATACTTTCATTGTCTCCCATAGAACAGAGTCAGAAACATCTCATTTATCATTGTTTTCTAAAAACCATGCAAACCTATTGGAGAGATATTCACAGAATCTGACATCGTTTAGCAGCATGTTATCGAATTTCCAGACATAATTTCCCTTGCTTGAATTTATTTTTACTTTAAGAGAGTAAGTGCTGATTTGGTATCTTGTCATACTGGTTAAAGTGTAGGCACTTACCTTGTGTACTGGTATCTATACTTGGGGATGTCAGTGTTCTGGCAAGTGCTGATTGGTATCTAGTCATACTGTTCAAAGTGTAGGCACTATGCTGATATCCATGTGCATTCCTGTCTAAAACACTTGATACTGTTGCCCATGTCCTGTCTCATGCCCTGATCTTACATTCACATCAGGTAAAACAGATCCTCCAGAACTTCGACTCAACACATGATGGCACAAAGGAGGTCAGGTAATGAATTTCTTATGTTCAACTAGGAATCTAGAAATTAAAGCATCTTCATTAGATACGTTAGGTCAGGCTTCTGCATGTCTATTTAGAACTCAGGATGCCACACTGCACAACACTCCGCATGATTGCTGTGTTAGAATACAATCCATTAAATACAGGTGATTCGCTATTTGTTGATGGCTCTTGTTCAAAGCCACATGATGGTTACTTTCTGTGTGGGTATTCTGTGTGTGCTCTGTCTGATGTTGTTGAAGCTTATTCGTTCTTTTATTTCTGCACAGGCACCTGAACTGAACTCTAACTCGTGTGTGTGTGTATTCTCTGAGGGTAAGGATGTAACAATTTACACTGATTCACATTATGCTTTTGGCGTAGCCCATGATTTTGGACGAATTTGGCAAACACGTGGCTTTTGCTCTGCAGAGAGGAAACTAATTTCCAACTCTTCACTGTTACAGGCCGTGCACGAGTTTCACGGTGTTGCACATCACGCCCGAAGAGGGGTATGGGAAGATATGATTAAACTCTTTTGTGTAGCTGATTTAAAAGGTACAATAGACTCATTCCTATCTAGATGTCTGACCTGTGCTCAAAATAATCCTACTAAAAGTGCAGCTAAACATGAAAATCTTCCAATACCTGCTGCACCATCTCTTGGCTTCTCCCATCATCACTCCACGACGCTCAGCAGTGACCCGACGGACCATTCTATGGTGGTACTTCGGACATCATTAAAGCTGCAGGAGGTGACGGGAAAGGCTGAAGACAACTGAACGACTACCTCTAGTTGAGTATAGGACACACAACCAGTGACCAGTATGGTTGTCATCCTCCTCATCTTGATCATCTGCCTTGGGACAGGGTTTCCTGTCCAAGCGCATCCTCATGACAACGAATTCTGAGAAATGACTGAGGGTCTGGCCCAGGCCAGGAACATACTAATAGTGATTACTCATTTAGCACGGCTTCCAGAGAAAAATAGATGATCATATATGAGTTGTTTATCCATTATAAGTTTATCATGGATAAAAGAGGGGAATTGTCAGAATAATTGTATGAAATACTTCAGCATTTCTGATAATGTTGCAGACTTTCTGTACAAAGCACAATGTTCTTTTCTTACACACAATCACATAAACGCACACACGTACGCACACACGTACGCACCTTAGCATAACTTCCTCTCACTAGCACATCTGCTCTGCTTTGTATGAAAGAAGTTATGAAAAACATGATACAGCTCTGGGAGGTTTCTTGCTTTATGATAACAGTCGAGGTATCTTCTGCTGATACTAGCATTAAGCTGCACACACACGCACACATTATGTCTTTCCTCTATATATTCATGTTTGACAAACTTTGGAACTTCTCTTTGAAAGGCAGATGCGTGTGTGTTTCATTGAGATTTCCCCACGCGCTTGTGGAGAACGGAAATCGAGCTGAGGTCCGAGCAGCTGTATTTTAGTTTATCCTGCCCAGGTGGCAGATGAAAGAATGGTTACCCTGGCAACAGATGAGAATTCCTTACAGAGAGATTGGGGCATAGTCGGATAACAGTCTATTATGGTACTGTTTTGAACCGACAAGTTGCAGCAATCTTGAATCTATTAGAAAGAAGTCAATTCTTGAGTATGCTTTATGAACTAAAGAGTAAAATGAGTAATCTTGATCTGTGGGATGCAAGGCTCTCCATCTATCTATTAAGTTTAATTTTTCATATAGTTGCTTAGTACACTTGTTGATTTGCTTTTTGTGGTCCGAGGGGGATTCGTGTCTAACTTTGCATTTAAAACACAATTGTAGTCGCCTGCCATGATGACCAGTGAATGTACAAGATATAATTTTGAAAATATTCTCAAAAAATAAAGGATCATCAAAGTTAGGACCATAAACATTTACTAAAGTGATGGGTAATGCATTTATCTCTCCACACATAACTAAGTACTTACCAGTTTTATCCTTGATTGTTTGCTTATGTATAGATGGGACAGCTGTTTTAATAATAACTGCTACTCCTTTAGATTTACTAAAAAAAGTTTGATTGATAGACTTGAGACATCCAAGGAGCTTTGATGCTGAACTTCACTGTATTTTTGATATGCGTTTCCTGAAGAAATATTACCTCTGCGCCTAGTTTCTAAAGATGTGTATACTGTAGACCTTTCCTCTTTTGATTGGACTATTAAGTCCACACACATTCCAACTTAGTAGGTTCAGTTTGCCACCACCGTAAACATTTATTCAGTATAAAAATTAAAGCGTGTTTTGCCTGTTCTCCTAAAATAAGAGTATATATTAAATAAAGGTATAGTAAATAACGGTATAGTAAAGGTAGTATATGAAACAGATGTCATCAACCCATGAACATTACAAACTTTGTAACAAAGAACATTCTCCCCTTCCAACCCTCCCTCCCCCGCTATTGCATCCCATGTTAACACTATGGATGCCTATCAAAAAAAAAATATATGCATCTCTTGATTCACCCTTGATGCCCTCTAACATTCTTCCTGTAAAATAGCTCTTCACTATCCTGCAAAGTAGCAAGAAATAATGCCTTGTGAACTCCCTGTATATCAAATAAAATTAAATGTCCCTACGTAAGTCCTTTCTGACTTCAATGTCATGTTCATGGTGTCTGCATTTGAAAGTGAAGTGACATACGGCTAAGTATGGTGACTCGTACTCAGAATTTGTTCTCTGCATTTAACCCATCCGAAGTGTACACACAACAGTGAACACACACACACACCGTGAACACACACCCGGAGCAGTGGGCAGCCATTTATGCTGCGGCGCCCAGGGAGCAGTTGGGGGGTTCGGTGCCTTGCTCAAGGGCACCTCAATCATGGCTGGCCCAAGACTTGAACCCACAACCTTTGGGTTACGAATCAGATTCTCTAACCATTAGGCCACGACTGCCCCACTTTTCCACTGTGCCC
>NC_062526.1:17505482-17570482 GCF_022655615.1 Tachysurus fulvidraco | reverse complement strand
AGTTCGGACACTGTTTCTCCTGGGGAGAAAACCGAGAGGAAGCCATCTCGTCAGTATCATCACTCACATCATTTACATTTACATTTACATTTACGGCATTTAGCAGACAGATGTGACCTTATCCAGAGTGACTTACAACTGAGCAACTGAGGGTTAAGGGCCTTGCTCAGGGGCCCAGCAGTGGCAGCTTGGTGGACCTGGGGTTCGAACCAATGACCTTCCGATCAGTAGCCCAACACCTTAACCACTGAGCTACCACATCCCCACATCACCACATCACCACATCACATCATTACACTACACGCCAGTGTCCACTCTGTCTTTAAGGACTTCTCTGTGGATATAGTTTCATACAGATTCTTTGTGCCATCCGTAAATAAAAATTATCCGTATTAGAAATAAAAAACCTTCCAGACGTCTGCACTCATAATCATGTAGAACTGAATTTTTCTACATTTATATGCTCTTTTGAAAATACTATTTTGTAAAATAATAAAATATAACAAACTAATTGTTTTATACTGAACTTAGGTTGATTACATTCGTATCGAGTGAATCAAAGTAAGCGAGTAAGTGTTAATAACTGAATGCATTTCTGTGGGCAGTAACATGGTGGTGGCCATGAAGGAGTTGTCTATCCGAGGAGATTTCAGGACCACAGTGGAGTATCTGATAAAGCTGCTGGAGACCGAGTGCTTCAGGAACAATGACATCGACACAGGATGGCTGGACCACCTGATCGCTGAGAAAGTGCAGGTACGAGTCTGACTGGACCAGTAACTGCTGGCACGAGGTCTGGTTTATGGGGTCACACACAGCCTGCATACACACCTGATTTCTACATAAATACACATTTGTGTGTGTTCTTTACAGGCGGAGAGGCCAGACACCATGCTGGGGGTGGTGTGTGGAGCTCTACATGTAGCTGATGCCAGTTTCAGGAAAAGCATGTCTGACTTTCTACACTCTCTCGAGAGGTGAGCTGATAACTCATGACATGAACATATCCATCATCAGGTCAGGTTTTTAATGAAGAAAAACACATTATATTTTTCCACATAATAAATTTTAAGATTTTTAAAAATCTGTTCTCTAGATAAAGTTTGATATGATTTTGTATGTTTTTAGAGGTCAGGTGTTACCTGCTGCTAGTCTGGTGAACACTGTGGAGGTGGATCTGATCTATGAGGGAATCAAATACTGCTTGAAGGTAATGAGATTAGAAAGGTCACTGTTTAATAACATATTTTATGAATGCTGTATCAATAACTCGTGTCTTTTTTTGTAATTAGGCCACAGCTCTCAGTGAGCGATTATAAATCCTAATAAATCGTTTCTTTCATGTGTTATGTCATTCAGATCAAAATTGTAATAATTTTTCTGTGTCTGTATGTGTATATATGTGTGTGCGTGTGTGTGTGTGTGTGTGTGTGTGTGTGTATATGTGTGTGGTAGGTGGCCCGTCAGTCTCCCACCACCTACGTGATTATAATGAACGACTCGGACATAGAGATTGATGTCCACAGGCTGAGTGATGGTGGCCTGCTCCTGTCCTACAGTGGCAGCAGCTACACCACCTACATGAAGGAGGAAGTTGACAGGTTTTACACTTCCTGTTTCTCATAATTTAATTAAAGTAAATAATTTAATTAATTTCCTGTACACTGTTTCACTGTGATAATCTATATAATAATTCGAACACTCAGGACAAGTGAACCTAGTTTAGGATTTATAAGAGTTTAATATGTTTAATTTCTCTGCAGATACCGGATCACGGTGGGCAATAAGACGTGTGTGTTTGAGAAGAAGCGAGACCCCACGGTGCTGCGTTCCCCCTCCGCTGGTAAACTGCTGCAGTACCTTGTGGAGGACGGAGGACACGTCACTGCAGGATATCCGTACGCTGAAATCGAGGTCATTTTTTATATTCTCATATATTATGTTTATGTTGTCTTCATGTTCTTGTAAATAAATGGTGTTGTATTTTTATTTTTTTATTACATAATGTTGTGTAGGTGATGAAGATGGTGATGACACTGACGGTGCAGGAATCAGGCTGTGTTCACTTTGTAAAGAGACCCGGAGCCGTGTTAGAGCCCGGCTGTGTAGTGGCTCATATCGACCTGGACGACCCGAGCATTATTCAGCCTGTACTATAATCACAGCTCCTTTTTTATCAACTAAAACTCCTTTATATCTGTATCCTAAAGCACTGAGCTGTTGTACATATAACGTGTTTCTGTAGGTGCAGCTGAACACTCAGCCGTTACCTGCACAGGAGCCGCTGCCCACAGTGGGGGAGAAACTGCACCAGGTCTTCCATAGCGTGCTGGAGAACCTGATGAAGGTCATGGATGGATACTGTCTCTCTGAGCCCTATTTCAGTAACAGGGTGACACACACACACACACACACACACACAGAGTTTACTGATATTAGCATAGCACCAGCAAGACTCTAATAGCTTTGATATTTGGACGTGTCTTCAGTCAGTTCCTTTTCTTTTTTCTCCATGGATTATTCATAAACTAGGTTTATTTATCTCTTCCCAGTGGCATGTAAATGTACTCATCACTCAGATTATTTGAATTAAAATTGATTTGTGTGTGTTATCGTGATCTGACACATTATCTATCTCCTCACTTTGTATGTGTTCAGCTGAATAAGTGGGTGGACTCTCTGATGCGGACTCTACGTGACCCTTCACTGCCACTGCTGGAGCTGCAGGACATCATGACCAGCGTCTCGGGTCGTATCCCTGTCACGGTGGAGAAAGTCATCCGCAAGATTATGGCCCAGTACGCCAGCAACATCACCTCTGTTCTCTGTCAGTTCCCCAGCCAGAGGGTGAGTACAGATGTATTGATCACTCTGGTTTCCACCAGTTTCCTCCCACTGGATGAGAACATGAATTGTCCCCTTGCACATGGCGTTGTCTGGGTGGTCTTTGGGTTCACTCTGACCTTAAATAAATAAATGCAGTGTATCTAGTGCATACAGTGTCTATAACTTCTGTCTATGAAGTACATTGTGAAGGTTTCAGTTAATCATTTTAAAAGTATCTGGCACCTAGACGGACGTTTGTTTTGCTTTAGATTGCGAATATCCTGGACAGTCACGCAGCCATGCTACAGAAGAAAGCAGACCGTGAGGTTTTCTTCATGAACACTCAGAGCATGGTGCAGCTCGTGCAGAGGTGAGACTTGGCCTTTCTCTGTCTCTGTACTGTGGGCTTTAGGTTATATAACAGAGTTACAGTAGAAATACAGGGTTTGTTCTGTGTAGTGAGGAATTCAGTGTAATATTTCACCCCTTAATCAGAGATGCGGTGATTGTGAGGCAGATTTAAAAATTTATTGCACATATTAGGAAATTGTCCATACAGAACTGAGTGTGGGGAAATAAAATGAACTAATTTATCCTAGAATTGACTGAATCCCTACTTGCAATATCGCTTAGGTTCACTAATTAAACCTTTTTATTTTATTTGTTTGTGTAGGTATCGCAGTGGTATTCGAGGCTATATGAAGGCTGTAGTTTTAGACCTGCTGCGCCGTTACCTGCAGGTGGAGATGCAGTTCCAACAGGGTAATACACACACACACACACACACACACACACACACACACACACACACACACACACACCACTTGAGTTAATAACACTTATTTTACTCTGTATTTTATATGTAAATCCCTCACACTCATTTCTCCCACAATCTCCTCTCTGTGTCTCAGGCACGTATGATAAGTGTGTGATAAACCTGCGAGAGCAGTACAAGCCTGATATGACTCCTGTGCTCGAACACATCTTCTCCCATGCTCAGGTCTCCAAGAAGAACATCCTGGTCTCCATGCTCATAGTAAGACAAATACTAAAGACAAGTTGATTCCCTTTATACAAGAATACTTTACTCTATTTAAAGATGACACACATCATCGAGCCTCTCAGATAAAACTGAAATCTCTCATTTACACTCTTTTAAACACCGGATGCTGAGTTATTAAATCTGTGTTGTGTTATAATAATGCATTATGTGTTTTACTCTACTGTCAATAAGAACACCGTTTTCTGACTTTCTACATAGACGAGTGAATCAGATTTAAAGCTGAAGAAATACATTTTATTTGTTATTTATAAAAATGCTAAAACGGACCTTGCTGTTGAGGGCGGAGTCACTGGGTGTGTTGTGATTGGCAGGATCAGCTTTGTAGCCGGGACCCGGCACTGACAGATGACGTGGTGGTGATCCTGAATGAGTTCACACAGCTCAGTAAGATGGAGAACTCAAAGGTTTCCCTGTGTTCCAGACAGGTAAGTAGACCAGTCAGGACCTCTGACCTTAGATCTGTTCTCCAGTACAGAACTGTTCTTATTTACCACTCAGGATTAATGTATGTCCTGTCACTACCTAGATAAGTGAGACTTAGTGTATAGTATTAAGCTTTGTAGTGCATCGTGTAATTCTGTACAGTGTTTAACTATTTATTTATGTCCTACACTGTGTTTATACAATAATGTTAGTGACTCTGAATTTCATCTCACTGTAGATGGATAGAAAGATGTCCTGATATTACATTGCCTGTGTGTGTACAGTAGTTATAGTTTAAGGAGTGTGTTTTCCATTGCAGGCTTTAATCGCATCCCATTTGCCCTCCTATGAAGTGAGACACAACCAGGTGGAGTCCATCTTCCTGTCTGCTATAGACATGTATGGCCACCAGTTCTGCCCCGAGAACCTCAAGGTGAACTTTGGACTTTTAAATTCATAAGAATTGATTTCCAACATAATGCTGAGAGTAAACCGTGTGTGTGTGTGTTTGTGTTTGTGTGTGTGTGTGTGTGTGTCCACCCACAGAAACTCATCCTGTCTGAGACGTCAATCTTTGATGTTTTGCCCAGTTTCTTCTACCACGTTAACCGTGTGGTGTGTATGGCTGCTTTAGAGGTACACACACCTTTTCATTCTCTCTGTTCTTCTAGTCAGTGTGTTATTCATATGTCTCTGTACAGAAGGTTATCTGAGATCATGTAGAGTAGCATTTTATATAAGGTTTATATGTTTCTAACAGATTGTATTAAGTTATGTACAATGTGTAGTGTGCACTTGTGATTAGCTGCATTATATTTACTGTGTGTGTGTGTGTGTGTGTGTGTGTGTGTGTGTGTGTGTGTGTGTGTGTGTGTGTGTGTGTGTACGTAGGTGTATGTGAGGAGGGGTTATATAGCCTATGAGCTGAACAGTCTGCAGCATCACCAGTTGAATGATGGCACGTGTGCTGTGCACTTTCAGTTCATGCTCCCTTCATCTCACCCCAACAGGTAACATCCTCCCACCTCCACACACACACTCACACACACTCACAATGCATTCATATATGTGTAGTAATGATGTTTCTGTTCAAATACGATCTTTAGCTTTAGTTTAAAAAGTCTCAGTGTTGCCTGATGTGTTAAACAGACAATTAAATATATCAAATAAAAAAAAAAGATGGAGACAATAAAATAATATAACTAATTAATGAAGTAAGCTGTTTGAATGATCCTATCTGATTCCTTTGGATATTTATATATATTGTCAGAATGAATGAAGTTAACAGTTATGAAACTAATTTATCAAAACGAGTAAATAAGTAAAACTTTAGACAATCTGCTTTAAAACTGTGTTCTTTGTTCATCATTTCTTTAAAGTCACTGATCCCCAACAACAATAATAAGATCCAACTAATCACTTGAACACTTATAAAGTAAAAGCAGAATTATTACCATAAATTAATTAAAGGTGCAGGAGATCTTCAACTTAGTTTAGACTTTTTAATACAGTAATATTTGTAAACGTGTTCAAAGTGTTTTAAAGACTTTTTTTTTTTTTACTTTGTCTTGTGTGTATTTTGTGCTAAAAGAGCCGTACATCAGAGTGAGTCTCTCCATTCCCAAACCCATGTAATGATCTCTCTCTATTCCTTCAAGCTACTAATGAACCCTCTGTGCTAACTCTCTCCATGCTAATGGGCTAAACCTCTGTCTGCTGGGGGTTTATGTCTATACAGAAATTAATTTCCTTAATAATAATAAACTTCTTAATCTCCACATGCTAATGGCACTAAACTTCTTATTCTGCTTTGTTACCTCAGACAGTGTAGTGGCTTTGTTCATCCAGCCAGAAGTAATTTATCTGCTTGTTAAGTGGAGCAAAAACTTAAAACACTTTAATTTAAAATATAAACACCTACACCAATAGATGCAACACCTGTTATTTATTTATTCTAATCATCATTGATGTAATCATTCGTGTGATTTATTTATTAGATGTTATTTTTTCTATTCTATTGGACGTTTTACCCCAGTAGTCACCCAGAGCTTTTCTCCTTACACATGAAGCATGTACAGGTTAGAGGTGAAGGCTGATGAACGCTGTCCCTAACGCTGCTCTCTGAATGCTCTCGTTACAGAGGGAGCAGTCCCACGCTGAACAGGTAGAGTACGAGCTCCTTCCTGCCAACCAATCAGCTGCCTGGCTGTGTGCACCAGTGCATGCTGGGTGTCTCTGCTGCTTTTCCCAAGCCAATAAGACTCCATTCTCTCCCCTCTTATTCATTCACATCAGTTTGATTATGACTTTTGTCTAAATGGATTGTTGAATTGATCGGAATTGTTGGAGCTCACAGTCAACACAGGCAGCTTGATACTTGCTGAGGAGGAACATTCATATAACTGTGTGTTAAATCGGTGTGTTTAGATCCAGAGCTTAAACAGGACTGTGTTAGCAAAATTAGGAAATGTCTCTCAGCAGCAGTAAAAGGAGTGTGTCAAGAAAGACAAAATGATCTCTTTATTACTTTAGAATTTCCATTAATCACTTAATATAAATCAAAACATGTAGATGGGCGAGTAACATATCTGACATGCAAACAGCTTCTGTGTTCTGTCATCTGTAGCAGCTTTAGTACAACGTGCATGATGTTCTTTCCTTAATTAACTCCTACACACACGCAGGTTGCCGATGAGCGGGTCAGGGCAGTTTGATTCAATGAAGCGTCAGGGCAGTGAGCTCTTCCTGGAGGGGGCGCTGTCTCCTCCCTGTCAGAGGATGGGAGCAATGGTGGCATTCCAGTGCTTTGATGACTTCAAAAGGTAATTGTGTGTGTGTATGTGTGTGTGAGTATGTGTGTGTGAAACTGAAGCCATGATGCTCGTGTTGTTTCTGCATGTGCAGGTGCTTTGATGAAGTCATTTCCTGCTTTGCTGACCCACTGAGTGAGAACACACTGTTCTCTGAGATTGTTTATGATGAAGACTGCATTAAAGTAAACACACACACACACACACACACACACACTAGTCACACACATGGTGTTAGCTGCAGTGTGTGATGATGTGTATGTGTACAGAACATGAGGGAGAATCCCATCCACATCATTAACGTCTCCATCAAATCAGCTGACACTGAGGATGATGACGCTTTAGTTACAGCGTTCACCGAATTCACTCAGTCCAAAGTGAGTTCATTTATTTTGTCTCTGTCTTTAGTGTCACAAGTTTTCACTTAATGGTATCATTTATCTGTGACTAATTGTTCATTATGAAGTGACTCAGTAGACCGATGCTTTTATCCAGAGGGACCTTCAGAACCCGATATCTGTCTGTCTGTCTCAGCCAGGGTGTAAATCTGTCAGCTTTCCAGTCACAGAAACTCACTGAGTGTAATGCTGAATGTCCGCTACAGCTTTCTTAGTACTTTTTTATTCTCTGACAGAAAGATGTGCTGTATGAATATGGGATCAGGAGAGTCACCTTCCTGGTGGCACAGAAAGTAAGAGAATGATTTGTATCTCAGAAGAAATGTAACTTCACATGAATAGTTTTGAATGAATAGATTTTATAATAATAATTTAATATGGATTTCTTTATATTTATTGTACAATTTTCCAAAAATAAATTATAGCAACATTTTTATTATTATAAATTATTAAAGTGAATTTTTGATTTTATACTTTTATTTTAGGTTTTATTTTTCTATATGTGTATAGTGATTCTGTGTCATGTTATTTATATATATTTTGTGCTTTTATACTTTTATTTCTTTATTTTTTTAATAGAGGGAATTTCCTAAATTCTTCACATTTCGAGCCAGAGATGAGGTAAAAAAAAATAATAATAATAAAGCCTTGATAAAATTTTACATGCAATATTGTATTGAGTGTCTTGTGAATTTTAAGTGTGTGTTTTTAGTTCCAGGAGGATCGGATCTACCGGAACCTGGAGCCAGCCCTGGCCTTCCAGCTGGAGCTGAACCGCATGAGGAACTTTGCCCTGATGGCCGTGCCTTGCGCTAACCACAAGATGCACCTGTACCTGGGTGCTGCCCGTGTTGAGGAGGGCACTGAGGTCACTGACTACCGCTTCTTTGTTAGAGCCATCATCCGCCACTCCGACCTCATCACCAAGGTAACCACTTTAGGTCCACTTCATAGTTCTCCTTAGCAACTGCATGTCAAATATTGACTATAGTATTTATCACATATTGTATTTCTGTCACGAGAGCTGAAATTTATACCCCAAATTTATACCGTATATGATGATGTATATATTCTATCTGTAAGTACTGGGGATAAAGACAACAATAAGTGAACAAAAGAAAGGTCTGATACAGAAATTGCTATCACACCTATATAGTTAAAAATATTGTGTATTTCCAGAGTGTATTTCCATTTGCTGTATTGTAAATGTAAGTACAGCTTGTGTGTGTGTGTGTGTGTTTGTGTGCGCACGCATGCAGGAAGCATCTTTTGAGTATCTTCAGAATGAAGGCGAGCGTTTGCTCCTGGAGGCGATGGATGAGCTGGAGGTGGCCTTCAGCAACACGTACACGCGCACCGACTGCAACCACATCTTCCTCAACTTTGTCCCCACAGTCATTATGGACCCCATTAAGGTCTGCATCAAAAGAGCATGTTATCAAGATCTGTGTTTCTGTGTCAGGTAACACTAAACTGAATATTAAATTATAGAATTATAGTGCACCAAATCAGGCAGTTCTGATTGGCTGAAGTCAGTAATGATGACATAGAGGGATTTATTAACTGATTCAGCATCAGGTGTTATTGAGACATTAACAGTGTTTGTTAGGCGCAAGTCAACACATTATTCTGTTAGAAAATATATACGTAGCTTTACAAGTGTTTTGTAAGAATTAAGCCAGTGTTGTTATTTTCCAGCAGTATTAGACCAAATCCCACCTCCTCTCTCCTGATTGGCTGATACAGCTTAATCACGTTACATTATCCTATCTGTGTGATGTCAGATCGAGGAGTCTGTGCGCTCCATGGTGATGCGTTACGGGCGGCGTCTGTGGAAGCTCCGAGTGCTGCAGGCTGAGCTCAAGATCAACATCCGGCTCACACCTAACAGCAACACCATCCCCATCCGCCTGTTCCTCACCAACGAAAACGGCTATTACCTCGACATCAGCCTGTACGCGGAGGTCACAGACACAGCATCGGGCCAGGTACACACACACACACACACACACACACTCATACAGATCTGTGCAAGATGATTGCTGATGTTAATATAATCAATAGCTGTGCAAATTGTTGTAAAACAAAAAATAAAATACAGGTATAACACCATTATTTGCATTAAAATGATTTATTATTATTAAATCATTTACAATTTTTTCCTAATTTTTTTATTTTACTTTTATTTTTATTTTTTAGATCATGCTCAAGTCATACACAGATAAGCACGGACCCCTGCACGGCATGCTCATTAACACTCCATATGTCACTAAAGACCTGCTGCAGGCCAAACGCTTCCAGGCCCAGAGTCTCGGCACCACATACGTCTACGACTTCCCTGAAATGTTCCGCCAGGTATGTCTCAACACACACACACACACACACACGCACACGCAGCTATAACACATGCTTTAATAACAAGTTACTTGGCAGTGTGTGACTGGAGCAAGATGAACAATAAACTGTGCAGCATTGTGCTTCACAGAAATTAACAACCAGCTTAAATCCAGTAAAATCATGTAGAAGTGTGTCTTTACATTTAAAACGGGTTTGAACTCTATATATGTCTGCTTTAATCCAAACTGGTTTTAAATGTGAACACGTGTCACTGTCTGTCTCAGGCTCTCTTTAAGCTTTGGGGTCCTGGAAATAATTTCCCTAAAGATGTTTTGCTGTGTCACGAGCTGGTGCTGGATCCTCAGGGACGACTCGTTCAGATTAACCGGCTCCCTGGTGACAACGAGGTATTTGAGGCTTTGATTTTCTGTATTTAAAGGTATTACGCTGGTGTGGATGATGCTGAATGCCAAATCGCAAATAGTACAAATTTACAGAACTTTGAAACGGTACATGGATCTTTGTGCCTTCATATAATATTTTCAGGTGGGCATGGTGGCATTCCGCATGAAGATGAGGACCCCCGAGTACCCTGAGGGGCGTGAGATCATCGTGATCTGTAATGACATCACATACCTGATCGGCTCATTTGGGCCTCAGGAAGACCTGCTGTTCCTGCGGGCGTCAGAACTGGCGCGAGCCGAGGGGATTCCACGTATTTACATTGCTGCTAACAGCGGGGCTCGAATTGGCCTCGCAGAAGAGATCAAGCACATGTTCCAGGTGGCCTGGCTCGACCCTGCCGACCCCTACAAGGTGAAACGGATCATTACTTATTTACTACAGTAATCCCAGTAAGAGAACAACACGCCATCTTTCCAACTCTGTATAAATGTTCTCTCTTTCAAACCAATAACCACTTCATTATCATTATTAATCCAAATAAAACTGATATCTGAGGATAAACAGATCTCGTATGTGTCCAATAAATCAGGGTAGTGTTTTTACACCATGGACACCGGAACGCTGCAGATCTCATGTAATGTTTTTGTGATTTCTGTTGTATTGTTCACTCACTGGTGTGTGTGTGTGTGTTTGTTTCTTTTTTCTGCAGGGTTTTAAGTATTTATATTTAACACCTCAGGATTACACTCGCATTAGCTCAACTAACTCCATCCATTGCCGCCATGTGGAGGAGGGCGGAGAGTCCAGGTCAGTTTTTATTATACTGTATTATATAATGTTTCATTTTTATTTTATTTCTTTATATATTGTGAATATAGATGTGATCTTTTGTCTTTTAGTAGAATTAGATTTCATACCCTGTTTGTTCCTCTTGAATATGAACCCAATATTCTACATTAGGTCACTCTGAAGGTTTATATTTCTCTCCATACTGTGCTTTAGATCAGAGGGTTGGGTTTTATTTATAGTTTTGTGTTCATATGAGTTCATTATGCACAATAAAGCAGCTGCTTGGACTGCAGGTACATCATCACTGACATCATTGGGAAGGAAGATGGGCTTGGTGTAGAGAACCTCAGAGGTTCAGGGATGATTGCAGGAGAGTCATCACAGGCGTATGAGGAGATCATCACTATCAGTATGGTGAGATACTGAGTTCCGGTTTATTTCTTGTTCTTGCTGCAGGCATTATTGGTTGCGTTAGGTTGTCAGGACTGTGTTGGTATATTGTTTGTGTTGTGTAGGTGACATGTCGGGCGATAGGCATTGGAGCGTACCTGGTCCGACTGGGACAGAGGGTGATCCAAGTGGAAAACTCCCACATCATTCTGACTGGAGCAGGAGCGCTAAACAAGGTGCTAATATTGTATGATATGTATATTGTATAATATGTTTGAACTTTGAGGGTACATGTGTACCTACTCTATTTGTACTATTGTTGCCAATGTCATTAATATGTTAATACATGGCATATAGTTTTTTTTGTGTGTGTGTTAAATCTTCTCTGTTCTCATCTTCTTCTCTCTGCTGTTTTTTAGGTTCTTGGTCGTGAGGTTTACACCTCCAACAACCAGCTGGGTGGCGTGCAGATCATGCACAACAACGGAGTCACACACACCACGGTCCCGGACGACTTTGAGGGTGTTTTCACCATCCTGCAGTGGCTCTCCTACATGCCAAAGGTCAGTGTGTGATTGAGGGAAACATCCTGAAGGGAAGAAACAAAATAAAGGCATCAAGAGTCTCACACACACACACACACACACACACACACACACACACACACACACACACACACTTTTTTCTTCAACTTCTTCTTTTTCTTCTTCTTCTTCTTCTTCTTCTTCTTCTTCTTTTCTATTTTTTCCTTTGCTGCAATAATATATACCTTTATTCATCCCACAGCGGGGAATTTTCTATCTTATCTTATTCATAGAGTTATTATAGTATCCTTTATTTTATTAAATCTTCTTCCACACCTTATGTAACTACATATTTCTGGTGTTACCTATGTGTTTTTCAGATTACTGTTTCTATATTTTATTTTAATATGCAGTAATGGACTGAAACAGTTATTTAATGAGATGTGTGTTGTTAGAATAAGCACAGTCTTGCACCTCTGATGCCCCCGACTGATCCAGTGGACAGAGAGATTGAATTCATCCCTTCCAAAGCTCCCTACGACCCTCGCTGGATGCTCGCTGGACGTCCCCATCCCAGTGAGAAGCCTTATTACAACCCTGTTGATAATCTCTAATAGCCTTTTTAATTATTAAATATATACCACTATTATAAATATTGTTTATATACACACACACAGTGTTTATGTAATATTTAGAATATATCTATATTTCTGCATAAATATGACCCAAACCCTTACCCAGTCAAACAGATCAGACAAATATATTATACTTGGTAACTTTTTTATTCAGGAAAGTGTTCCAATATTATATATCTGTGAGAGGCAAAAGTATGTGAACCTCTAGGTTAAGTACTTAATTTCAAGGTGAAATTAGAGACCATCTGATTTCAGGTCCCCATTGAGTGTCCTATTTTATTTAGAGAACAGAGATATATCAAAGTCTTCTGTTCATGACGTGTGTTTGTTGAAGGGGATCATTGCAAAAAAACAATGGCGATTTCTGAGGACTTCAGAAAAAGTTATCTGGCTGGAAAAGTTTACAAAATCCTTGGAGTCTTATAGGTTCTGTACAAATGGAGGAAATTTAAGACCATTGTTGGTTGACTACTTCTGGGAATGTACCGAAGATCCCTCTAAAAGCCAGACATCCAATAGTCTGTTGGGTCAGAAAGGAGCCCAGGGTAACTTCTGAGCAACTAAAGGCCTCTTTTACTTTGGCTTATGTTAATGTTTATCACCATCAGGTGAACACTGAACAACCTCGGTGTGCAAGGCATACGGAGTTACAAGGAGAAAGCCACTACTCTCCAAAAAGAACATTGCTGCCCATAAAGATTGCTAAAGATCATGTGGACAAGCCAGAGGACTATTGGAAGAATAATTTGTGGAGGAATGAGTCCAAAATAACCTTTTTTTTTTATTTTTTAAATGAGAAACATTATTATTGAAGAAAGGAAAATGCTGAATTCCACCATAAGTGCGTTATACAGTCTGCGAAACATGGTGGTGGTAGTATCATGCTTTGGGCCTGTTGTATTGCTGCATCTAGGGCAGGACAGCTTGCCATCATTGATGGAACAATGAATTCAGAATTATGTCAGTGATCTCTAAATGAAAATGGCAAGACATCTAAAAAATATGGGTCATACACCAAGATGATAAGCACAAGCACCAAGTCTGTGTACCAAAGAATGATTAATGAAGAACAAAGATGATGTTTTAGAATGACCAAGTCAGTGTCCTGACTTTAATCTAAAAGAAACATTGTGGAAGGACCTGAAGCAAGCAGTTCATGTGAGGACACACAATAGAATCTCAGTGGTGTTGATCTTCTGTACTGAAGAATGGAATAAAACTAATCTAAGCTGTTGTGCAGGACTGATCAAAAGTTACCGGACACATTACTTAGTTATTGCTGCACAATGGCTTAAAACAGATACTGAAAGGTTCACATACTTTTGCATTTTTCTCAATAATTAAATGAAGTATAATATTGTTGGCTCATTTGTTTGATTGCGTTTACTTTGTTTACTTTTAGGCCTTTAATCTGATGATGTTTTGGGTCAAATTCATGCAGAAATAAAGGAATTTCTAAAGGGTTCACAAACTTTCAAGTGACACTGTGTGCATGTGTGACCACTCTGTATGTTTATGGTTCCTGAATACTAGAAATGAATACACTGATATTTGTAAGTGTGTTTTTGTAAGTTTTTGGTTTTAATTAATCATATATTTGTGTTTGTAGGCGTGAGGGGGTCATGGCAGAGTGGGTTTTTTGACCATGGCACTTTCAGTGAGGTGATGTCCACCTGGGCACAAACTGTGGTGGTGGGCAGGGCCAGGTGAGATTACCCACAATATTCTTTACTTTTTTTAATCAATAGATTTTTATTATTCACTGAAATCATTTGCATGTCACAGGCTGGGAGGGATTCCGCTTGGGGTCATCGCTGTGGAAACACGGACCGTTGAGGTCACTATCCCAGCAGATCCAGCCAACCTGGACTCTGAGGCCAGGGTGAGTGATGTGTATAATAGCTGCAGTGAAGCTTTTATGTTCTTACTCTTATGAGTCTGGCTTCATCCTGATTTGGCTACACTGGAGGTACATAATACAGAGCCTTGGCTTGATTGTCTGACTGCCTGTGTGTGTTATGTGTATATCAGATTGTGCAGCAGGCAGGGCAGGTGTGGTTCCCAGACTCAGCCTATAAAACTGCTCAGGCCATGAAAGACTTTAACAGAGAGAAACTTCCACTCATGGTGTTCGCCAACTGGAGAGGCTTCTCTGGTGGCATGAAAGGTACAAAAGATCTCCATCTACCATCTATAGCTATTGATGATCACCGATGAATAATAATACCAAATGCATTGAATTGCCATTAAATTGTCTAGTTAATTATTTAGTATAAAATTTGAAATCACACACAGTGTAATTTCATTATAAAAACAACACACTCGGCAGCTAAAAAGAATATTTAGTGTTGATAATGTTTGAACTTCCTGTCTGTCAGACATGTATGACCAGGTGTTAAAGTTTGGTGCATACATTGTGGATGCCCTGAGGGAGTTCCATCAGCCCGTGTTAGTCTACATCCCCCCACATGCTGAGCTGAGAGGAGGCTCATGGGTAGTGATCGACCCCACCATCAACCCACAGTACATGGAGCTCTATGCTGACAGGGAGTGCAGGTAGGTTCAGGAAGCACTTTTTAATTGAAAATTTTGTGCTTTTTTTAAGTATATTTCCTGGCATTCACACACCAAACTATATGTCCATGTGTAGGGGAGGTGTGTTGGAGCCAGAGGGTACAGTGGAGATTAAGTTCAGAAGGAAGGATCTGCTGAAGACCATGATGAGGCTCGACTCCGAGTACTCCAGACTGGCTCAGAAGCTCAGTGAGTGGACATTCATGTTACAGAGGCTGTGTGTCTGTCTGTCTGTGTTTCTGTCTGTCTGTGTGTCTATATATATGTCTGTGTGTCTGTCTGTGTGTGTGTGTAAGCTAACAATGTTAGTGTTTTTCTGTCCTGTCTTTGCTGTTGTATTTATTTTGTATTGGTGTTTTCTGTCAGGTTCTGCAGATTTGTTAGAGAAGGAGCGTAGTAATTTGGAGGCTGAGCTCAGAGGCAGAGAGGAGTTTCTGCTGCCCATCTACCACCAGGTGGCCGTGCAGTTCGTCGACCTCCATGACACACCCGGGAGGATGCAGGAGAAAGGAGTCATCACGGTAATGTACACTGTAATCTTCTTAAATAAAATATTCACATAATACAAATGACCTTTGAGCTTAGTCTTAAGCGTTTCTAAGGGTAAAGGCAACATTAAAGTTTATTAAAAATTTAAAAATATTTTGTCACAGTGGATTGAGGAAAAGTAATTAAGTTAAATCTAAGGGTTAATTCTGCTTAGCAGCTACAAAACATCGATTATTTCCCTGATCTTAACTGGCTGTGTCTGATCCGAGTGATTTGGCAATGAGCTCTCAATGGAAACATTAACAACTTTGTAGAGTCTTGCAACAGAACTAGAAATTAAACACAGCGAGAACTAGGAGACAAAAAGCTCTAAAATGAAAAGACCGAAAATGTTCTTAGTTTTACAGATAAAAGTGAATTCTGTAGTTAGATGGTAAAGCTGTAGTTTATGGTAAGTAGTTGATAATGAAAATTCTTTCATTGCTATTCATTATTTATTTAAAAAATATTTGACACATGGACCATCTCAATCCCATAATCAGATCATCCTGTGTATTTACTGAGTGTTTATATGTTGACTGTTTGCCCTGGTCTTGTGTTTTGCAGGATATCTTGGACTGGAAGAATGCTCGGTCATTTTTTTACTGGCGTCTGCGGCGCCTCCTGCTGGAGGAGAAGGTGAAGCGTGAAATTGTGCAGGCAAACAGAGACCTGGGAAACGGCCATATAAAGTCCATGTTGCGCCGCTGGTTCATCGAGACTGAGGGAACTGTCAAAGTGAGACCATAAAAACTGCTTACAATTACAAAAAATGTTTCAGTATCTGCTTCAGTTTTTGAAGTGTCATGAGATCTGTGGAACATAAATCTTTATGTATTGTTCAGGCTTACCTGTGGGACAATAATAAGGCAGTGGTGGAGTGGCTGGAGAAACATCTGTCACAGCAGGAGGGGATGCAGTCAGCCATCAGAGAAAACATTAAATACCTGAAGAGAGACTATGCCATCAAACACATCCGCAGGTAACCAAAACAACCTCAAAATGGCGACAATGATTTTGAAAATAAAGTAAACATACAGTACAAGGTACTTATAAAAGAAATTAAAACATTAGCCAACTGATTTCAGCTCATGATTAAACGTGTACAATGGCTCAGAGTTAATACCAGATGTAATACAAGCTTTCTCTGATTCATGTCACTCAGTATGAACTGTATTTGCTGATTCACAGTCTCATGGAGGCGAATCCAGACGTAGCGATGGATTGCATCATCCACATGGCACAGAACATCACTCCATCTCAGAGAGCCGAAGTTTCCCACCTGCTGGCCACCATGGAGAACTCGACCAACACCAGCTAACACTGTAACACGCATTAACACACCGTTCAGCTTAAAGCCAGTTTCAGAGGGCATTTGTTAGCGTCAGTGGGCATTCGGGCATTGTGCCTGTGCTTATTTAGGTAAGAAGAAGGTAAGAAATTAAAAGATTGGTGAACAAGGTGTTTATATTGTTGCGTCTGTAAGGAACAGAGAGATTCCAAACAACACACGCGCGCACACACACAATGGGCAAAGCCACATGAGCACACACAGTGAGCACATATTGGGCATCGTTAATATTGTGGAATATGTTCTTTTTGTTTATTTCTGTAATATATTTATATTCAAAGGTTTTCCTACACCAGTGTTGCCTTAAAATGAGCACACATCACCTAGCACCTCCACTTCTTTCCATAAGCTTTGTTTCCCTGTCACAGCGTCCACACTGTAATTATCATTATTACTATTTCAGTATAAAACTATTTCAGTATAAAACCTTTAAACCTGGCGTGACACACACTTAATGTCTGCAGAGTCTCGGCATTACAGTCGGTATTAACGCATAAAACCTTAACAGAATTAAAGTTAAACTCTGCAGTGCTTCTGGGTTCAAAACCTGTGTTTTTCACCCCTAGTGGGAATAAATGTACCAGGCTTTAAGCTGAAAGATTACATACGCACAATTCTATCCAAACATGTTGTTCATTCAGGGAAAGTGTGCTGCCAGGCCAAAGAAACACACTGCTGTATATCTAGTTTTTACTGTTAGTAGCAGTATAACAAAGAGAACCTCTGAACCTGTGTGAACCATTTATGGGTTTTAAATGTGTATATATTTGTGCACCAGCTAAGGTTTAAATCATTTTATAAAGAAAACTCTATGTATTTTGAAAAGAAACCTGTCAGTATATAACTTTTAGCTCATTTCACTGAAAAACAAACTTGTAGCTGCTTGATAAAGTGTAGAAGGGAGATTTGAGTGTCATATGTCACGCGCTTAGCGTTTACACTGAGAACAGTGCTGTTGTTGAAGATATGCTTTATTATACAGTCTGGATTGGGAGAGAAAACACTAGTGATTTTAAAAAAAGTGCCTGAATTTTTAAAACGATGAATGCCATATGAAGTATTCCTCAAATAAAATGGCCTAAACGTTCCCACACAATGTTTTTGCTTGTTTATTTTGTTTATTTATTTTGTGTGTTATTAACACACACTGGCCCTTTAGTCAGTGCTGCATGAGGATTTGTCTGAAATATACTGTACAAGTTTATATATAGATATACTTTAGAAATTGCTGGGAAAGTCCTTTAATGTGTAGAAGAATTTGCCGTCAGATTATCAGCGTCTGTGGTCAACAGTAATCATTTTGGACATGTGTAAATATTTACAACGAGCAGAATTTACATCCACGACGTTCTCCGTCTCCTGACTTGTATGTGAATATAAATAGTCATCAATAATTACAGAGGAGACTTACTGCCTATTACAACAACAGAAGACACACGAGCTACAGAAAACACACTAACATGCAAACATGAAAAATAAAAACACAGTGCATCCCTTTTTAATAAAACAGGAAGTAGCTTAGTTACAGCCTTAATGTGTACACGGAGCACCTGAAGGGGGCCGAACACCAGATCTAAACAGGGTATCTTCTCCTAATAAGCAGACTTTTATTAGGAAGGCATGTGCTGATCACCGATACAACATGAACAGTATGATTATAGCGGACGCTTCAGTATAACATTGACTACTTGTGCTCAGTTCAGGAGAGGAGCATTGGGGCTTTATCATGTACATAGTAATATAGTGTTGTGAATTCATAATCAAAGGCTAAAAGATTATGACGTTGATGTATAACAATGTCAGCACATGTCTGTTCTGGAGTGGATAAAAACAGATATAGAAAGTTCTGCTAGCACGTGGTGCAGACACAATGTACAACATCTAAGTTGAGCTGTAAATATGGAAGACTCGTACGTACAGAACCATTCATATAGTTCTTCTTTTCCAGAAATTAGCTGTTTGGTTTCCTTTTCTCTCAGCCCTTTCTTTTATTTCTTTTTTTTTCTTCTTTCTGTCAATCCTGCATCACTTGTCGTGTGTGTAATGAAGTTTGGCTCAAATTAAAAGGCAGAATAATGAGAAAAGAATCAAAAACCACAGTGTGTTTTATTTATGGTCCTTTGGAGTAAAGCTGCTCTTTGCTGTTTGGTAGGTGAGTGTGTGAGTGTGTGTTTAATGTAGGACAATGGGTTTGCTGCTGCCTTGTGTGTTTATGTACTGGTTGGTGAATCCCTCCACCGTGCTGTAAGACGTGTAAACGCCTGAGAAGGGAATTTCAGCAGCGCTGGACACCGGTGTCGTGCTCACACCTTCCAGATCACAGTCAGAGAGACGAAGGGGGGAGTTACTGAAGGAACCCAGGGCATCCAGGTTAAAGCTGTCGTCTTTCATCTCATCCCACAGGTTTCCTGCAGATCCACAAGGAGCAGTGAGTGAGGGTCTTTAATATCAAACTAGTGTTATATCATCCATTTATTAGCACACACACTTCACCGTTAATCTAAACACTTCCAAGATATGACAGGGTAAAGGATGTCCGTGTCGAATGCTGTAAACTACTGCACCTAGACAGAACGCTGTGTAAAATAATTTGCCTCCATTGTGTTAATAACCTTTAGCAGCCACAATAAAGCTTTTCTGCTCACAATGACGACTGCTTAAACAAAACTTCGTCATCTTTGATTTAAAAAAATCTTATCATTTCCATCACATAAATTCTTAATTTCATTCAAGAATTCAACTAGGTCTCTAACCTTGCAAGGCGAAGTCCATGATACTCGGGTCCAGAGCATCCACCTCAGAGTGGACATCACTGTGAATGCTGAAGATCTCTGCAGTTTGTTGTTGTGATTGTGCTTGTGGCGGTGGCAGCGGTAGCGGTGGTTGTTTGACGAGTTCGGGTACAGGGTGGAGTGGTGGTGTTTGAGCAGGAGCTGGCGAGGTCGGTGCTATTCGGGGTTGAGCGTGGAGCTGCAGCTGGAGCTGATGGTGAACAGTAAGACACTGCAGAGACAAAACCGGCTGAGGAAGATGAACTTGAGGATCCTGCGGTTTCCGCCTGCAGCTTTCCGGCCGGTCTGTGATCAGCTTGTCTAATTCATCTGAAGAAAGAGTCAAATCAAATCCATTAGCTTGTCTTATTACAGTGACCCCACCATCAGAACCTGCTGCGTTACTGATACTGACCTGGGTTGGCCATGCTGCGTCGTATTGCTGTTAGGTCTTTACGTTTCCATTTCTGCATCTCCTCCTCCATCTTGTCTATCTTGGCTGGGTTGAGAGCCCACAGGCAGCCCTTTCTCGATGAACCGCTCATCTTGTTCTCCACTTTCTCGAAACATTTATTCAGAGACAGGTTATGCCTCACGGAGTTCTTCCAGCCATCTGGTGCTGTCTGGCCATCCAACAGAATTCAACCAAAAGAGTCAGAGGCGTCGTTCTGCTAAATCCATCCCTTTTACTGCTTACTGTCATGCGCACACTCTGTATAGACTCACCTTAAAGTAGGGGAAGTGTTCCTTCATAAAGCTGTAGATCTCACTGACAGGGAGACTGCCTGTCTTACTGTTCTTCAGGGCCATCGCAATCAGGCAGCTGGGGAAAGATGGAAAAGCAGAAAGGTTTTATTATGCTCCTGCTTCAACAATAGACCTCATGTTTCTCAGTACATAACCGAACCCCAGCTTATGCTACAGCACCCACTTTGTGTTTTTTCTCTGGAGCTGTAAAATTTTTGGTAAGCCTTTGGTCGAAACACTTGACACTGGACCTCTTCTACCGACCACATTAGGTGATTGTGGTGTATGATGGATTTGCTGGTTGCTCACCTATAGGAGTAGATGGGCTTGGGGAAGGTTTTGGGCTGCGTCTCCTGACTGTGTGGAGTGTGAATCTGCTGCTGTGTGAATAAACTCTGGTTGTTGAAGTTGCTGTAGATTCCTCCATTAGAGCACTGAGATCAGAGACAAACGCAGCAGTGAATCAGCATGTAGGGGTCTAATATTAATACTTTTAGATTACTGTAAGCTAGAGGATCTGTTGCGACAGGTCAGTCAGGTGTGACGGATTTAAACATTTCAGTATCTCTAATACTAGACAAAAAACCTGAACTAATCACAATACAGTAAATACTGCATGCAGAAAACAGAAGTGAGAAGGTTAGACACAAGAGTGGTTGGTGGTATTTGAGTGAAGTACCTGCTGGTTGGACTGGGAGAAGGTCATCACCTGCTGGGAAGGAGTCTGATAGACCGAGGCAGGAGACGGAAAACTGGGAGAAAACTGCGGCATCTGAGGAACAACCGCAGTCACGGGAACTGTTTAATACTTCAGGATATCTTTGGTGCTGTACTGTATGTTATAACTAAAGATACATGTCATATCAAGTGTAACTCACAGTGTTGATTCCCAGAGGGCTGTGCTGCATGTTACTCTGCAGATGGACCATGGACGTCCCTCCTCCAGCCACACTCATGTTACTTAGCTGAGCTGCTGTATGTTTGTAATCACACAGTCAAAATCATGACATTATGAAGTTTATATCTAAGCTTGTATAAAATGTGTGCGTGTGAGCGTGTGCGCTCTGACCTGCATGCAGTT
The DNA here is from genome assembly GCF_022655615.1 of Tachysurus fulvidraco. Lineage (NCBI taxonomy): Eukaryota > Metazoa > Chordata > Actinopteri > Siluriformes > Bagridae > Tachysurus > Tachysurus fulvidraco. Next base: position 17,548,830 of record NC_062526.1, on the reverse strand, counting down.
GGTCCTGAGCGCTCATGCTGAACTCTGCTCGGCCTGCACGGAGCTGCTGCAGGCGTGGGACATCCACTGAGGTCAACCAGGTCAGAGACTGGAGGTCACCGGGGTCAAACTTACACAGCTCAGACGTATCTGAGGTCAGGAGCCTACACACACACAGCAAATTTCATGTCTCATGATGATCTATAAAAGGAGAGGACTTGATCGAAACAAAGCATCATACACTCAAATAGTCAGGATTTATTTATTGTGTTATAAAACCATCTGTATAAACGATCATCAGTTCATTCTGAAAAAACTGCAATAAAATATTCTGTATTGGGATTTTAATAATTCTATCACTATTGATGCAACAGGATTGTCAATAAATACAATTTTAGTTGTATCCTAATTAAATAATGGACATTTTTTCCCCCCACGTTTTCTATCCTGAACGATTGAGGAGAGAATTTTATTTGCATAGTATAAGAAAAAAAACAACAACATTTACATTGGTTCAAGCATGCAGTGAGAGGAGATGAAAGTGAGAGAGAGAGAGAAAAAGAGGCCCTCCAATCCTCTCCACTTGCTCACTATTGAGCCTGATAATTGGGGTTGCTATGACAACCCTCACTATTTTCGGTTATTTTTGTAGACACTGTAGTAACCCCCCCTTCATGCATATACACCCACACCCAGCTGAGTCAGGTGACTAGTGGCGCTCGTCAGCCATTGGCTGAATCGTACGTAAACATCGGATCGTTTGAAATGCAGTTAACGGGGCTCGCGCCGTCTGCAACAGTTGGTCTGGCCTCGTTGAAAAATGATCACCTATTGTGTCAGTGAACGACAAAATCTGCACCACGGCACGTGGCGCTATTGTTTTCCTCTCCTCCCTCCTCCCTCCCTCCCTCCAGCCCCTGATTGTCTGTCGCTCTTTTTCTTTAACCAACCCTCTTGCATTAATCTGCTGGAATGACAGGCCTCACACAAATAGGATGCCATCTGTTTGGCTGCCCTGTTTCCACCCTGAGCTGGGCCTTCCTGCACCTCCCCCAGGGCTGTGAGGGGGCTACACACTGCCTGGGGGGGTAGATGGGTAGAGGAGGGGTAAATAAGGCACACTTTCTGTCTGTCACCTGAATAAATTACATCAGTGGAGAGGAGAGATTCGGGACGTGGCCTCCAGCCGCCCAGCCTGCTCCATTAAAGAGGCTATGAATAATCATCCACCACACACACACACACACACACACACACACACACACACACACACACACACACACACAGTCGAGTGTAACTTTACACTGAAGCTTTGATGTACAGACCGCAGAAATGACACCTCAACACCACACACAGGGTTTAACAGCTGCTTAATGTTATTGTACAATAGACACTCCGTTGCATGACACCTGGTCATCATCATACCATCATTATATCTAATTTTCTTAATACTTTAATGAAACACTACACCGCAGACTTGATGTCAGAAACAAAGTGAAGAAGCCTCTGTGTTGTTTGATCAAAACTTCCTATTGGCCATCTGTTCAGAACGAGCCACTACAGGTGCAACAAGAAGTATGAGCTTTTCTAGAAATAAATTTTATTAGCTATGTTTTTCTAACAAAGCAAAACAAACAAAACACAGCTTTTCATGATAGCCATTATTTTTTAATGTTATCCCGAATATGAAGATATAACTCTGCTCTTCATAAGGAACTTAATAATGTACATAATAAAGTTTATTATAATAAACATCTGGTATAAACAAAATAGAATTTCTATTGAAATGAGGAATGGGTTTATCCAAAGCAGCACACAAGTGTAATCATGAGGTCAACACAGCACCACCGTAACCATGACTGTCTCACAAACACCTGAATCAAAATCTTCATTAAACCCTGCGTCTTTGCCCTGCATAAGCCTTTAGCATCATTATTTTTTTAAACGCTGTGTCTACATACATACACATGTAAAAAAGGCAGTCACTAATACTAGTAATGTTTATTCAGGTCAAGAAATTAAACAGTATCAAGGAGAATTGGATCACATCATCATAAAAGATTAGCATTTCAGACATCACCGTGTAACCCTGTGGTAATTGGAGTGAAGTTACAAGTGGCAGAATAAGGCATGATTTTATTTGCTCACTGATGCAAACCGTTAAGTGTCCCTGAAAACATGGGGGGAGGAGGTAGAGCACCTCAAACCTGATGCTTTCTGACATGTCCATTCAGGGCCAAAAATGATTCGCTTGCTCTTTTCACAAACTGCTCATTTCAGTTTACAGTACAAAACAAGGAAAAAAATTTGTGCTCCATTTATATATCACTATTTCATCATTTTTGGAAAAATTAAAAAAAAGTTTTATAGAATCCATTTCTCATATCTGCTAAAAATATTTATTATTATTTAAATATACATGCATTTATTTTTTTTTTAATGTTTCTCTTAGGAAAAATGACGTTCAATATTCTCCGAAATCTCAACAGCGATCATCCAAAGGAATAAAAAATAAATGGTGTTTTTACCTGTAGTCCTGCGCTGAGTTCTGATTATGTCCTGAATTTGTCATCAGTCCTGACATCCTGTCTGTACAACCAGCTTCAATCATTTCCTAACACAAGACACAATCGCCTATTAAAAATACTTTTTTTTGGTTCAGGTTTTGTTTTTAAAACAGAGAACAGTATCTAATATTAAGAGGGTTTAAAAAACCTATAAGATTTCTCTTGTTGTTTAATCAACATCATTATCATTTTAAACAGAGACCATTTTTGGTTGCATTTAACTGGACAGTAATATTACCTTTTATATTAAACTATTACACATGTTAATAAACTGATGATAAAAATGCATAATCCTAAAATGTTTGCATGTTAATGGATAGATTGTATATCAGAACAGATCATGATAAAACAGAATGGTACCTGATATCTGATCCTCTAACCTGTAACTGAATGACAATCTGACATTCAGCTTCAGCTGTCAAATGAAACCTACTATAATAAACCTCACATCTACTAATATTCTCATGTTACATGAGACATAAACTGGGAGCAAACCCATTCTCACCTGTTTTGCTGAAATAAAGTCAGGATAAAGTGTGATGTGAGCTGAGAGATGCAGTAGTTCAGCTCTCCCTGTCCCTGAAACCGTTTTTTAAATTTCCCTCTTCATTCAGCCCTGTTCTGGGGAGAGAGTTTATGCGCATGCGCAGTGCTCCCTGTACTAGCGCGACTGGAGAACAGGTCGTGCGCATGCGCCGTATCGTATTCCTTTACCGTACCGTTGAGGCACCGAGAGACGCGCGTGCGCAGTGCAGAAAAAAGCGCAGCTGCTGCGGCTGTAATAACTTTTATCTTTGTGTTAATTAGGAGGATTTTCGCGCATCTTAATTAGATTTTGCCGTTTTAAAATCCGCACTACTCAGGTTACTTGTTGCTCCGTATTTTGGTTTTCTGTTTTATTTTCCGTTCGGAATGTTGTGTCTTCTTTCGCACGCGCGCGCGCCTGTAAAATCACGTTTAAAAAAGTTTCTCTCTTAAAGAACTGTTCATCTTCTTCATGAAATCTGTTTTGCACGTCATCTCTCTCGTGTAGGTCCACTCCTGTAGCTAATCCACAGCAACGTTAAATAATATTATTAATAATAATTAATAAATAAAGTGAGATCCTGTAAGAGTTTATGATTAAAACGCTCCAGGTCGTGTCCGTGAAGGTGGTGTCGGTGTTGCTGTGTTGCTGTGTGTTCGGTAGTGTTGCTGTGCTCGGTGTGAGGCTTTAACAGGTGTAAATGCGCACATTGGGCGCCTCTGTAGGGCGCGCGCGCTGCAGCGGGAAACCGGCGCAAAGTGGCGGGCGGCGGCCGGAGGCGCACGAGCTCATGTCACTGAATCTACCGTGTGACAAACACAATAAACGTGTCTCTAAACAAACACAATAAACGTGTCTCCAAACAAACACAATAAACAACTCAAATAGTCAGAAATTCAATCATGGCTATGAGTTTTTTAGTTTATTTTTGTAGTTATTTCTAAACAATCTCGCGCGCGTGATTATAACATTAGTGACGTCATCACACGTAATGACATCATCCTGCTGTTCATTGTTTTAGTCTAAATCTAAAACATTTGGTCTCCTGTGTGGATGTTGTAAATTATTATTCAGCCCTTTATTTTTTATTATATATATATATATATATATATATATATATATATATGATATATATATATTTATCTATATATATATATATATATTGTAAATCTTTTAAAACAATTGACACTGTTTTTGTGAAAAGTGCCTGCAGATCTAATAGTGTAATGAGAGTAGAGAATAAACTAAATGATGCACCGTTTCTAACTCCAGGCCGGTGGTGTAAATCCTAAGGGACGATGGGCGTTAATTGACTTTGAGCCCTTTGGGAGTTTACAGATGGCGAATCCGCCACGTCACAACGATCAATGCGGAGTAACGGACAGAAAGGAAACCGGTCCTGGGCCTCCTCCTGGTCCTAGCGCCGTCCTGTTTGCTCTTTAAAGAATAAGGGTGCCAGAAATATGATTGTAGAAAATTAATTAAATTAGGCTATAGACAGACTAATTCTGATTGGTGTATCGCAAACCGTTTTTTTTTAGTTCAAAAACAGAATAAAAAAAAACTAAAAGCAAAATGTAGAAGGACCTTAATGGTGGAAGATTATTAATTAGTTTTACTGTGACACAAATATAAATGATTCAATGTCTGACAGAAAGGTTATTAATGTAAGCTTTATTGAGTAGCTCTCATGTCATTGTGTATAGAAATGCGGAACGTTTGTTTCAGACTATTTGGCAGGAGTTTATTGTTTTAGGAATCAGTAAAAGTCAGCCCACTAAATATCTTTTTTTTTAAATTAGGAACTTAATTAGGAACTGATGTATTATGGCAGGATTTTCAAGTTGGATATCTGTTTACCTTATTTATTAGTATAACCTATTGTTCATTTATTTGTATAAAGTGAAAATAATCTAATACTCTTTAAGTCCGTCTTTAAATGTTTGCTTTCTGCAAATCTAAATAATTGGGGTTAAGGACAGAGAGAATCAGAGACTATGGAAAATCTGTAAATAAATGTGTACAGAACAGAATTATTCATAAAAGACAAGCTCTTTAACATCATTTAATTTTCATAAAGTACAAAAGGACTTATTGTGTAATTGCAAAATATATAAACCTCAAAATAAATCACCTCATCTCATCTGTAGTATGTAAAAAGAGCATTTAATAAAAAAAAATTCTGTACACCAACTCATTCATGTACTCAGCACTGCATAATATCATTCAGATGGGCCAACAGCTCTGGCTAATGTTCACATCAACAATCAGAAAAATGTTATGTCAGTGTGACTGTGGCATGGTTGTTGGTGCCAGAAAGGGTGGTTTGACTATAACTGAAGGCGGATGAGACCATGTTGGGTTCCAGTGGGCACATGTTGAGGCTGCTGTGGGCACAAGCTCAACAAAACTGGACAGTTGAAGACTGGAAAAATGCAGCCTGGGCTGAGGAATAAGAATTTCTGCTGAGCCACACAGATGGTAGGGTCAGAATTTGGCACCATCAGCATGAGTCTATGCACCCAATTTGCTTTGTGTCAACTGTCCATGGTGGTGGTGGTGTAATGGTGTGGGGGAATGCTTTCTTGGCTTATTGTGGGCCTTAAACCCCAATCAGTTATCACTTGAATCCCACAGCCTATTTGAGTATTCTTGCTTATCATGTGAATCCCTTCATGGCCACAATATACCATCTTCTAATGGCTACTTCCAGCATGTTAATGTTGCAAACCAAAAGTCGTATCAAAGTGATGTTCAGTGATCTTGAGCGGATCTGAATCTTGAAGAATACTTTTAGGAGGTTGCTAGAGATTCAGCATGAAATTTCACATCAGTATGGCCCATGGAATCCATGCTATGAAGAATTAAGGCTGTATTGAGAGCAAAGTGAGACCCTATCCAGTATTTGTATCGTGTTCCTAATAAAGTGCTCAGAGAGTGTATGTATACAGAAGAATGAAAATGTAGGAAAACAAAAGAGGTATAAGTATGTCTCTCCAGGAACAAAAGTAGTCTTTAATATAGTATCAAAGGCATGATGTGGTCCTGCTCCCTGGATGTATTTCACATTTCCATTCTGATTCAGTTCCACTGCTGTGTCTTTAGGTTGACTCTCTCAGACCACTTTAGAGATGTCACAACCAGGGGGTAATGATAGGGTCATCCCCTTGACCCTGCTGAAGACCTTTGGCCATGTCCACAAGTCACATTAAACCCTCATGCCATCCAAGAGAGAACTTGTCAGTTCTGTCATCATTTTTATCATCCCTTTCATCACCCCCCGTGATGCGTATTTGGCACATGTCAGAGCCAGTTGTCTTTGATTTCTTTTGAAGATGACATCACCCACATGTTCAAGGGTGACAGTGAAACATCTGGGGAGAATTTGCTTGAATTATTTCCCACAACAACTAATATCAGCTACATATCATTAAAAAATGTATGAATATATTCAGCATCAATGAGTCATACATTTAATTGTATACCGGCATTTGCAGTGTACGTGTGCAGAAAGCAGGACAGAATTATGGGAATGACGTGGGGCCTTTTCATGAGAAGAATACTGATAAAAGAAGACAAAACAGCAAAGATTTGAGACAAGAAACAGATCAGAAAAAATGTGAGCAACAGAGAGGGTGATGTGGTTGGATTTTTGGTGGGAACGTAGCAAAGCCTGTGTTATAATACGCCCTTATTCTCTGTTTGGAATCTCTAATGAGAGAATCAAATGCTGTGACTCATGTGTAATGGGATTTGCAGAGTCTCGTGCGGTACCGGGGCCCAGCGGGCGGCTCAAAGCCTGTTAAGGTTGGACAAGCATTACAGGCCTGGAGGGGTGTGTGAGTGTAAGGGGAGGGTGGCAGTGTAAGAGGTGTGAGGTACCCTGACAACAGTTTTTCAACAGGACAACTGTGAACTGCAGATAAGCAGAATAAAGATGAAGGCCTTCTTTGACACTCCACTCATCAGTGCAAACTGTACGGTACACTTATCAGAATCAGAATCAGATTTATTGGCCAAGTGTGTTGACACACACAAGGAATTTGGTTCCAGCAGTTTGTGACTCTCAAAGGTTCAGACATAAATAACACACAGACAAAAATAGCAGCAGTAGTGTATAATATACAGATGATTTGATGACTGACAGTCCTGAGAAAGCAGCACTTATTATAAGGAGCAGTGAATACAATTATGGTGAGTTGTTGAATAATAATATCTCTTAATCCCAAACGTTGTACTGAAAAGTATAAAGTACTGTAGAGATCAGCAGATGATTTTCCTTAGCAACAGTCATATAAGCTGAAGAACAACCGCAAGACTTCATGTATTAGAGGTGACAGATCATCTGTGTAGATCATCTACAAGAAACAGGTAGAAGTTTGAATTGAGTCAAACATCTGCGATGTCCTGTGCTGCTAGATAAATCCAAATGGATTTATCAAACTTAATTAATCTAATACTTTTCGGTGTCAACTGTGAATCCAAAGCATGGTTCTCAAAAACAACATTTTGAAAATGCTCTGTGCTGCTCCATCACAACAGGATCAACACAGAAGTGATTTAATAAATCTAAGACAGTAAACCATGGATTTTTTGGCTATAACACTGGCCATAGCACTGAGAAGTCATTGGTGTGTACGAATGGGGTTCGTCATGGCAACAGCCTTGTCAACAGTTCTCAAATCTACTGAATAGGTGAGTGATTGGGTGTCATTGCATTTCGCTAATCAAAGATCAGTAAGTAACCGGACCTGCATTGTAGCACACTGGCCATGGAGGAGAGGCTGCTCAGAGGGAGTGGAGGACTGGTAAACGAGTTTGGATGGATTGTGTTTCTGTATCTTTGTTGCACCCAGTAGATTAGGAGACACCCAGTTAAACACTGAACAAGATCTGCTTGCCTGCAACCCCCAGTCCGACCAGGCCATGAATGATTTAGCATGCCGGCTCTGTAGCTCGAGCAACTGAGTGCTGAGACACTTGTTCACATGTTCACACCAGCTCTGAACATCCTGGTGATGCTAACATGATGAACAGAAGACAGAAGTTCAGGGAAACACAGTAGCAGGGATATTAGAAGTTCAGAACTCTTAGTATTGTACAAAAATGTAGCAAAATACTGGACTTGGGGATACTGGATTTGCAAACTCTATGATTTTACATGCTACTGGATCAGATAAATTTGGATGTTTCTGTGGATCATAAGAAGCAGGAAAATCCTGATGTCCTAACATTTGATGTTTGATGGATCACAGTGCGATCACAGGCCATTTTGGAGTTTCTGAAGCTCTACAGAGCACTGATGAGTGGATTCTGAAGTCTTTGAAAGGAATTTTGCCAGTCTTCTGTGGCCCTCGTTAGCATGTAGACTACACACAGACTAGCCTGTGTCTAAATGAGGCATCTCCAGGGGAGCTTTAGGGAAGAATAGGAACAAGTAGCCACTGGTCCATACAGCAGCTGAGATGCAGGTATAACTGGAAGGATGTTAGTGTGTTGTGTGTGTCTGTTTGTCCAAAAAGTAATATAATATACCAATATTTGGAATAACCAAATATTAAGAAACATTATATATTTGTTGTAGTGTGTATACTAAAGTTACATACATACCTTTCTTGGTGTGTACAGCTACACACACCAAAAATGTTTCTAATCAAATGAAACTCCAGATGCTATTTGACCCTCACACAATTTGCATAGTCCTTGTCTTTCACAGTAATTGCACATGTGTATCTCTTCTGCTATTGTGTGCTTGCAGCCCATGTGCACTTTTCACTTTACAGCTTCCACACCTTTTTCTGTCACATATTATGATCTTGAGTCTATAAGATGCATCCCTGAAGGTTTAATGCCCACTTTCTTCAATAAGGACGTAACAGGATCCCACGGGTCACTTCAGGAGATCCTCTCGTGGATAGTGTTTCTCCCTCTTTCGCCTAGCCTACTTTAGAAGATGAGTATCCCTCTCTCTTTCTCTCTTTCTTCCCTCTCTGACTCTTTCTTTCCTTCAGATGAGGTCATCTTCACTCAGCTGTGACGGACACAGTACACTAGGCCGAAGAACCATCTCTTAATTAAGACACTGCACCACTCAAGAAATGTTCTGCACTGCCTGGCCTGACACTGCAGTGATTGAATTGATGAACCTTTTTGTGTTATGTTGGTTTTTTTTAATTTGATAAAAACGTTGAAAATCCAGGAAAGCTTTGTAACAGCTGTACTGAACACGAGCACTGCAAGTTCTCCTGAAAGACCATTCAAAAGAGTAAAGCATCATTGGCTTTGTCTCATTTGGGCCTCTTCTGGACTCAGAACCAGTTTTAACCCCACGGATGTCCATGTGCTCCATCACACTTGATGTATCACATGCTAAATATTAGCATCCCTTCTGTCCCTTGTTCCATTGTTCTCCTGTTCAGCACCAAGTTCAGCCTGTTCCCATGTAACAGTGATGGCAAATGGGAGAGAAAGTGGAGTTTGGGAAGTGTGGGGGTGTGGAAGTTCCACCCTCTTCACAATAACCGCAAGACTGAGATTAGTTCTGACATCTCAAATGGGGGACCTTCAATGATATTGTTCACCTGCCTCTTTGGCTTAGACCGAGGGGTGAGTGTGGGTGTGGGGGTGTTTTGGGGTCGGTTCTGAGGGCATGATATGGATGGAGAGACAGAGATGGTGTGATTGTGTGAGTGGAATTGCTGAAATTATTGACTGATAGCTGGGAGCAAATCACACTTAGCAGTTATTGGTTTGGTGTAGTGATGTTACAGGTCGCAACCAAGGCTCACACACACACACACACACACACACACACACACACACACACACACACACACACACACACACACACACACACACACACACACACACAGAGTTCCTGAACTTTGGGGTTCTGTAGTCCATATTACTGTGCTGCTCATAACAAGTCCCCATTGTTCAGCCACAGGGCGCTCTAATTGGACACGGACCGTTACAGCACTATTTAGTCTCAAGAAGGCCTCATTTCAGAAGCTCAGATCAGACAAACACAGGGAACCCTCCCTCCTTCACTCCCTCCCTCCCTCACACCCTTGCCCTCTCCTCTTTCTCCGTCCCTCCCGTAGCCCAAATAGGCCAAATCTCCTCCTTTGTCCACAGACTGGCCAGTGTGAAATTCACTCTGACGTTAAATGTTTTCTAATGAATAAATTTTGAAAGGATATGCAGAGGGAATATATGTAATGGAATGTAGACTGCATTTTAAAAGCTTTTTCATTGTCCAGCCATTTTTTACCCTTTTTTTTCAGGGGAATTTACAGGACAAAAAAAAGGTCTCTTTCAGAAGAGAGCTAATGAGGATTCGGTGTGTGAATTTGGAGTAGAAGCAGGATTTCACCAGGGCGTTGATTCATCAGATTAGATTTAATGTTTCTCTTTTTTTTCCTATTATCATTTGAAAGTCAAATAACTTGTGGTTCTCAGCACTGAAGGGAAAAGAAGACATGAAAATGAACAGAAGAAAGGATTCTGAGATATAAAAGAGGGCAAAGAAAATGTTTCATCCCATTTATTGCAAGAGTTTACCTTTCTATAAGCTGCTGTATTTAAAGCAGACCTCAATATATTAGTCATTTTAATGAATGAATATCCCAGAAAAAGAAATATTAAACCAAGGTGCATGTCTCCAAATTGTCCCTATTGTAACATCTTGAAATAACTGGAAATGTTTATTATGTAGGGAAAAGATTTTTTACTTTAAAGTGAATTTTAAGACCATTAAAAATATCTGAATGTATTTAAAGACCACTGAACTGTAGATGAGGTAATGGGATCATTTGGGCATCTATCCATCCACAGAGTGCTTGTTCATATGAGAGTCAGTGTAAATGATGCTGTCAGTCATACAGAACAAAGTGGCGAGGTCATTGTAATTGGATATCTCATTACACCACATACAGTATACGACCGAAAGCCTTTCTACCATCCCTTTATTTAAACAGTGGGAGGTTATGTGGTTGGATTACCACAACTCAGTTTGGGATTTCTAAGAACTTGTGCCATTGATTTGTGTTTTATGATTATAGGTGTGTCAAAGTGTAAATACGACAGGTTCTCTGTGCCATGGGTGAATATTCAGGACAAATTCTACTTGTTCCGCTAATATGAATTTACTTCAAGAAATATTTCCACTAAGATGATTTACAACATGCTTGTCCTCTCTGAAGCTGCACATGATTGAGATGTCAAGTGAACACCAATTAAAATGTCATATAGTTTAAGGATTGTAATGTGTTTAAACTAGTTTCACAGTTACAGATAATAATATATAATACTATATATAGCTGAGTTAGGTTTAGGTAGCAGGGAGAGCACATTAACACATTAAGTTATGCAGTGCTTTGGATATAATTAGAAGAATCCTGGTCTAAAAGAATTACATTCAGAACATAAAGGAATCTTGTTCGCTTCTCTAATTTGCAGAAAGGAAAAGGTAAGACACGTCAGTTGGACCTGGAGCGGGCGCTTACTGCCAGAGACAGAGTCGGTGTCCAGGACATGGTGCTGCTGGACGCTCACAACAGTGAGACAGCCTTTCTGGACAACTTGAAGAAACGCTTCTCGGAGGACCTGATATACGTGAGTTTGGGTTGACCTGAAAACTGAGTGCACACAGAGAGCAGACTTTTCCTTTCACCTCACTCCCTCACTGTCTCTACTGAAGATAAGCTGAGGAGAGCAGGGTGGATTTGATCACTGTTGTCTTTTTGTTTTAAAAATGTATACTTATCCCATGGTTTATGTTTTCATCTTATTTGTCTGTTTGAAGACTTATATTGGAACCCTTCTGATCTCAGTCAACCCGTACAAGGAGTTGGACATCTACAGCAAGAGGCACATGGACCTTTACATGCTGGTCAACTTTTATGAGCTTCCACCACACATGTAAGTCTGTACCTGTCAAATGTTTAAACAAACGAACAAATCACTGCATTTGATGGTTTCAGGTGATCTTCAGACCTCAGCAGAACCCACCATGCAGCCACAATCTCCACCTCCTTAATCGTTAATTTCTCCCTCGTTGCAGCTACGCCCTGGCAGATAACGCCTACCAGACCATGCTAACGGAGGCTAATAACCACTTCATTCTGATCTCTGGAGAGAGTGGGGCCGGAAAAACCGAGGCCACTAAGAAGATCCTGCAGTATTACGCCGTTAGCTGCCCCAGTAGCTCCCTGCTGAACTCCGTCAGGGACCAAATGCTAATGTCCAATCCTATCCTGGAGGTTAAATCTACTGCTTTTACATTACATATAGAGTGTGATTGTATATTTTGATGATAAAATATGAGAAAATATTTCTGTCATCACATACCATGACATTTAGTCTTCAGGTAGATGTACTGTGAATTGATCCTGTACTCGCAATGCTAATGTAAATTTTACTTTTATGTTTATTTGTTTTATGTACACCTACACATCATTAAGCACTTATTAGAACAGTTGTCTTCTTTAAATAATTACAGTTTTCTCTCAGGCTTTTGGAAATGCCAAAACACTGAAGAATGACAACTCCAGTCGCTTCGGAAAGTACATGGACATTCAGTTTGACTGCCAGGTTGGAACGGATTTTAGATAAAATGTCTACTGATTAACAATAACTGTAGTAATGTTCACCCAGTCCTCTTACATTTCCCTACTGTGCAATTAACACAAAATCACCTGCTGTCAGTTCAGTTTTACATCTCCTGTAAGTGCACACTACTAAGGTTTAATCCCAAGGTCACTTTATCTCCTAATTTCTGAAAGTTAGAGCTCTGTCCTTTCTTGTTGTAGGGGGATGCAGTTGGAGGTCACATCCTCAGCTATCTGCTGGAGAAATCACGTGTGGTCCATCAGAACCACGGCGAGAGAAATTTCCACATCTTCTACCAGCTGCTGGAGGGAGGAGACGATGACCTGCTGAGACAACTGGGTCTCGACAGAGACACACATCGTTACAACTACCTGCTACAGGTCTAACACATTTTGTTTTGTAGACTAGAGTAAAGATTTACAATGAAATGTGTTGACAGTGTCATCTTTCTGATCTTTGCGTTATTGCTGCACTCCTGCAGGGTGAGTGTGCCAAAGTGAGCTCCATCAACGACAGGAACGACTGGAAATCAGTGAAAAACGCCCTCTCGGTCATGCACTTTAATCTCAGCGATATTGAGGTTAGGACGAGAACGTTGCAGAAGAACAGCATGACGTGCTCGATGTGTGTGTTTGTAAACTTAACATCTGTGTGTCTGTAGCATCTGTTTGGAATCATTGCAAGTGTTCTGCACCTGGGGAACGTCCAGTTCGACAGAGATACCAAGGGCAGTGCTGTCCTCAACTCCAATGCTGAACTGCGCTGGGTATCAAAGGTACAAAACACACACACACACACACACACACACACACACACACACACACACACACACACACACACACACACACACACACGACTAGATATTTATAAAAAAAAAACATGTTTATTAAAGGTTGCTGCTTTCTGTGCAGCTGATTGGGGTCCATGTGCAGGTTCTGACTGAGGCTCTGACCTACAGAAGGATTGAAGCTAGATCAGATGAGGTAATACATCATTACCTCCACTCAATCTTTATATTTTTTGTTTTATTAGGACCTCATATGGGTTTGAGAGGTAAATTAGTCATGACAAGTGGAAGGCTTAAGTTTATAAGATCACAGATCTGACAGACATCTGATAGTGAATACTGTTCAGCTTTATTCTTATAGATTGAATTAATGTTACGTAATGTAGAATTGTGTGTCGTCTAGCTTCTGTGTCCCTTCACTGTCGATCATGCCATCTACGCCAGAGACGCACTGGCCAAAGCCATCTACGGACGCACCTTCACCTGGTTGGTCAACCGCATCAATGAGTCACTGGAGAATCAGGTCAGGAAACAAAGAGGGAAAGCAGATAAAGGCTAGTAAACTGTTTTGAATTCAAGTCTGTTTAGGTGGAGGTTTGTTACGTCATCTGCTCAGATGTCATTTTAATCAGTAATAATATAAAAATGAAATGTTTCACCTAAATATAGTTACTTTTAATCTGGGATTTTTATTGATTTTGGTTTAATAAACTCCTGCTGAATTAACACAACCCAATAACTTGATCATGATTGGTTTAGGACTCGACCAGAAAAACTGTTATTGGTCTGCTTGACATCTATGGATTTGAGGTCTTCTACGTGAACAGGTACTTTTCTTTCAATATTATCAGTATATATAATCACTGCATGCAGCCATTATTATGAATAGTGATCATTTAGCTAATTAAAACACAACCAGTTAGCAGTTGATAGAATTTGTCATATCATGAAGTCATTTTATTGTAAGATAAGAGTGTGTATGTGTGTGTGTTTCAGTTTTGAGCAGTTTTGCATTAATTATTGCAACGAGAAGCTCCAGCAGCTGTTTATTCAGCTCACACTGAAGGCTGAGCAGGAGGAGTATGAAGCCGAGGGCATCGAGGTAACACGTCCATTCTTCTTATCCACTGAAGAGTCCAGTCAAGAACACCTCATCATAGCTTCAAATAAAACAAATATCTAATATGGGATGATTCAGAATTATAGGACTAGTGTAGCATCCAAATGCTAACATCTTTTTACTGCTAGTAAATGTACTGTACCTTATTTTTTGCATGTGTGTGTCAGTGGGAACCTGTACAGTTCTTCAATAACAAAATCATCTGTGATATGGTGGAGGAGAAGCACAGGGGGATCATCTCAGTACTGGTACAGAAACTTCACCAGACATTGTATAAATGATAATAAAGTGTTTCTTATCCTTCTCTTAATTACTATAATGTGTTGAGTTATTGTACTGACGGATTGAATATTTGTTGCATGGAAGCACATTTTATTCTCTCAAATTCTTTATCCGTCATTAATCAGGATGAGGAGTGTTTGATGCCAGGTGATGCGACAGATCTAACTTTTTTGGAAAAGATGGAGAATAAAATGGGAAACCATCCTCATTTTATCACGTGAGTCAAAGTAAAACCCACCTTTTATTGTGACCTGGAGATTTATTTCTTGTTTATTTCTTTTCTACTCCTGAATGCTGATATCAATCCTTATCTGCCGGATTATTAGGCAGAGGTTAGCTGATAAGAAAACCCGCAGGACTCTGGAGAGAGGCGACTTCCGTTTGCTTCATTATGCCGGCGAGGTGACTTACTGTGTTGTGGGTAAGACGTGTCACATTAAACATTCCTCACGCATCATATACAAAAATGTCCTGCTTTATTCTTAATCACTTTGAAACTCCAGCACTGTTTTTTTTTCTTTCCACTTCCTGTTTGTTGAATTATGATATCATCAGCTAGAGTAGAGTAGCACTCTGATATGTCTTATTTAAATAAGGATACTGATCCATATAATTTGTGATAATGACTTTGACATTTTAGCTCTAAGCCGTTTGTCTTCTCTCACATTCGTGGCAGGTTTCATTGACAAGAACAATGACTTGCTGTACAGGCACATTAAAGAGGTGAGTGCAGAGAAAATTTAGCCTGGCTCTGCCCACTACACTGTGGGATTTAACCACTGTGTGTGTGTGTCTTTGTGTGTGTGTGTCTTTGTGTGTGTGTGTGTGTGTGTCTTTGTTTGTGTGTGTGTGTGTGTGTGTGTGTGTGTGTGTGTGTGTGTGTGTGTGTCTTTGTTTGTATCTGTGTTTCTGTGTGTGTCTGTGTTTCTGTGTGTGTGTGTGTGTGCGTGTGTGTGTGTGTGTGTGAGATAGGTGATGAGGCAGTCGAAGAACTCTGTAATGCAGCAGTGTTTCTCCTCTGATGAGGTGGACAGCAGAAGAAGACCTGAGACGGTGAGACACTGAGCAAGTGCTGAATGACACACAGTGTTATTTGGAGCAGATCATCTTCATCAATCGGTTTGACCAGCGATTAGCCACATTTCTATACGATGATGCTAGTAAACTTCATTTCATACAGCACAGAGTTTTCTAGCATGGATTCTCATGGATTAGGTTCACTGGTAAAGTGAGAGATCAGTATATTTAACTTGATTGGGTCCGTTGGTGCTTTTTTCTGATGTAGCCTTGATTCCATCCAGATATTTAATAGTGTTATAAATGTAATAGTATAGAGTGAAATATTTAAAACACACTCTAAATTGTGAATTAGTATTGTCAGTGTCTTAGAAATGATTGCTTACTGCACAGTTATTATATATAAATCAGCTTCTTTGCTAATGGACTGAAGCAAAAGCAATCATTTCAAAGCAGATGAAACTGGATGAGTGTGAACTGAATTAATCTGAGTGTGAACATGAACACAGGTGGCGACTCAGTTTAAGAACAGTCTGCAGGGACTGACTGAGATCCTGATGGCTAAACAGGCCTGGTATGTTCGCTGTCTGAAATCTAACGACAACAAGCAGTCAGGTGAGACACACACACGCACACACAAATTGCACACAGATTGCACACACATAGATCACACACAGATCACACACATAGAACACACACACATAGATCACCCACACATAGAACACACACACGCATAGATCACAAACACGCAAAACTTTAAATTCTTTGGTACACTGTCTGTGTGAAACCGTCAGTGCTTCCCAGATTTAATATTAGGATTCAGACGTTGTTGTATATAATGATGGTCGTTTCTAAAGAATATAAATGTAATTCAGTTTACATTCACACTTTCTAGGAAGGTTTGATGATGTCCTGGTAAAGCACCAGGTAAAGTATTTGGGTCTGATGGAGCATCTGAGAGTCAGACGAGCCGGTTTTGCCTATAGGAAAAGATATGAGGAATTTCTGAAGAGGTAAATTATAAAACTGTGGATTTTTAACTCAGTGGAAATGTCTTGTTTCTGGATAATTATAAATCATAAATCAACAACAGTTGGGTAATATGTGTCAAAATCCAAATGATATTGTTTCAGATATTAATGTCTTTTAGGATGTGATGATGATGATGATGATGATGATGATGATGATGATGATGATGTGACACATTATGGGGATGTTGCAGGTATAAACCTCTGTGTCCTGATACCTGGCCACACTGGAGAGGAGTTCCTGCTGAGGGAGTAGAGAGACTGGTGCAGCACCTGGGATACCAGCCTGATGAGTACAAGATGGGCAGGTATCTCTCTCTCAACACACACAAACACTCACACACACTTGTACTCTAATTGGAGATATAATGTAATGTAAGTCATTAAAACTCTAATTATAAACGGTGATTTTATTCCCGTTTGCTGTTTACAGAACTAAAATCTTCATCCGTTATGCCAGGACACTGTTTGCCACTGAGGACGCCTATGAGATGTGTAAACATGAGCTGGGTCAGTAAAGTCAGAGTTCAGTAAAACGACAGATAGTCTGATGATATGTGATTACGCACATGAATAATATGAACGTTTGGATTTGTTGTCTGTTTTTATAGTCGCAAAGATTCAAGCCAAGTACAAGGGTTACCGGACTAGAGGAGAGTTCAAAAAACAGAAAGAAGCAGGTACGTCATATCATTTAGGATATTTCTTAGAAATGTAAGTTGTAAATCTCATAAATCTGCGGTAATAAGACCTGTGTGTTCCTACCATCAGCTACTAAAATTGAAACATGCTGGAGAGGAGTACAGGCTCGGAAAGAGAGAGAGAGACGAGCCTGGGCTGTCAAAGTCATCAAAAAGTAAGTGACACACAGGGATGTGTCTCAGACATCACCTTCTGTAGTTTACTGTAATCTAACTGGCGTCAATTCTCTGAGTTTGATGTGTGATGCGAGGCTGTTTTTGTGTTTTTATAGATTTATTAAAGCTTACTTGACACGAGGTGAAGCAAAAACTACAGATAACTCCGAGTACCTGGCATTTGTCAGACAGAGCTACCTTAAAAGGCTGAAGGACAATCTTCCAAAAACTGTCCTGGACAAAAGCACATGGCTCACACCTCCACCTGTAATGAGAGAGGTAGTGATCTATTACACTCCACTCTGTTAACGTCTGAACACTCTATTAATCAGATTCATCCTTTTGTAGAAATGACTATAGCTTAGTTATGTGTTTGAGGTTAATCTTTTTATTAATGACATGATCAGCAGTCTTTTGTTCTTGTCCATGTAGGCGTCTGAGATGCTGCGGCGGCTGCATACGCGCTGGTTAGTGAGGAAGTACGTGAGAGGGATCACGGCTCAGAGGAAAGCTCAGGTAGGAATAATGATAATAATAATAATAATAATAATAATAACAATAATAACAATAATAGGTCACGGCTCTAGTGTGATATGTATGGAGCCACGACACAACCCTGTTTCATGCTAATAATGTGATGATGGCTTTTCTTCTGCTAGCTGCAGCTGAAGGTGGTCACCAGTGACATCTTTAAAGGGAAGAAGGAAAGTTACCCTCAGAGCGTCGCTGTGCCTTTTGTGGACACCAGGATCAGTTAGTTAACTACATTTCACCATCATCATCATCATCATCATGTTTATTATAAACTTTCAGAATCCCTAATTTATTATAGTTCTTCATCTTTAGATGTTTTTCTGATATTTATTTTAATTTATTGATTTTAGCCTTTTTTACACACTGAGTGTAAATCACTGCTCTGTTCTGTAGGATTAAATCCTGAGAGTTTGACACTGTTGTGTTTTTAATACTGTGTTTTGTGTCTGTCTAAAGGTGAACAGGACATTAATGAGCGTGTCTTGCAGACAGTAAAACAGGAACGCATCAAGGTAAACTGTAAGACTGAAGCTTTATCACTGACTATACAGCTGAAATTTGGAGTTTTAGCATCGCCAGATCAAACCAGAGCAAAGGAAACTCATCACTTTATCATGTATCCTCTTTGTGTGTTCTATGTGTTTGTCTGGTGCTGCTGTCTCTACAGTACAGTGTTCCGGTAGTGAAGTATGACCGGAACGGCTTCAAACCTCGACCCAGGCAGTTTATTCTCACCCAGGTTGCACTTTATGTTGCAGAAGAGGCCAAGATCAAACAGAGAGTGGAGTACGTCTCACTCAAAGGTGAACTGTGAACCTTCACGTTGTGTATTAGCACTTTTCTCTTTTTTAATCAGGATCTGTACTACATAACGCAGACTGGAGACGCTTTTAGAGACACAGATGACAGTAATACATTATGTATCAGTGCTAATCTGTGCTTTTAGGTGCACCGGGTTATAGAGATAGAATCATGGTAACAGATCACAATTAGCCCTTTTCTGTTACTGAACAATTCAATCTAACGTTAATATTTAGTTGTAGTTGGTGTGTGTTGTTGGTGTAACAGTGTTGTGATGTCATTATGCTTTGCAGGTGTTTCTGTCAGTAACTTGGGAGACACGTTCATGATCCTCCACGTGATCAGTGATGGCCCCAAACAAAAGGTACTGAGATCGTACTTAGTGTCTAAATCCAACAATTTATTTATTATCCTTTACTGATGACTAGCTGCTTCACTTCATCAGGCTAAAATAAAGAACTAGTGTGTAGCAAAAAGCCTGTTTTATGTTATCATGTGATCTTAATTATTGTATGTGTTAAACATTAATAAAGTCCTGACCTCTGTTAGGGAGATCTCATACTGCAGTGTGATCACCTCTATGAAGTTTTGACCAAACTGAGCATTCTGGCAAAAAAGCAGAACGCCATCAGCGTTCTTCAGGCGAGGTAAGGGCTCTGATGTCACTTCCTGTCTGAGAAGATTCATGACCTTCTACATTTACTAGTTTATACACAATTATTAATTATTCTTGTAAACGTCAGCCTGTTATATTACCCAGACTAGCTGGGATCTCTCTGTACCACATCCAGTTAACGCTCTAATGTCTGATCCTGTTTAAGTATTAAGTTTGAGATCAGTGGAGGTAAGGAGAACTTTGTGGACTTCAGCACTGGACAGGAAGCCACAGTGTTCAAGGACAAAACCGGCCATCTGATGGTGGTGAGTGAAAACTGCCTCTTTTAGTTCTAATTTTTATCGATTTAAAAAACATCTAAACTAATCCAACTAACAGAAAATGACACAGTACATAAATTACAAAGGAAAATCAACCAAGTTCTAATGTATACACTTGGTGTCTAATAATCAACGAATTAATGATGTAATTAATGTTTATGGAAAATATTAGTGTTGAGTTCTCTAGAACCGCAGTTCTGACATGGTTATATTAATGCACTCGTTCTAATGTTATTGTTTCTATAGTAACAGTAAAAATAGTGTATTTTCACAATCAATTCTTGGTAAATTAAAATTCTTGATTTAAATATTGTTATTGATGTAGAATCATTTATTAGTTCTGAACACTGCTGTATGGAGTTTGTAAATGTTAGGTCAGGAAATTTTAATGTAAAGCATTAATCTTTTTTATTTTAGGTCACCCCAAGGCTGAGGTCCCGATGATGTGAGTCATGAGGAAGACCGGAGTACTCCTCTTCATTAACTTCAGATGGAACTGACTTACAGACCTTTAGAAGTGCTTCCTGTTTTTATTCCCTTTTAATAATCCATCATAATCCTGGTCTTTAACACGAGTGAAAACGTTTCCTGAACCTGCAGCAAAAAGCCATATGTACAATAAGGTTTTATACTTAAATGTACAAAACGCAGACATTTAAGATGAGCACAACAAAAGATTCTGGTCTTGGAAAAATTTGTAGAAATATTTATTTGTGATAAGGAGTGTATAAATATAACTGTATGTAAAACATTTCTTAAGTCATGTGCACATCTGTACAAACGTCTCTACAGAATACAGATTACATAATGTGCCTTTAATAAAACTAGTGACCGACAAACTCACACACTCGACAAGAGGCATATTTTAACTGAAATTCTAACTTTGCTGATCTAGGATCAGCTTTCATACTGTAGCAAAAATAATAGAGTGTGTTCTGATCCTGGGTCAGTAATATTACTGCTGATCCTGGGTCAGCTCTACACTTTCAATACAAACTATCCAGTCATGTGAACATAAGCTGATCCTGGATCTGTCATCTGGTGGGAAACAGAAATACCTCGTCTTTTATGAGGAAAACCATAACACTCCTTCAGCAGAGTGTCTTCCATGACTGGATGGTCCACAGTGTCTCAGCACTTCAGCTGTGTTTCTCTGACTCAACACGAGCACTCAGACCCACAGCGAGAGGCACCGATATATCCTGTGACTAATTAAACAGCTCATGCTGAAATGGTGCACGTGTTTCCTCCTGTAATCTACCACATTACAAACAAGTGTCACTCAGCATCACTGACATGATTTATAGGGTAGTTATTGCTCTCAGTGACCAAAGCCTGCTTTCTAAAGGGGCAAAACGAGCACGACACCGCCCTCTAGTGGATAAAACGAGTTACACACTCTTCTCTCCCTCCATCGCCATTCTCAGTACTTAAAGCTCATCAGTAGTGAGAAACCCAACGAATCCCTCAAAGAGACGCACGACCAGTGCTTAGAAGTTTAGTAATTATATTGGCAATTAACATGTGAGACACATGAAGTGTCCATTTTAGAGCTTTGACCACAGTAAAGTTTCAACACAATGCCGAGTGTCGCAGTGCTGCGTTTAAGACTCCTGAATGCTGCTCACTTCAAGGTTTAACTTCCTCACTACTCCTACACACGCTCCTCTGTGTCTGTTAAAAATGAGCAGCATTCATCAAGATGAGCAGTATGCTAAGATAGAAGAGAAAGAAAAGCTCATAGCATGCAAACCTGCCATCAAGAATCAGAAATACATTTTTGTATATATGTGTAAGGGGCAGAAGTAAATTCTCTCAATTAAGTGATTGTTGTGTGTCTCTCTCTCTCTCTCCTATGTGAATTATTGTTTAGCAATATGATCGCGGACAGAAGAGAGAAAGAAAGATTGAAAGAACTGGGTGATTAAGGCACAGGGGTTGCAGGTCAGAGGTCAATTGAGAGTTTGTTCACTGGTGATGATGTGTGCGGTCGTCAGGTCGTTTGATGTGAATCCTGCGCACACGATCAACACGTTCACGCTCCTCATCCTCATCCAGGTGGTGTGAGCGCCCTGCAGCACCCCCTGTCGCCTCCAGCAGCGCGTTGTCGGGCCCGCGGCCGTCCTGACACTCGTATAGCAGGATATTCAGTGTCTCCTCGTAAATCCGTGCTTCAGGGAACTCGACCTGTGTTACAGCAGAGACATCATTACAGATGATAATTCAGTGCGGGTCACTACCTCACCTACTACAGAGTGATAGAGCTATTTAAAATAAACACATAATACTCCATTTTAATTAAATAAAAAAAAAATCTCTTCATTTACATAACTCCTATTTACATAACCATACCGTGTGATGCTGTGTCTGTTGGTTACCTTTGTCTGCTTCTTCTCAGTAGCGTAGACAATGGAGGTGCAGCACACCTCTGCGATCTTCCTGCCCTGCCCGTAAAATGACCAGCAGCAGATCTCATCTCCGATCACATCTTTAATGAAGAGCACTCGGCCATTAAAGCGCAGAGACAGCTTATCGAACAGCTCGATGTTCTTCAGCATGTTGTCATCAGAGTTACTGGAGACAGTGAGATCACATTTAATGTTAGAATTTAAACAGACCTTTATACAGCCTCTGAATCATTACTCAGAGATAAATATTCACTTCATGCTCACTCTCACCTGGTGTAGGAGTATTTATTGTTGCTTCTGTTGTACAGCAGTTTAACGGTGGGCTGGTAAACAAACATGGAATTTAATGAACGTTTTCATTACTAAAAAAGTAAAGTAAAAAGGTGTCTTGTTTCACTGCTGTACCTTATTTGAGGTGGCGATGAGTTTCTGCTCTTCCTTAGGTGATGTTACCAAGGGCACTTTGCAGAACGGCTCATAGGCATCTTTATTCTAGAAGAATATTTTAGATTAATGACAGAGCGGAAGCTGTACAATGTGCACTACTGAAAAACTGCCAAGTTTATCGTTTTAATGAATAAACTGCAGCTCTGGAAGTGTTCTTTACAGACATGCTGTACACTGGTGAGTCTGCAGTCAGTGTGTGTGTTACCTGCAGTGCAGCCTGACACTCATCCACTAAACCCTGCACAAGGTAGTACTTGGCTTCAGCCAGCAGCTCCTCTGTCTCTCTCCTGCTCTCGGGCAGAGGCACCACGCCATCACGCAGGTAGTTCAGCACAGTGCCAAAGTGTTTCCCGCATCGATCGATCAGGATCCAGCCTACAGAGAAATACCACAGCATCAGATCATCTGAGTTACTAGAGAACTGCTGTGTGTGGGAATATGAGCAAAAGTACAGAAACAGACCTTCACTGTCAGTGAGGACCTCCATGCGGCCGCTGAACATGGCCTTCAGCATTGTGTCCTGCTTGGTGAGGGTCTGCATGGTGGTGTAGTAAAGAGCTCCACCCACGTTTAGCTTCACGTACTTGGAGCTCGGACTCGACCCCTTGAACGAGGTGGTCCGGGTCGTCGCAGCCGGCACAGCCGAGCTCACAGCACTCTCTCCTGACATCTCTTCCTGTAACACACACACACACACAATGATCACTACAGAGGAAACCTGAGCTATAACCTGCACCGATTAGATAACCGGGAAAAGACAGGAAGTGTTCTCGACCTTTAACAGCAATGCCATGTTTATTTCACTCCATACGGCGTAACTACATTGTTAACCCGAACAAGACACCAGTCTAGCCTCCACATTATTAACCACCCGTATTCCGACAAACCACTGCGCATGCGCAGGTACGCATCCGCGCATCAGACACATAAGCTGTGGGCTGATTCGACAGTTCCGCTTTAGGTATTAAATACTAGCCAATCCTCGCATAGCAGGCGGAACTTGTTGAAATACGGGCGGAGAGAAAACTAAAGAAAAACAAAATCCAGATATTTCTTTACTATAGAATTTAAACATCATTAGCTGTAGAAAAGCCTTCAAACCCGTTATCGAACAAAAACAACAGAAAAACGCTGCTGTAATCAAATGCAGCTGTTTTTAACCACAATAACGGAAGAAATAAACACCTCAAAACGATTATACAAAGATGTTTATACGTTAAACATAATGAAATAACAAAGTCACAGTCAGTACTGTTAAACAAACGGGAGTAAAATAAGTTATTTTACCATAGAAATCCTTCCCGACGCTTTCGGGCCCTGGAACCTGCCTAAGATTAAACACTTCCGGTTAAAAGCGCGCATGCGCCCTAAGCCGCATTCTTCGGGGGTGACGTTTGTTTTCACCGCACCGACGTCGTCGGGATACAGATGTTGTTTTTATTTTGGTTTATAAATTTCCAAAAGTAAAACTTTTATTATAATGTATTAAAGCGACCAACTGACCCTTATTGTGATGTATGGATGCATCAGTTAAGGATTTCTCATGAAAAAAGGGTAAAGGGAAAAGTAAATAATAACTATTTTTTATTCAAGATTCAATAAAAGGTTTATTGTCATGTGAATTGTTACAGTGAAAAACACAATGGTTTAAACCATACAATGAAGTTCTTACTTTGCACGTATCCCTTATAAAAATAATAAAAATAGATAATAGAAATGAAATGTATGGAAAACTACACTATATACAGAGTAAAAGTGCTCAGTGTGTTGTGTGGCAGCAAAGTGTTAAGTGTTGTTCATTGGTTTGTATTGGGTGTGTATTGGCCCTTTCTGATGACCCTGGTGTTGTAAATGTCCTGGAGTGATGGTAAAGCAACTCCACAGATGTACCATGCAATTTTTATGACCCGCTGGAGATCTTTCCTCTCCTGAACAGTGCAGTTTCTGACTGAGCTTTTCTAATTTTAGAGCAGCAAAAAAGAAAAACAGAAGTCATTGTGTATGTACAAAGGCAGGAAAGTAGAAAAAATGAGAAAGCTCAAGTTAAAAATCCAGCCCATGTACTTCACCAAGACAAATTTGATCTGACTTGAGACATCTGCAACGTTCAGAAATGTGTCTTTTCCGAATTAACCAAAACTCTGCGGCATCCCCTAATGTATAAAGTTACAGAAGCTGGTTATTGATTCAGACTTTCTCCATGGACTTGAGCATAATTCTGAAACACAAATAACGATTAGCTTGCACTGAGAAAGTAAAAGTGCTCAGTGTGTTGTGTGGCAGCTAAGTGTTAAGTGTTGTTCATTGGTTTGTATTGGGTGTATATTGTCCCTGATGATGTTATGGGCCTCTTCTGATGACCCTGGTGTTGTAAATGTCCTGGAGTGATGGTAAAGCAACTCCACAGATGTACCGTGCAATTTTTATAACCCGCTGGAGAGCTTTCCTGTCCTGAACAGTGCGGCTTCTGTGCCAAACTGTGATTGAGCTGGTGATCACACTTTCGACTGTACATCTGTAGAAGTTGCTGAGGATCTCGGTTGACATGCCAAATTCCTTCAGCCTTCGTGAAAAGTACAGTCGCTGCTGGGACCTTCTCAAGAGCTTTGGAGTATTGTGAGACCAGGTGAAGTCCTCGCTGATGTAGGTTCCAAGGAATTTTAATGTTTTCACCCTCCCTACCTCTGTCTCACCGATGTGGATTGAGATGTACTGCATCTTCCTCCTTCTCCTAGGATCAATAATCACATCCTTGGTCTTATCTGCATTTAAGGAGAGATTATTTTCCTGACACCAGGCATTCAGACCTGTTACTTCCGTTCTGTACGACGTTTCCTCTCTGAAGACTGTGGTATCATCCACAAACTTTATTGTTGTTGGTTTGTGAGGCCACGCAGTTATAGGTGAAGAGGGAGTACAGCATTGGGCTCATGACACATCGTCGGGGGTCCCTGTACTCACAGTTCTGATGCCTGATGTCTGGTTTTCTACTCTAACAGACTGGGGTCTGTCTGTCTGTCAGGAAGTTCAGCACCCAGTTACAGAGAGATGTTGTCAGTCCAAGGGTGAGCAGCTTTTCAGAGAGCCTGTGTGGAATAACTGTGTTGAATGCCGAGCTGTAGTTGATGAATAGCATTCTCACATATGTGTCCTTACTCTCCAAGTGTGTGAGGGCTGTGTGGATGGCAGCATCGACAGCATCTTCAGTGTACCGGTTTTGTCGATATGCAAACTGAAATGAGTCCAAGGACTATTGGGGTGAGTGCAACAAGGATGATAGTCATTAAGGGCAGGTCACAGTGTTCTTCCTTGGGAGAGGTACAGTATAATGTTGGTGGACTTGAAGCAGGTTGGCACCATGGCCTGAGCGAGGGAAAGATTATAGATATTGACAAGCAAACCCTGAGTGCCCGCCCCGAGATGTTATCTGGGCCGGCTGCCTTCCATGGGTTCGTATTCCTCAGAGCCATGCGCACCTCTGCTGATGACACAGTGAATGCCGTGTCCAGTATGGACTCTGAGGCCAGAGTCCTATGATGTTGGCTGGTGTTTGAGGCCTCAAAGCGAGCAAAAACCTCATTCAGTTCATCTGCCAGTGTAATCTCATTATTAATGTAAAAATCAATGTTAATTATAATACAGACAAACAATAAAGACAATTTGCAATCATTTTTACCGACTGCTACTTGTTTCTACCTGGAACAATTTGTGAGTTACACTAATTAAAAAGTAGTAGTAGTAGTAGTAGTAGTATCACAATATAACTTAGGGGCGTGAACTGTGCTTACAATAGAAGTGTAAAAAGGCTGTGGATTTCAATTTTGAGATCACACACACAAAAGAAAAACAAAAAACAGTCCCGTGAGCTATTAATAGCAATATATTAAAAAATAATAACTGAGCGATGTATTTAACATTCAATATAATGTGTACATACTATGTTATACAATTATATAAATGGCTTGAATAATATAGCGTTCGTTTTCAGACACGTCACCTTCTGCGCCCTGATTGGCTAATTGGATTTAAACCGTCCGCTAAATTAAAAAAAATTCTCAATTCTCAAAAACTCATTTATAGGAAATTTTATTTATTAGAAACATTTTCCTTGAAGGTAATGAACCTAATATTGCAATCCACTCAAAACTCTAGCACCAAAATAGTAGATAAACAAACCAGCTCTCAGGTAAGGTAACTTTTAATTAGGACATGATTAAGTGTTATTCACCACGGATAACAGAGAGTGTATTGGATGAATAATATAATGATACAGGCTAACGATAGTAGATCAGATTAACTTGCTTTTATAGTTAAGTGTATGATAAAAGTCATTGTCCGTTGTTTATCAGGTATCATTAAGTGACATCATAAGTACTGCTCAGTGTCGATGTGTGACGTCACTCAGACAGTGTAATACAGCAGAACACAACAGAAAGAGGTCTAGTCTAATTTCTGTGGACAGTCAGAACAACAAGAAAGAAAGCAGAAAGTCCAATCGTAGTGTGCAGGCAGTACAGCAAGAAATAGCTAGGTGTGAGACTGTAATTGTTGTTTTAATAGTTTTTAGTTTGTGTGTGTTTTGAATGTTCTGAACTGGCTCAAAAATAATAAAATGTTTTCAGGTCATTTCCTGGATTTTTCCGAAAGGAAATAAGGAGGAAAAACGTTTTGGACCGTATAAACGTCCTGATGTTTTTTCCTTACTTGACCAGCAATATGAAAAAAAAAAAAAACGATGGAGAGATGGAGCTACAACTTACAGTACACTTGCAGGACTTGGGAGAAGATCATTAAGGTAAGGTATGGTAAGGTATCAGTAAACAATGGTTTGTTTGTATAGGGTTTATTTCCTTGTTTTGTTAATACTGTTGGTTGGATATTTTGAAGGGTTTAACATCATGCAGATACAGCAAGATTATTAATTTATTAATGTCTGACTTTGATTATTAAGTTATCAGAATTACTTGTTAATGTATATCCAAAACTGGCAAAAAACAGTGCTCAGGCATGTCGGATTGTTGTGAATAGTTTTTTCTTAATCTTAATATTCTTTCTTTAAAATCAGATGCATGTATAGATACTGGATGAATTTAGCTCTGTGAACAACTTTTTAGGCGGATTGTCTATTATTGTCCATAATGATTTATATTTTCTATTTTGAACTGTAGGTGGAGGTGGGCAACGTAAATTGATTTTCATCACTTCTGACCCAGATGGATATAATGGGAAGCACTGAGCAGCAATGGGAAGTGCACAATGTATATGATTCCTCTACAAGAGGTAATTAACACAACTCCATTACCACCTGATGCAAAAGCATTTAAAAAAATGCCCAAAGCCCAGTGTACAGCCAAATGGTTTCTCTTCGGTGCCTTCCACAATACATATCAAGTGTTGTAAGATGAAACATGGATTTGTGTACCCCAAGTGATGATGTAAGTCTAAAGTGCTCATTTTAATCACCAATGAGGAAAACGTCCTCTGAAAACACCTGGGTGGTGACATTCTGTTTCATTTCTAGGCAATTGAGAAGTTGCTACAAGCAGACAATTCATATTCTATTGACATTTGGACAGAAGTGTGTTTTTTTTTCTTGCACATACTGAATGTTTCTATTTTAAAAAGCAACATTCTGTGTTTTTGTTCAGTTTTAGGAATTGAAAAAGTCACCAGGAATTGAAAGTTGTGATTCAAATATAATCGACATCTAGACAGAGGTGACAAGGATGTTTATGTATTTATTTATTATCTGTGTGTATTTAACAATATAATTTTACTGTTTCTGGAGCAGTTTGTTTGGTATATGAATGGTTCCTAAACAGTGGTTTGTACATAATTTCATTCTGCTATATTTCATTGTTATATAAGACTGCTGAGTGTCCGCTGTGCAAGAATACATTTGATAGTGACATCATTGAGATACACGGAATATTGTAAATTACTTTAAAGAGTTGTGTCACTTTTACATTTCTGTTTTTGACAGGTGCTTTTATCCTAAGCGCCTTGCAGTCCAGTACAAGGTACACATTTTATTAATATGGTTCGAACCCATGACCATTGTGCTGCTAATGGAATGATCTACCACTGTGCTATACAGAAACAGTATATTTGTGTATTACAGGAACACCTATTAGTTCTAATAGTCACAAATTATAATGTTTACAGCAACTTATTTATATATTAAACTTATATATTAAACTTTAAAAATCAAAGCATTTACATTTTATTTCTGCCTTTATGTGCAGATCTGCAGATCATAATAACTTCAGTGACCCAATGGAGAGCCTTCAAAGATAAAAAATGGTAAATTAAGGAATTCTTTTGCATTGCTGATACCTTTTTTATTTCTGTTTATAACTATAATGAAGTTCTGGGGAGATTTTGAAGTATATCAGCAGCAAGATTGACCAAACCAACACCTTTTCCATCTGTGTGTCTCGGACTGACATCTTCAAAAGAAGCATGCAACAGTGGCAGCGGCAAAAGAAATCTCCAAAGTGCACACTAAAAGTTACCTTTTTTGGGGGAAGCAGGCATTGACACTGGAGCTCTTAGCTCATTTGTTTATAAATTTAAAAGCAGACAGCTTAGATCATAACTACTTCAGCTATGCAAGTTTTAATCAGTGAACACTTGATTGTAAATGTTCCATAATGATAAATATTTTAAGTTGATTTAAGATTTTGTTTTATTTACTTGAATAAATGCCATGATTTCTCCTGCACTCCCACTTTAATGTGTTCGATATCTTTGCTCTGGAGATTGTGACAATATACAGGTGTCTACTAGTGATGCCACAGATATGGAATTCTCACTGCTTATTGGGAAGTGTTTTGTGAGTCGCTCGATAAGGGCATCTGCCCAATGCTGTAGATAGGGGTTGCCCATGAGACTGTATACTTTTTCTTTGTATTCAGGTTAACTCAACAGATGACATGAGTAAACTTACTGATGAGATTGTAAGCTGTGGATACACTGGAAGTGTGTGGCCAAGAAAAACATTATCAGGTGCACTAAACTAGTTCATCTTATAATATGTGGTACGGTTAAAAGGATCCTATCAATGTTATTTTTTAAATAATAAAAGCAAACATTTCCTAATGAAACATTTGAAATCCCAATAGGGCAATTGTTCTACACTCCACTATGAGAGTTGTCCCCATGCTTGATCAGCTCCAAAAATGCCTGCAGCTCTATGATCTCTGGAATATCATGAAAATGCATCCAGACTTTTGCTTACCCCTGTTTGTACAAGGGAAAAAAGATGACAGGGTAGACCATTTTTATTCCATTTTAACCATTATTATAAGGAAACATGTTTAATGTTAGAGCAACATGCCTACAGAAATGCAAATAGTATCTCTCTTTTTTCTTTAAGGTGGATGCAGCCTTCATTCTGGAGAATTGTCATTCTGTCTTTAGTGAGAAAGGGTTTGTGAGATACGGTAAATAAATAAATGTAATGAACTTATTCCAAGACTTTCTACAGAAAATTGAGTATTGTGGTACATATATTTTCATGGTCACAGTGTACTTTTTAATGCCTGCTTATCTTTCTTAATTTTTAATGAATCTTCCTCTTCCGGTCCCTTTCATATTAAACATGGTTTCTGCAATTGCCACGCTTTCTACTCCCTCACCCCTTAGTCTAAAAAAACTTTAAAAAAAAAAAAAGGAACGTACATAGAGGTAAAATGACATTAAGAAGATACAAACATGTTTAACTACACAAGGGGGTGGGGAGCAGAAAACTATGATCTCTTACCTTGAAGGACATAGATACTTTTGCACAGACTGGAGGAAGGACAATAGTGTTGGAACGATTGTTTGTTGCTGGTTCCAAGTACATGATCTATACAAAGAGAAAGAATACATCCAATCATTATCTGACTAACATTATGCCTTTATTTCAAACATCTATCTATCTATCTATCTATCTATCTATCTATCTATCTATCTATCTATCTATCTATCTATCTATCTATCTATCTATCTATCTATCTATCTATATCTAAACGATGAAGGTGAAAATCTTAATGAAGAACAAAAAGTTTATTCCAACGTAGCAGTGACAAAATACATGAAGTACTTTGGGCTCATTGGAATCAAGAAGAACAGAGGACAAATCCTGCTCAAACATTTTATACTGTTTTTCCTACTTGTAGTTCAAATGGGGTTTCCCTTTAAATGTGTATTGAGCGTAAGAACTGAGTTTCTCCCAAATGGCTGGGATACACATTGTTATCTAGCCAGATGTCCTAAATGTTCATGGGAAATGCAGGTCCGTAGCCAGCCTATTGAAAGGGGTGTGTGTGTGTGTGTGTGTGTGTGTGTGTGTGTGTTTTTCAAAAAGTGGACCTTTTTGCAGTTTTTCTCCTCCTTTTGTATTTAATTATGAGGTTCAATACTTCATTTTGGTGACCTTTTATGCACTAATTTGTGCTGGATTAGCTTGTCTGCTGGTATCTTAATGAGCACGAATTTTGATGCACCTAAATTATTTTCTGCATTGTTGTCAAATTGCTTCCTCATGTACAACCTTAATCAGTCCATACACAGTTCATAAGTTTAAAGACCACACTAACAACAGAATGAACTTTACTGAAGTATTAATAATAATAATTATTTTCATCATTATTTCTTGACTCTCTGTCAATGCCTCTTTGCTTGTTGCTGTATTTGACTTGCCACTTATGGATTGGCTGGGTAGGCATCGTAAATCAATTTATATACTAATCATTCCAGATAATTTACCTCAAGCGGTCTGCTTTGAAGTTCTCAGAGGAATAAAGACGCGCACCGAAGGAGAGAAGCATTTCCATTGGCTCCAGTCTGCCGGTATTGGCCAATCACAAAAGTCGATATTGCACAGCCAATATCACTGATTATCCCACTAAGTTTTATTATTATAATTATGCTACGTTTATATGGATATTATATTGTAGACTATTGAGTGGATAAAATATAAAAATCATTTTTTAATTACAAAAAAAATTATGTTATATATAAAACCCCTCCTCTCATTCAGAGGCGATGCTTCACCTTTGCTTTGAAAAGTGTATTGCGAGAACAAGCATTGATTAAAACAATGATGACAATCACATGAAAAAAAAACGACTTAAATTCTGGACCTTCAGTGAGAACCACCCGAACCCCCCCTGCCTATGGGCTTGTCATGTAAACCTTGGCTTGGTATTGTTACAGTTATCACCCAAATGGTAATTGTGGTCACGTAGACCCTTTGTTTAGTCTAACAATTTAATCAAGTTTATTCGTTTAGAGTTCTAAACGTATTACCTTATAATACTTTCCGATGTGTATCTTGGAGTGGAATCTGTGTGCATACAATCTGTAATTTCTTACACTATCTCAATTCAAAATATAAAACTACATACATTCCATGAATCGTAATCATAAATGTAAATAAATTTACTTTTTGTGATAATCCATATATCCCACCAAATATGATGATGATGAAACCAGGTTACAAAAAGCATGGATTGCATGACTTTAAACATTTTGTTAAGTAAAATATGAGACAATCAACTTAGAAGCTTATGATTTGTGTCAATGTGGACTAAGGACAATGGACCTCATACAAAATATGACCTCCTGATAATACACCCCAGTTGTGTCATCCTTTCCAAAATGCCAGGGCTGTCCACTCTGTGCATCGAGACTTTTATACAATCCCATTGAACTCTATGTCCGTCTGCCTGCAGGCAACCTTTTACCATCCTGCATTTTGATACAGGATTTGATCCAGCATTTGATCTTTGTTTTGGTCGGTGAATGTTCTTTTTATAGTCAATATGGTATTATCCAATTCATGGTCAGATATGGTGTAAACCCACATAGTCTATAGTTTATTTTGGAGTTGTATTTTAACAAACCATCTAAATTGTCGTAATCTGTAAACGGTTGTGAACGTAGGTTTTGGACTCCAACTCTCATGAAAAACAAAATTACGTACAATAGTTTTTAATTACGCACGATTATTATTGACGGTGAATTTATTACATAACAAGGGGCTTATTTGGGGTCAACTGTCCTGAGTGACAGGGAGTATGGAAAAGAGGTGAAGATGTGAGTGCAGGTGGGTTGGAGAAGGTGGAGAACAGTGTCAGGAGTGTTGTGTGACAGAAGAGTGTCGGGAGTGTTGTGTGACAGAAGAGTGTCGGGAGTGTTGTGTGACAGAAGAGTGTGTCAGGAGTGTTGTGTGACAGAAGAGTGTGTCAGGAGTGTTGTGTGACAGAAGAATGTGTCAGGAGTGTTGTGTGACAGAAGAGTGTGTCAGGAGTGTTGTGTGACAGAAGAGTGTCAGGAGTGTTGTGTGACAGAAGAGTGTGTCAGGAGTGTTGTGTGACAGAAGAGTGTGTCAGGAGTGTTGTGTGACAGAAGACTGTCAGGAGTGTTGTGTGATAGAAGAGTGTCAGGAGTGTTGTGTGACAGAAGAGTGTGTCAGGAGTGTTGTGTGACAGAAGAGTGTGTCAGGAGTGTTGTGTGACTGAAGAGTGTGTCAGGAGTGTTGTGTGACAGAAGAGTGTGTCAGGAGTGTTGTGTGACTGAAGAGTGTGTCAGGAGTGTTGTGTGACAGAAGAGTGTGTCAGGAGTGTTGTGTGACAGAAGAGTGTGTCAGGAGTGTTGTGTGACAGAAGAGTGTGTCAGGAGTGTTGTGTGACAGAAGAGTGTCAGCAAGAATCAAAGGAAAGGTGAATTAGACAGTATAGAGAGAGCAGCAATAATGTAGGAGTTAGAGACTGTACCAGAGATGAGGATATTGAGGTTCACTTTAGGAGTGATGAGGATGGACAGAATTAAGAACGAGCACATCCTCATCCTCACATCCTCAAAGCTCAGGGTGACTGTTTTAGGAGCACGGTCAAAGAGGATAGACTGAGATGGTTTGGACATGTACAGAGGAGGGAAATGTTTATATTACTAGTAGGATGTTAAAGATGGAGCTGCCAGGTAAGAGGTCAACAGGAAGGACAAAGAGGAGTAATATAGATGTGTTGAAAAAAGATATGAAATTGATCGGCGTGAGAGAAGAGGATGCTGAGAGAGTTGAAACAAATGATTCGTCAAATGATTCGCTGTGGCGACTCCTAACGGGAAAAGACGAAAGTAGAAGAATATTCTCAGAATTGTAATAATAAATAATTTACTATTTAAGTTTTTAGACATATACATTTAGCGAAAGTTCATTTAGTGCAGTGTTTTAGAGACACGGAGGAAACGTCTGAATCCCGACACTTTAAATATATGGTGTTTTCTGTAGCCTGTAAACAACGAGTTACTGGGAAAAATAACTCACCTGTTCGGTTCAGAACCAGAATCAGAATCGCGTTTATTGGCAGTAGGATTACAGGAATCTGTCTTGGTGTATTGGTGCATAATAATTATAGAGAAGAAGTATATTATAATGAGTATAATTGTGAGGATCTTATTTACAGAAAGTTATGGAGCAGGTGGGTGAATAACCGCGGAGTTTTCTAACCTTTTGTTATGTATTCAGTTTGTATTTAATATGAAATCTTTCATAACTGCATGTATTCAAAGCATCTGTAAACAGTAAATAATTCACTCTTCGGTCTGACTTATAAATGCTGTTATGTAACAAGTCAAAGTTTTGTTTGTTGTTTAAGTTACTTACCTATTTACTGATGTTAGTATTTCACATCGTTAACACAGTGTGACTGAATCCAGATTTTATGTTGTTACCTAACGGACACCACTGAAAAAGCTCCCCATCACATAAAATACTCATTGTCTACCCGGAAGATTTTGTCAGTTGCACCAATAATAAACGATTTCCACTTGTGCGTTAGTTGTTTTTTTCCCTAACCGTTTTGGGGAACTTACTGGCCTTTGCGCTATGATTGGCTGGCGTAATTACGCCTCATCAAGACGATTGGCTACTGCTTGGCTGATATTTGTAAATGATCCTTCACGTTTATCATTTCAGTGTCCAATAGCAGTACACGTTCTGTCGTGGAGGCGGGACTTGTCGGAATACGGGTGGAGGGGAAATAATGCTTGCTAGCCGCAGTTTTGGTGATACTCCATGAACTGTTTGTATTTATTAAAACAAAGGCCTTCAATCAGCCGTATTACGGCTCAGCTCAGGTTAGACTGCTTTGTTGTGGTGTGTTTGGTGCGTGACAAGATTAACTTTATCCGGTGTGTGCGGAAATGAAGTGTAGCTGTGAGGCTAGTCAGGCTAGCAAACCGTGTTTGTTTTTGTTTACAGTAAATCAGCTGGAGACAAAAGTTTACTCTTGATAACTTTTAATGGAATAAAGTTGTATAGTTCAAACTTGATCTAGTCTATGTGGTAACTGAGGTGTTATTAGCCGGTCGCTTCAGAGGGACAGACAGTCATGCTGTACTTCTGTAAAGGTCATTAATTACTTAAGTATGAAGTGTTACGGGATCCGTAGGTCTAAAGCCTGAGAGATTTTATTATAGATCATAATCAACACCACTGTTCTGTTCTGCAGCTAAACATGCTGCTGCTTTCCTAACATTTACAGAGCATTAATCAGTGATATACTGAAACAATGCAGTGTGTTTAGTCTGTGAAGGTTTGTTTGTTTATTTATTTGGATTGGAAACTGGAAAAACAGAGTTATCTTCAGCACTGGTGCTAAAAGCAGTTTGTGTTTGGATATGTCCAGATTTAAAGAAGTGGACATGTGATAGCCTTCATATGAGCTTTAAAAGAAGAGACCAGACTAAAGAGTGTTACAGGGAGTAAAAGGTACCGGACACACACTTACCTGAATGTACACACCTTCACCCTGAGCATCAGCTCACAGTGAAATCTGAGTCTTAAGATGAATTGTACAGTAACACACGTCACTTAAAAATACGACCTAGACAATTAAGTTCCTCTCTCTCTCTCTCTCTTTCTCTCTCTCTGTCTCTGTGTTTCACTCTCTCTGTGTCTCTCTCTGTGACCTATTTGGTGATACACATTTTAAAGTGTTTGTACCTTTGAGCAGGTGCTGCGTGTGAAAGATGTTTGGCGTGACGCAGACATCCAAGTCTCAGTTCCTGGATAAAGCGCGTATAGCGCGGGAGGAAAGGAAGGGGCTGAAGGAGAAGGAGCAAGCAGCCATGCAGATCCAGGCTCTGGTGCGCAGGTTCATCTGTCGCTGTAGACTGCAGAAAGACATCAGGTAAGCTGCAACTGACATCAGAACTGTGACTGCATGTGTTTGAACTAATGAACTTAATCTTCTGCTTAATCAGGGTTTAGTGTGCATGTGGTTTAGCTAGAAAACTGTGGTATTATTTCCTTATTTGTGTGTTTGTTTTTTTGTCTGAATATTTAAATCCATTTTGTTTTTCAGGAAAGAGGTGGACGAGTTCTTCACTGCAGGGGAAACAGTAACCTCTAAGAGAAATGCGCTGTCCATCTTTAAAATCACCAGAAAATTATTATTCATATTCAACAAAGATGATAAACTGGTAGGATTCAGTGCAGGGGCATACGGCTTTAACCTCATTACTGTAAATGTAAAGTCTAAATTTTTGATGTAAAGTCTGAATTTTAGATGTAAAGTCTGAATTTTAAACTGTGTGTGTGTGAAGTCATTAGTTACAGTTTGTGTCTTTAGTTCCCTTTAATTTCTGAAATCTCACTGATTCTCTTTACTCCACAGAGGTTTGAGGAACTCTGCAGGATGATTCTGAACAGCATGGAGGCTGAAAACGAGCCTAAAGTAAGTAAAGGATTTTGATTTTGATCATCGCTGTATTACTGTGGTGTGGTGATGGATTTCTGCTCTTCTGTAGGTCTGGTACGTTTCTCTGGCACTTTCGAAAGACCTGACCATCCCCTGGCTCAAACAGATCAAAGACGTGCTCTGGCTCTCCTGCGAGTTCCTCAAAAAACTCAAGGTATTGATTTAAACACTGATCAAAGCCACTGTGTCTTCAGAGTCTGACTAATAAATAAATTCTGAATAATTATAATTATAACGGATGATATGTTCGGTATCACATGGAGGAGGAGGATGATGATATGTGTTTAAATGAGTGAGTAGTTAGTTAATAATGATTTTAACAAATATATTTTAAATGAACTTATTACCCTCTTGCTCCCCGTCTCCCCGTCACTCTCCGTCACTCTGTTACTCTTTGTCTCTCTGTCACTCACTTTCTCTCTTTCTCTTTCTGTAGCCGGACATCCTGCAGGATAATAAATTAGTGACTCTGTATCTGAAGATGCTCATAACCTTTACTGACACATCCACATGGAAAATAGTACGAGGGAAAGGTTAGTGTGTGTGTTTGTTACACTGTTGAACTTGCTGTATTATGTGTGTGTTGTGCACATCACTAACTGGTCTAAACAAGGAAAGAGCAAATGGATTTGACCTGAATTAAATTTGTATGCAGTGTGTGTGCTAAATCAGTGGTCCCCAACCTTTTTATCGTCACGGACCGGTCAACTTTTGATAATTTTACCGCGGGCCGCTGGGGGTGGGGTGGGGGAGGTACTTGGGGGGGGTGTTGATTGTTTATATTTTAGATTGTTTTGATTTAATAATTTTAATTTAATTGTATTTAAACATGTCTTCAAAATAAAATACATTTACAGAAAAAAATGAATATAAAGTGATTTAATATTTTAACTCACTACAACGCTAAAATCAATGAGAACCCTGAGCTTGTTTCTTTGCAACGAGACTGTTCCATCTGGGGTAATAGGAGACAATGACACCCGAAGTGTGTTGCTTATGTCCAGTTTATTCCATTGTTTTGTTTTGGTTGCTGTCACTGCAGAAAACACAGATAGGATGTCGGAAATGGCAATAGGGATTTAAGTGCTGTGGTGGCAATCTCAGCACTTTCCCAAGGAAATTTTCTAACGACATCTGTTTCGTACTCATTTTTGCTAATTTGTGGGTTAAATTTGAGCAAACACAATATACACGTACACCAAGCACTGTTAAACATGAGAAAGTACCGGTGAACAGAGAGAAGAGCGATACACACCTTCTCTCTCCACCAAAGCTACAACGCCACTGTCGCTTGCAGCCGCTCAGCTCCAGACGTCACCTAAACCGGGCCCGATATGATATTTTGCGCATGTGCGGTATTGGTGCGGCTTTAGGTGACGTCTCTCAGCTCCCGGTTAACCTCTCGTCCATGGAAAGTCACACAAACACGAGAGAAATACACCACAGTAAATAAATAATTTAATGTTCCTTGGGCGGTTCGGGACCACTGTGCTAAATGATCCGATGAGTCGTGCGTGTGCTTGTGCTTGCGTGAGTGCATGTGCTTGCGTGAGTGAGTGAGTGCGTGTGATGGATTACATCATGTTTTACTTTCCTAATCTGTTTTGTGAGTGAAGGTGAGGCACTGAAGCCTGCGTTAAACAGGATTTGTGAGAACATAATGGGTCACCTCAATCAGAAGGGATTCTACTCTGTTCTACAGGTAAAACCTGAGTGTGAATCTCTCTCTCTCACACACTCTCACACACACTCACACACTCTCACACACACACATACACACACATACATACACACATACGTACATACATACATACATACATACATAAGTTTATTATACTGTTTCTCCTCTGTATAGATTTTGTTAACCAATGGACTGGCGAGATCCAGGCCCTCTCTCACTAAAGGCATGCTCACGGCCATCTTCATCCTGTCAATCAGGTCAGTTACCATTGCGATCATGCTTACTTCTCCAGAGACGTGCTGCCATGTTCTTGTTTTTTGAAACAAATAAATAGAAAAAAAACCTTTTGTGTTTGTTTTGCTGCATTGTTTCAAAAGTGTGTGTGTGTTATTTATTAATTATATTGTGTGCGTGCATCTGTGTGTTCCAGACCTGTCGTAGCAGCACATTTTTCTGATAACCTTCTGAGATCTTTCCTCCTCCACATCATGTCCGTCCCTGCCATCATCTCCCATCTCAACACACTCACCCCAGACGTACGTATACACACTCACTCCAGTAGTTTATTAAATATACATAATTTTATTTGCTGATTTCTGTACAAGGAATTGTTCATCTCTGTACACTTAAACAAATATTTTGACTGTTAGGAACCACCAGAAAGCATGATAAGTGTTTCCAGTTTGGTCAGCTCCAAAAACCTGACCCTTGTGTGTGTTTGTGTGTGTGTGTGTTTGTGTGTGATGTATGCAGTGCATGGTCACTATACAGTCTCATGATCTGATGAGGAAGTTTATCTTGTTCCTGAGTAGAGAAGAACAGTGTTTGGATATCTGTGTCTGTCTGGAGGGAAGTCATACACTCTGCTTACTGGGTAAGAGTGTGTGTTTGTGTGTGTATACTATGTGTTAAAATGATAAAAAGGCCATAGATTTTTTTTTTTATGTATCCAAATATTCCATGCACATTAATGTGTTGATATTAAGTAGAGATTTAGATGTAGAGTTTGTACTGACTCAGAAAGCCAAATAAAAACTCATTCCTGTGATTATTGAGGGCTTCATTCACTCATGGGTTTGATTTAGATTTTAATTCACTGAGTGTCATCAATGTGTGTGTGTGTGTGTGTGTGTGTGTGTGTGTGTGTGTGTGTGTGTGTGTGTGTGTGTAGGGAACCTGATACAGCTGGGTTACCTGAATGTGAAGGTGCTGGAGCAGGAGGCCGGTCACTTTGTGAGAGATCTGACAGACATGTTGGCTTACTGCCAGAGATACGTCTCTCAGAAACAGTCCAATCTCACACACTGGCACCCGGTGCTGGGCTGGTTCTCCCAGACTGTCGACTACGGGTATTCACACACACACACACACACCATTCTGAACTGTAGGATTATGAGAGCATGAGAGCTCCACAGAGGATTATGAGAGCTCATTAGAATGCCATCAGATCATGTTCTACACAAACAACATTTCAAAACTCGATCACATTAATAGAAGTGTGTTTGTATGTGGTGTTTATTTTAACTGTATTTTGTTGGTTAATAAACTCAGGCTGAATGAGTCGATGCCGCTGGTGACTCGGCAGCTGCAGTGTCTTTGGGGTGTTCCTGTGATCAGCACGCTGTTCTGTGACGTCCTCAGCAAAAAACTGGATGTGCATGAACCCGCCTCTTCTCCTCCTCAGCCAACCACAGCACAGAACAACCTGCCTGTCAAAAGTACACATAAACTTCACTTTTATGTTTAAATACTGCTGAAATTGTGTCGAGATATTGTTTGTTCTACAGAGTGGTGAGTACATGATGAAACTGTGACCGTTACCTAAATTACAACAGTAACCGAGTTATAACCCATACTCCACAGCTGATCAAACAGAATAGATGTTAGAATCTGTTAGAAACATATTTTCTCTTTGTTCCTTTCAGATCTTTTTAAACGAGCTTTTCAGAAGTCAGCGTCAGTCCGGAACATCCTGAAGCCGGTCGGGGGGAAGAGGGTGGACTCAGCCGAGGTGCAGAAAGTGTGCAGCGTGTGTGTGCTGTATCAGACGGCCCTCACCACACTCACACAGATACGCCTGCAGATCCTCACAGGTCAGCACACACACACATACACACACTCGCGCACAGATAATGCCTGCAGATCCTCACAGGTCAGCACACACACACGCACACACGCACTCACGCACAGATAATGCCTGCGGATCCTCACAGGTCAGCACACACACACACACACATGCACTCACGCACAGATAATGCCTGCGGATCCTCACGGGTCAGCACACACACACACACATGCACTCACGCACAGATAATGCCTGCGGATCCTCACGGGTCAGCACACACACACACACATTCACGCACAGATAATGCCTGCGGATCCTCACGGGTCAGAGCACACACACACACACACATGCACTCACGCACAGATAATGCCTGCGGATCCTCACGGGTCAGCACACACACACATGCACTCACGCAAAGAGAATTTCCTGCGGATCCTCACGGGTCAGCACACACACACACACATGCACTCACGCACAGATAATGCCTGCGGATCCTCACATCTCAGCACACACGCACACACGCACTCACGCACAGATAATGCCTGCGGATCCTCACAGGTCAGCTTACACACACACACGCACACACATATGCCTGCAGTTCCTTACAGGTCAGCACACTCACGCACTCATGCACAGATAAGCCTGCAGATCCTTACAGGTCAGCACACACACACAGTCGCACACACACACACAGTCACGCACACAGATACCCCTGCAGATCCTCAAAGGTCAGCACACACACACAGTCGCGCACACACACACAGTCACGCACACAGATACCCCTGCAGATCCTCACAGGTCAGCACACACACAAGCACTCACGCACAGATATGCCTGTGGATCCTCACAGGTCAGCTTACACACTCACACACGCACACAGTCACGCACACACACATTCACGCACACAGATACGCCTGCAGATCCTCACAGGTCAGCATTCACACTCACACACACACACACGCACACTCACGCACACAGATACGCCTGCAGATCCTCACAGGTCAGCATTCACACACACACACACACACACACAAACGCGCGCACTCATGCATAGATATGCCTATGTGCACACACACACACACACTCACGCACAGATATACACCTGCGGTTACTCACAGGTCAGCATACACACTCACACAGACACATTCACGCATACAGATACGCCTGCAGATCCTAACAGGTCAAAACACCCACACACACACACACACACTCACAGATACGCCTGCAGATCCTAACAGGTCAGCGCACGCACACACACACACACGCACACGTATATGCCTGCAGTTCCTTACAGGTCAGCACACACACACACTCTCTCACGCACACAGACACCTGCAGATCCTAACAGGTCAGCATACACACACACGCACACAGTCATGCACACACACATTCACGCACACAGATACGCCTGCAGATTCTAACAGGTCAAAATACGCATTGTAAAAAACCATTGATGCCTTTGAGTTCAACTGTCTGTGCATTTGTGCACCAGGCAATGCGCCTATGGGTGTAACAGCATTGGGCAGCAACCTGGGTAAATAATAATTCGACCAATCATAGCGCCAGTTTAAAACTCTTCAAAGCTACAAGCGGAGAGCCGTCAAAACGAATGTGGTTTTCATCTGTCTCTGTCCGTCTTCAATTCTTCTTACAGTGACTGTTTTTTACAAGTGAAGACTTAACGTTTTAAAGGTAAATGGCCAGAATTGTGAATTTCATCCATTTTAATAAGCCTGCCGAACCACAGGCGTCGTTAGACTTTTTTACTGGGGCATGTGCCCAAGTGTCCAGTGTTGTGCCTCAAGTTTAAGTTTTACGCACAGATCAAGTTTTACTTTATTTGCCAGTATTTATATAGGAAACGTAAGTCATGCCTGTAAACGCATTGCCGTCGTACTTTAACAGAAAAGACAAACTGGCGCGAGCACGCAGAAATCAATATCCGCGAGCGTCTGTGTGTCTCTTTTATAGCACGCAGTCATGCTATAATATGACGAAACTAATGTAATTTTTTAAATATCAATCGTATTCTGACTTGATTGTTACTGGCTCCTGTAGATCACTTCTGATGGACATCAGATTTTTTGTGAAAAGCACTGAAATAGAAGCAGAAAGTAGAAATGAT
The DNA here is from genome assembly GCF_022655615.1 of Tachysurus fulvidraco. NCBI lineage: Eukaryota > Metazoa > Chordata > Actinopteri > Siluriformes > Bagridae > Tachysurus > Tachysurus fulvidraco. The sequence continues at coordinate 17,506,304 of NC_062526.1, read as the reverse complement.
GAGGGAGGTATTATTATATGATCAGCCAGTCAAAACCATAGTGAAGTCTAGAGTCTTGCATTATTGCTCATGTCAGATATCAAGTTACTGTTTAGTTCATTAGATCTAATTTATGGCAATACATAAAGAGTTGTTAAAATAGTTTTTATGTTGCCTTTTCAATAAAAGAGTTCTTCATTGTCTACTTGTATGTTGAATAACTAGATATGGTGGTGAGTGAGAACTACGTGCTAAGTAAAAAGTTGTGATGAGTGAGCATGTGAACTTAATCAGCACTGACCAGCAAATTTTCCAAGGTTGGCAGGTCTGCATACACACACACGTAGATCATAACAGGTCAGCACACACACTCACGCACACAGATACGCCTGCAGATCCTCACAGGTCAGCACACACACGCACTCACTCACATATATGCCTGCGGATCCTCACAGGTCAGCTTACACACTCTCTCACCCACACACACACACACACACTCACGCACACAGATACGCCTGCAGATCCTCACAGGTCAGCACACACACGCACTCACGCACATATATGCCTGCGGATCCTTACAGGTCAGCTTACACACTCGCGCACACACACACACACACACACATCTCACGCACACAGATACGCCTGCAGATCCTCACAGGTCAGCGCACGCACACAGATACGCCTGCAGTTCCTTACAGGTCAACACACACACTCACGCACGCAGATATGCCTGTAGATCCTAACAGGTCAGAGCGCGCACACACGCACTCATGCACACAGATACGTCTGCAGATCCTCACAGATCAGCGCGCACACACACATGCACACATATACGCCTGCAGA
>NC_062526.1:17487982-17502982 GCF_022655615.1 Tachysurus fulvidraco | reverse complement strand
CAAGGTGTTTTACAGTATTGTTCTCTTTGTCTAGCTGTAAGATCTACAGCTTTAAGACCACACCAGCTTCAGTGTTGATTAGTTCACTTTAACACACCATTCACATCCATAAGTAATTTATCGTCAATTTAACATTGTATAACACAGACAACAAGTGGGAACGAGCGTCTGTACCCCTCACCCACGTCCAGCCTCCATGAGAACCACCTCCAGCTGTTTGAGTTTGTGGGTAAGATGCTGGGTAAGGCGCTGTATGAGGGCATCGTGGTGGATGTCCCGTTCGCCTCGTTCTTCCTGAGTCAGGTGCTCGGACACCATCACAGCTCCTTCTATAGCTCCATCGACGAGCTGCCTTCACTCGACTCCGAGTTCTACAAGAACCTCACCTCCATTAAGGTGCTCTGTTCGGCTCTTACTGCTCCGATTGTGTTCGACTTCTTTTCAAGGACTTAGATAAAATTACTCAAAGCCACAGATGATTCTAAACAATTATGAAAGTTTTTATTTAGATGATGGCTTGTGTGTGTGTGTGTGTGTGTGTGTGTGGTGGTTTCGCAGCGTTACGATGGTGATGTCAGTGATCTGGGTCTGACTTTATCATATGATGAGGATGTGATGGGGCAGGTAATCAACAACTATCTTTCTTCCAATCACTTATTCTCATTTTGTTCTTTGGTTTCCTCTTTTTTTCTACGTCTTTGTTTATATTTATACACGATTTTATTTTTCTTCTAACAGTTAGTGTGTCATGAGCTGATTCCAGGTGGAAAAACCATTTCTGTTACAAATGAAAACAAGTGAGTTCTTCACTCTATGATTATAGCTTAAGCAGTTTTAACACTTGTGCTAAAGATTGTAGGTTTTATAAAAAAAATTACATTTATTGTGTAGAAGGCAAACAAATATGTTGTTTTTTAAAAAATCTGCTTAAAATGTGTCTTTTCAGTCGTGCTCCATTAGCATCTGCTGTTTGGCCTTTAATCTCTCTCTTTCTCTCTCTTCAGGATCAGCTACATCCACCTGATGGCACATTTCCGGATGCAGACACAGATAAAGGAGCAGACTGGAGCGTTTATCCGCGGTTTCCGCAGCATCATTTGCCCTGAGTGGCTACACGTGTTCTCCACCCCTGAGGTGCAGCGGCTCATATCCGGGGACAACGCAGAGATCGATCTGGATGACCTCAAGTGCGTCTACCGTTTACCTCTATCTTTGTTTACTGTACTGTGATCTAGGTGTATTGTAGGTATATGTACTCCAGCATCGTGTACATCGTGTACATCGTGTACATCCAGCAGTGAATATGCAGCACATTTGCCACGCTCCTCCAGGGCTGGGGGTTTGATTCCCACCTCAGTGGACCTTTAGTGCACCCACTGCTGGATCAGACCCTATTTTAACAAAATTAAAAACTGTTAAATTTATGTGGGCAAATTATAGTCTGAATATTAATTTTTCACCTCATGTACGAATATGGGGTAAACAGTGACAGCAACATGCAGGTTTTCTCCAGGTACTTTGGTATCCTACCACAGTCTAAGGACATGAGTTATAGGATGATTTTCATGTCTAAAATTGTCCATAATGGGAGTGTGTGTGTGTGTGTGTACATGGACAGTTTTGCCCTGTGATGGGTTGGTGCTCCATCCAGGATGTCCCCTGCTCTGTGCTGCTTCATGCTCAGGTCATGAATTGTTTCTCTTTGTCCTTTAGAAAGCACACTGTGTACTACGGCGGCTTCCACAGCAGCCACAGGGTGATCATCTGGCTGTGGGACATCCTGTCCAGTGACTTCACTCCTGATGAGAGAGCCATGTTCCTCAAGGTGACTCCCCACAGCAAGCTCTTCCACATACACATTTATATTTAGAGTTCTGTACTTTCAGCAGACTACAGAACTTTAATATATATTAGTTTATTGGTGACTAGTACTAAACAACAATCCAGAAATTTCAGCTCTGCACTGTGAACTGATAGTAAAGCTGTGACAGGAGACGAGAGACAGGGTGAAAAGTTCAAGAGCTGTTTCTCATCATACTGAACATTTATTTCCTGATTTTTGTCCTATCTTGCAGTTTGTCACCAGCTGTTCCAGACCTCCTCTGTTGGGTTTCGCATATCTCAAACCTCCTTTCTCCATCCGCTGTGTGGAAGTGTCTGATGACCAGGTCAGATACACGTGCACACACACACACAGATGTCTTTGAAATATGTATGCATTTAATAGGCTTAATAGAGTTAAGATCCAGATTGCAACCAGGGATTGAATAAAAATGAATAGAGGTTTTTTGATACATAATCTAAAATATCTCCAAATATATTTTATCTTTGAGTTTATCGGTGACTATTGACAGTGCTCTTTTAGCATTCAGTTATAGAGACGTTACTAATGCCAGATAACAACACTGTTATGCTATTGTTATTTCGTGTGTCTGTGGGTTTCATTTGTCTGAACACTCTGCTGATTTCAGTAACGCGTGTGTGTGTGTGTGTGTGTGTGTGTAGGACACGGGGGACACTCTAGGCAGCGTGCTCCGCGGTTTCTTCACTATACGTAAGAAAGAACCAGGTGGACGTCTGCCCACCTCCTCCACCTGCTTTAACCTGCTCAAGCTGCCCAACTACAGCAAGAAGAGCATCCTCAGAGACAAACTGCGCTACGCTATTAGCATGAACACGGGCTTCGAGCTCTCTTAACACACACCTAAACATACCTCCTGACTGTTCCTAATTCTGCAATGATCAAACATGTGGCAGAGAAAACAATATCGAGCTTTGATTTACTCCGCACAGGACGTAGTTAGAATGTGTTTATTTTACACACACACACACACACACACACACACAATGAATGGAAAATGTAAGAGCTCTGTCGTACTCAGCATCTGAAGCCAAAGGACCTCTCCAGGCGTTTTTCACCTCTGTCTGGAGTGTGAACCTCGATCAGAACTCCCTCAGCAGATAATATTCCTGATTTCATTTCAGCATCAGCTCAAAAACTTCACCCTTTACATGGAAAATCTCTCACTGCTGTCTGTGAAGTTTGATTAGAACACAGAGCCACTTATGGATGTTGCTCTAACGCCAGGGTTTGGATAGAGTATTAAAGTCAGGTTTTTATTACTCACCCTGCTGGACCTTCACTTCTCATGAGGTTTGGGACAGAACCCCTCACAGCAGTCCAAGTGCAAGACAGCGAGTGTTTCTCAGGCTTACAGACAGAGACGTGGACTCAACACTCACTTAATCTCTGCAACGGAAAGCAATACGAATGCAACACAAAGCCATGAAACACACAACATGAAGATTTACTGAGACGTCTGTGTAGAATAAATTACACTGCTGTTTGGATCACTGCTGTTGGTTCATAATGTGTCATCATGTGAAGATCTAGAATAACAAATTTCCATGTTTTTTGTTCCCTTTTACACTACAGGAGGAGAGAGGAGCATATTGAAGTGACTTTTTGCACATGATTTTAATTCGAGCAGCCTGCCTGGAGTTTGTTGATCTAATTTACTTTGATTCGTTGTTGAAAAGATTTTATTGGTCTGAAAATGAGACGAGTTAGTGAGCAGAAATGATCTATTGTGTAAATATACAGTCAGATGAGAAATGCTGCATCTTCAAGACCTAAAGTAATTCTATGTTGTAATTCTATGCTGCACAAACCATTTTATTACAACTATTTTGTATTTTATTTCACTATTTCTTCATGCTTTGGTTTTCAGTTCTCTTGTTTTTTTCAGCTGCTTAAAATGTTTGTTGTTTATTTCTTTGCCCTTTTTTTAACTTTTAATATCTTGTCCTTATTTATGTCCTTGAAGACTGTTGACTAACAGTTTGCACCCACACACACACACACACACACACACACAGCTCTGTCCATCATCTGAGTGTTACACTGGAAACAAGCCATAAGAAGGAGATGAGTGAGTCTTAACCTGTTCCCTGATTATTTTTTTGAGACTGGACTCTGAAGCTCTCTGAAGTTCTCTTGCATGATGTCACTGGATGCTTCAAAACTCTGGTCCTGTTACTCAATTTACAAATGAGGGCATTCTCTTTTTTTCCTTTTAAGATCTAAAAAGTATGAATGAGATGTAAACAGGTGTTGGTGCATGAGCTGGTGAAAGAGCTGATGATGTGCTTTTATAAAAGACTGAAGATGAAGAGCAATAGCTTCTGTGCAGAAACCTTTTATTTTGTATGGATTTTTTTCCCCAGCCACTGTACTGTGTGTGTATAAAATACTAAATTAGAATCTTGTACATCAGCCTCACAGCAGTGCTTGTCATCTTTTTGTTTGTTCCTGCATGTTGTCCACACTCTGCATTTCAATCACAGTGTTAGTGTGTGTTCTTTAGATAATGGTGCTGATCTGCAACAGACATATTGCATGATGGGGTTTAATGTGGTGTGTAGTCAGAGTGTTCAGGTCTGTAAATCACTGCTGCTTGGCTTGTGTACTTGTTCTCTCTGACATTGAGAGGCAGATATCCAGCATGTATTTGTACCCAACTTCCTATTTCCTGCTTAACGATACTGCTGATTCTACTTAAATGTTGAACACAAGGGCTTTGGACTGCAAATCTTTCCAGATGGACTGGTGTGTTCCTGCTGTCTACAGTTCTGTCTCTGTGTGTGTCTGTTCTCCAGGTTGTAGGACTGACTTTTAATGCAAAGCAAACTTAAGATTTTAATAAGGTAACATTGTAGACTGAATTTGACTGATGATTGTCAGAATTTAATTATGTAAAATCTTTCTTTCCTCCAATTAAGAGATCTAAATCTTAATAATTCCTGTTTCTGGTCTTCAGTATTGCAGGTTTCTATAGGAACAAAAATAAACTGTCCTTGTAAAATTCTGTATTATCACACAGGTAGTAAAATTTATTCTGTAAAAATAGCTTAATCAGTTGGACATGTACACATTGGAATATTCTAAACTCTTTACTATTCATCATGTGTGTTTGTGCAGTTTATTCACCAGTTTATTTCATTTCTCAGTGATGTTAAATTCTGTGTTCTGATTGGTCAGAAGGTGTTGATAAATTTTCTGTAAGCTGTAGGCAGTGGTGCAGATACGAATGACAGTTATATTAAAGCACTCGCTCTAATATGTTCATGTTTCTATAGTTGCAGCTCATTCACAGGAACTTTAAAAATCGTCTATAAACAGTAAGCTGTCTGCGGTGGGGAAGTCTTCATGATTATAGGAGAGGAGTTTGCACTTTCTGCTTTGAGGATAGAATAAAGAGGCTGGTGAGGGAAAGACTCTTTATAACTGCTATAACGTCAGTGGGGTGGGGAGGGGCTTATTATGTAAATCCTGTTCATAAATAAATAAATATTGAATGTACCTACACATGCAGCATAACAAAACAACTTGAAGAAACTCAACTGTTCGACTACAAACACCATTTCCGCTGAAATAAAACATAATTCCAGCACCAAGCAGCTAAACGGACAAACAGAAAAAAATCGAAAACATTTACGAAATTTAACCGATGAAATTACTTTATATCAAACAGGAATACTTTATATCAGCTGAAATGTATGTAAACACGCATTTATTATGGATTGTATTTGTTTATTTGGTCCAAAGTTATCGCTGTTTTAATTCCCAGAAGTGCTTTGTGCTAGTGCTGTGTCGTTCACGAACGATTCGTTCATTTTAAACGAATCTTTCCCATGACTCGTGTCGTTTCGGGTAGTGATTCGTTCGTTTTGTGTTGACCGCGCATGAGCAACATTGCATAAGCTTAGTCATAGATATCTATGAAGCTTAGTAAACAAAAAAGATTAGTTCACCTTTCGAGTCCTGTTAATCTATATGCAGTTACTTAATAATAGAGGTTGCCTGTGTAACCTCCACCTTTGTAACATTGCATATTATAACAATGAACAGACTCTTTAATTGTTGTTTATTGTTTAAGACTAAACAGAGTGACAGTGGAGTTAATCGGAGTTCGACTCAGTAAATAATAGATTTAGTGTTTTAGTGCTCAGACAGTGAGAGATGTCGCTCTGCAGCACAGTGATGAAGACTCTGATCTTCTTCACATTTTCTCTTCATCTTTCATCAGCAGGTGAGTTCTGTAATGTTTACTGTCTTTACTACATTTATTTACTCTCTAATAATAAAGTTTAACGCTAAAGCTGTGATAAGGGCAAATCTGACAAAGTTACACATAAATAATACAGTTAATAAATAAATAAATCTCACCAAGTAAAACAGAAATACTCACTTTATTATTATTATTATTATTATTATTATTATTATTATTAATATTATTATTATTATTATTATTAAGTTTGATCTTTACAGTATTTCCAGTGTGGGTTGAGTTAGTGATGTAATGTTAATGTGTATTTTTACACTTTTACAGTCACACACTCGCTGCAGTATATCTACACTGGAGTTACACCTGGAATAAATTTCCCAGAATTCACTAATGTGGGTCTGCTGGATGGACAGCAGTTCAGCTACTATGACAGTAACATCAGGAAGAAGATCCCAAAGACGGAGTGGATACAGAAGATGACTGCTGATGATTGATTACTGGAACAGTGGGACACAGAATCTACAGGATACTCAGGAGAGCTTCAAAGTCAATGTGGCTACAGCAATGCAGCGCTTTAATCAGTCTACAGGTAAACACACACACACACACACACACACACACACACACACACACACACACACACACACACACACACACAGGACAGATGGTTAATGTTTTACTGTGTAATTAAAGAACAGTAGTACTTTACACTTTAATTGTACTAAGCAGTTAAACTAGTAGTTAATTGTACTAAACAGTTAAACTAGTAGTTATTTGTACTAAACGGCTAGTTTATTGTGAACTATTGTAGAGCTACAGAACATGTGATGAATAAAAGTCAGTAATAAAAAGAGGAGGCAGTAAATAAGACTGTAATTCAGTAGAGAGTTGTGTCTGGTGCTGCTCTGTGCTTCATCACGTCACTGAGACTGAAAACACACTGAAGTGAAGGTGGAGCTGCTTACAGCACAGAGCACCGCTCTACAGTAGAGCTGCAACTAACGATTATTTTTTCTGTCGACTAATCTAGCGATTATTTTTTTGATTAGTCGACTACTCTAACGATTTTTATTATTTTTATGTTTTTGCTTATTCTAGTGTTCTTTTTTGATTAATTAATTAATCCTCTGGATAACTTTACAAAAAATTATAAGTACAAATTCTAATATAATATTTCAACTTTTATTACATTTTTTCCAAAAAATACTTCAATGTGGTTAAAGTGTTTACAGTATACAAAAATAAAGTGCCAAAAATAAAATGTAAACAACACTTTAGCATCAGGCACGAATAATGCCATATAAATTCAAAAGCATTCAAAATGCCATATAAATTCAACAAAAGCACTGCTCAACATTGTGCAAAAATACATGAAAGACATATACAAAAATAAAGTGCCAAAAAATAAAATGTAAACAACACTTTAGGGCATCAGGCATGAATAATGCCATATAAATTCTGCCTAACACTTTGCAAAAGATGCATTCCGAAGGCATTATGTGGTTTGAAAATACTGGTCAACAACAGTATGTAAAACATACCTGAAAGGTAACATAGTTTTAAAGGAGCCAAGTCCAACAAAAGCACTGCTCAACACTGTGCAAAAATAATGGCAAATACAGTGCAAAGATTACCTGAAGGCATCTTGTAGTTTAAAGAAGTCCAACATAAATACAGGCCAACATAAACAGTGCAAAACATTGGGGGCCTGTTACTAATTATATAGCATTGCAATGGAGGAAGGTTAGCATATCGACATGCTCTGAAGATAGGCTTGCTCTTTTTTTAGTCACAATGTTGCCAGCAACTGAGAAAAGCCTTTCAGATGGGGTTGATGTTGCAGGCACAGACAAGTAACTCTTTGCCAGCATGGCCAAGATGGGAAACCTCACTTTATCTTCCTTCCACCATTTCAGCGGATTTTCCTCCTTTGGAATAGCCTGCTCACTAAAGTACATGTGTATCTCATTCCTCACAACTTCACTGTGAGTTTCTTGATCTTGGATGTGACCAGTGTCATCCTCACCATTACTGTGGTCATCTGAATCTGAACCGAGCAAAGTGTCCAACAGAGACACTTGCCTCTTCTCTGAAAATTTCATGTCTGCACTGACTGACTGAACCTGTTCCTCACATTGATGTTGATGTGTTTGTCCTCATATCTTCTTTTCTCCTCAAGAGCAAGAGCTTGGACCTTGAGGTGAACTTTTAAACTGTCCTCTGCTAGCAGGAATTTTAGTTTGCGGAATCTGTGGTCCAGGGCTGCTGCAATAAGACATATATGTTCTCCATCATCTTTGAATTTAGCTTCCCGCTCCCATCTTGATGTCATCTCCTGTGCAGAAACACTTTGGAAAGCCTTTACTGTTGCGGTCTCGAAAACTGTGCTCTGTATGGATTTCTGGAGGCCCTTTACCAGAGGAGGTAGAGCGGAACCAGTCACATAGGACTCTCCACTCAAGAAAACAGTAGCACACTCGAAAGGCCACAGGACTTGTTCCACTTCCTCAAGTAAGCTCCACTGATCATGTTTTAAATCCAGGAAGTGCTTCCCTCATGGTGTGACATCAGGATCGGAAAGTGCTGCAGTCATAGGCCACCTCTGTTCAAGCAGGCGGCTGATCATGTGTAAAGTACTGTTCCACCTTACGGATACATAATTTATTAGTTCATGCTCAGGGTTACCCATTTGTTGCTGCTTTGCTTTAAGCTTTGTAGTGGCCAGCTCATTTTTTTTAAATGTTCCAGAAGGCACTTTGCAGCCCTCAGTGTCTTGCTGATCTGGGGATCCCTCAGGGCATGGTTGACAACTAACTGTAAGACCAGCACACCTGAGAGAAGAGATGCCATGCTTTTCTTCCAAAATATGCAGAGCAGCGACAACATTTGCAGCATTATCATGGACAACTACAATTACATTGGCCATGGATATCTCAAACTTCTCAGCTGCTTTTTCCACACAGTTAGCAATGTTTTCAGCTGTGTGCCGATCTTCAAGTGGCATGGTGGTCAGATTGTACGATGTAAGCTCCCAGTATTCATTAATGAAGTGGCATGTGACACCCAAGTATGCCTCTGTGGCAATACTGGTCCATGCGTCTGTGGTGAGAGCTATTTTTGTTTTCACGTCTTTGAGTGACGCTTTCGATTTTTCAAAATTCTCCTCATATTTCTTCTCCATCAGCTTAGTGAAATGGGACCTGGAGGGAAGTGTGTATCCTGGGTAAAACGTGTTGATCATCTCACAAAATCCTTGACCGTCTACAATAGAAAACTAAAACTAACTCCCAAAACTAATTGTAATAATAAATACTTACAAAGATGGCTCGTCCTTTTGAGGTCGGAGAGCGCCAGGATGTTTTCTTCTGAGGTGCTTGTGCATCGCAGTTGTGCTGCCATGGTACGCCATTTCGGTTTTTTAAAGGTCACAAAGGACCATTTTATTTGGCCTCTGTTTAAAGTATTCCCATACTTTTGGTAATCGTGGTCTAGCTTTTTGTGATAGACTGGAACTTTCTCCATTCCCAGGAGCAGAAGCCGCCATTACGTGAGATGAATGTAAACAGTGTGACGCGTCGACGCATTTCACACATGTCGATGTAATCGATGACGTCGACGCGTCGTTGCAGCACTACTCTACAGGATGCTTTACTCCATCACACTACACCGTGGACTCGTCACATCACCCATGTGTTCATGGGAATAATGTCTGAATCAAAATCTTTAGTCTGTGCTCGGGGGGAGAAGTTTGTGCTTCATCCTGAGCTGTTGTTGTTGTTCTACTTCTCCTGCTGTGCTGCACACTGATTGGTCAGATTTACGTATCTTTCCTGTCCAATCAGATGAGCTCGGCATGATGGACATTCCTCCTTTCAGACCTTGCAGTGTTGAGCAGTGTGCAGTAAAGCTCTCAGAATTCAGCCAAAAACAGCTGATTGATGAATCTTCACTCCAGCACTGAAAGGTCCAGTCCAGTCCAAAGCCTGATGGAGTCGATGCCACAGGCCGAACATCAGTCGCTTTACATGACAGAAAACTGAAGTGAACATCAGACGCTTTATTTATCTGTCTTTATGTTTCATTTGTCTGATCAGAATGAAACACATCAGGGTTTGAAATGTAGATCAGATGCAGAGAAAAACCTGCAGAACTGCTGGAGAAAATATCTTCTGCTGTCGATCTTCTTCTTCTTCGTGGTGTTGTTGTGTGATGTTACTCACTGTAACACTTTAACTTCACATCAGTTCAATAGCTACATGTCCTGTTAGCCAGCTAGCTATTATTAGCATTCCATTAGACTGGATCTGATATTGATGTGCCGAGTACAACATCGTTAGACTACAGTAATTATTATAGTTACAATAAAGCTAGTAGCAAGTATGCTAAGTACTGCTATGCTAACTATTTTACAGTGTAATTAAAACTAGTGTACATGTTATTACACGTAGTTAAATCTGGTGGCTAAATGTGCTAGCATTCTGACTATCTATAGACTAACTATTTATACTAGTACTCTAATAAGTTAGTGATTGTTGCACCATCCAGTAGATCTTGTCATTAAAACAGTTTCAGACTTTGTCCTAGAGCTAGTTGATGTTCTGCCAACTGTAGTAATGGAAGTGAAACAGTCGCCTTGTTTATTAGCAAGATGTTCATGTGTTGTAATGTGTAGAATGTCTGCTGTTGTGTTCTGATGTTTATAGAGCACTTCCTGTCCACACAGTGGTGTTTGTAGTTCACCTCCTGTAGAACTAAACACAGAAAATTCAAACGTGAAACTTAATAACATCAACAATGTGAAGATTAAGTAACTGTGTTTATGTGTGTCTTTGTGTGTGTGTATGTGTGTGTGTGTGTGTGTGTGTCTTTGTGTGTGTGTGTCTTTGTGTGTGTGTGTGCTCAGGAGTTCACTCAGTGCAGCTGATGTACGGCTGTGAGCTGAATGATTTCATCAGTTTGGATCTGAAAACTCTCACATACACTGCAGCTAAACGACAAGCTGTGATCACCAAGAACAAGTGGGATCATAATCCTGGTATGTCTGTGGGCCGGAAGAACTACCTGGAGAACATCTGTATCGATTGGTTAAAGAAGTATGTGTCTTACGGCAGAGAGACTCTGGAGAGGAAAGGTAAAGTGTGTGTTCTGTTACTGTAACACACACACACACACACACACACACACACACACACACACACACACACACACACACACACACACACACACACACACTTCTCCTGAGTTGTGTTTATTTAAATCTCTACATAAAAATTAGTTAATTCTTTAAAAGCCGTACATTAAAAGTGTAAATCTATTTTTCTGCCCAACACGAAACTCTTTCACATCTTTGTAGACAGAAAATCTTGACCACATGACCAATAACTCTGAACGTCACTGAGGGAGAAAATGAGGTGACGTTCTTCAGATAGTTCAGTGTGTAAAGTGAAAAGACCAAAATCCTTCAGCAGAACAGCAACGTTTTATTTTAGTTAAACAAAGAAAGTCTTTTCAAACTAGAGAGAAAAAAGAAGAAGAAAAAGTAACTGAATCTTTAAGGATGTTTTCATCCTAACAGTTTACAAACACTTTAAAGAGTGATGATGATTAGAAAGTGATGAAGATGCTGTTTCTTGTCTCCTGTGCTGCTCACAGCAGATGCTCTTTAACAGTGTGATGAAGCTTCAACGTTCTGCTGTAAACTTTCCTCCTTTCCTGCAGAAACCATTCCAGTGTCTCAACCTTCACTAAAACGTCCTCAGCAGGAACACAGATTATTCCTCATCAGGGTTCACATGAGGAGTTTAGACATGAAGAACAGAAGAGACTTTTAATATTTCTGTCTCTGCAGTTCGTCCTGAGACGTCACTGTTCCAGGAAGAAGCCTCTTCTCCAGAGGTGGTGTGTCACGCTACAGGTTTCTTCCCCAAAGCAGTGATGATCTTCTGGAGGAAGAATGGAAAGGACGTGCATGAGGACGTGGAGCTCAGAGAGACGTTACCCAACCAGGATGGAAGCTTCCAGAAGAGAAGTATTCTGAAAGTCCCAGCTGAGGAGCTGCAGAAACACACCTACACCTGTGTGATTCAGCACAGCAGCTTGGAGAAGGAGTTAGTGCTGAATGTGAGCGAGCGACAGATCCTGAAAGGTCAGAAACACTTTCCTCTATAACTACAGATTTACAGTGAAATCTGATTTCCTGCTGCAGCAGATAATAAAGACTCTGATTTAACAGGTGGAGGATCGATGGCTATCATCATTGGTGTAGTCGTGGCTCTCATTGTTCTCGTTGTTGCTGTTGTTGTTGGAATTATTTTCTGGAAGAAGAACTCTGGTGAGAGGAGGAAGGAGGCAGATGTGAAGTTTTCAGAGAACAGATTTACACTTTCTAATTCTTGAAGGAGATTTGATGAAGATTTTACTTGTTTTTAATCTAAACTGATAAACCAATAAATACATGTCTGTCCATCATCTGTGTTTCAGGCTTCAAACGTGCTCCAGCCTCTGAAGACTCTTCCTCCACCACTTCCTCCACCTCTGTCTTCCTTAAAGCGTGACTGTGTGTCTTCCTGCTGAAGTGAGAGAGTAAGACATGATGATGTTTACAGTGTCATATGGAAGATAAATCTGTGTGTGGACTGAAACTCCAGCAGAAAAGACTGAGCTCACATTAAATCTCAGCTCAGAGCTGATCCTGTTTCTTTCTCTCTGTTTTTCTAGGAGACACCAGGAGATGAGGACCACACACACACACACACACACACACACACACACACACACACACACACACACACACACACACAACACAATTGAATCAGGTTCAGGTCGTCAGCACCTGAGAGCTTTAAGTTCTGTCTTTTCCCGCTGACTCCAGTGAGATTTTCCTCAGCAGATGTTTGTGTAGCTGATGGATTTGTGTCTCAGACAGAAACTGGGTTCTTTAGATGTGATGAGTGTTTAACAGATTGGACTAAAGTGTAAAAGAACAGGAGTGAAGACAGCAGAAGCAGGAGGTCATGCTGGAGGATCAGCACTCCGAGATTTTATTTTCAACACAAGAACAAAACACAAAGTCACTAAACCTCACTGAGGACTTTATTTATTACTGAACTCCATTTAAAACTAAAACAATCCATTCAACACCTTTTCACATCTGAACGACCTGTTTAACAAATCTGTGTGTTTTATTAGCTTCAGTCTCATCAGCAATTATAACACATCATACTTTGTCTGTTTCCAGACCTTTAAACACACAAACACACTCAGCACTGACTCACAATCAGTTATCAAACTTCATCTGTTCTGTTTAAAGGGAATTAGTCTGTAATAAAGACACATTTACTGGTTTGTGTTTCTTCTCTGTTTACACTTTAGCTTAAGATTAATATTAACATGATAAAGATAAAACAATACAAACTGTTATAATAATGCTGAAATAAATAAATAACAGTAACGTCCATGCTTGTGTGTGGGTTTTTTTTTTATTATAAGGAAAATAGAACGAGATACAGAAATTAATAAAAAATATGATCTTAGAGAAATGGAGATGGAGCTGTGGGTGAAGTAAAGAGCAGAAGTTTACCTGTTATCTGAATGGGAGGGGCTTACTTTCTCTCACCTGTCAATTCGAGAGACAGTGGCCAATCATAGGCATCTGTGAGCTCATGTACGAGAAAGAGGGTAGATGATGTTTTCCACTGCTCTGTGATGCAACACATCTGGATGCTGTTAAATATACAACAAAGAGGAAACATGGAGATTATTTCATCTTTAAAACTAAAGTGTAACAGCCATTGTTCAGGCTCACAGAGCAGTTCTGTGTTTTTTGTGCTTTTATTTGTTAAAATGTGATTTATTACTCTACTTTCACTCTACACACATTTATATAATGTACACTTGTAGTTATTAACCCTGAGAACCAACTTAAAAAAAACATTTCTGTTTTTGAAACATATTGTTATTGTACTGTAGTGATACTTCATTTAACACATCCATTCAACACATCCGCAACAGTTCTCTTTGAGGTTATACATATTTTTAGTTGCCTTGCACATATCTTATTCTCAGTGGCCCTGAGCTGAACTCAGGATCACATCTTGAACTGATTGCTACAAAACTCACAACATGTTGCAGCTGGTGGCTCTGTAGCACATCAGTGCAGTCTTGTTTTATGATAATTAGCCCTAAGATGTTTCTTGATTTAGCTGAGGCATGAAGCTGCTTATCTGCCGGGTAAGACAGCAAGTGAAAGCTGGCAAGTCAAAGCAGAGGCTCTCTGAGGGAATATTTCTGCATCTTTTTTCTGGCATGTCAATGTTTAATATGTTTAGCAATCTCATATGCTTTTCATATGGTCTCACCATTGTCTGACCTCTCAACAGCAAGGTGTCTAGCTGTCCAGCTTCTATAAATCACACTGTACACTGAGCTCCATATGTCAGAACTGGTCAATCTTTATTGTGAGCATATCCTGAAGTGATATGAGTTTGTTTGATCAACTAACCATTTAAAAAGTTCAATTTATAATGACTCCTGTCCTTGTGACACTCTTTTTTTTATTGTAAAACTAAACAGTGGTCCATGTTTTGCTTCATCCAGTTGAATGTAGTAGCATCAAGATGACTGCACATTGCCACAAATGACAAAAAGAAGATCTACTCCCAGTTTCATGCACATTTATTGTTTGACTGCACCACTACCAAGTAAAAGAACATATTCTATGCCTGGTGAGATCGAACAAGCTGCAGTATGAAAAGTGATACACTTCTTTCCAGACCTTGCTGCTGTCATCTTGAAACAGAGACAGAAGTTTGACGCCATATGAAAGAAATGGAACATGCAGTGAGATGCGATTTCGCTTTCCTTCCAAGTTCATCGTGACCGTGAAGGACAAGGAAATGAAAACTTTTGTTTCACACGAACAAGCAGAGGCATA
>NC_062526.1:17385812-17487482 GCF_022655615.1 Tachysurus fulvidraco | reverse complement strand
AACGTGCATATTAAAAAGACACAAATACAAACTTCGGTATGAACGTAAGAGCCGCATGAAACCTGGCAAAGAGCCGTATGCGGCTCGGGAGCCGTGGGTTGGCCACCCCTGGTGTAGAGCACATAAAACTAAAAGCTGCTATTCTTTAGCATTTTCTTGTACAAGCTCTTTTCAGTGGCACTGACTGCGTAGAGCTAGAAACCAATGAAAAAACATTGCCTATGCTTTCTCTCACTCACCACGAGAAACAGGCAGGTCTACTGTTATCAAGGATTTTGAGTTTCACACCTCTCCTCTCGTCTCATTTAACCATCTCCTCTTTTGAATTTCATGCCATTTCAGCCTTGTCATCATTTTTGTCTACCTCCTGGATGAAACAGACACACTGCTTCTGACAGCACCCCTCTGACAGTGCTTGGCGATTTCAACATCCCCTCTGTCAAGCTTCAAACCTCTTCCCTCCTCACTTACTCCTCCCCAAACAATCTTCTTCCATCCCTTGAAAACCCCCTCCCCCCTTTCCTCACTACTCTTGGACTCAGCCACAGACACTTTACTCTCTTCTCTTTCCTCAGCCAGGGTATTGCTCTGTCCTCTGTCCAATAAACCCAAGAAGACTTCTTGTTCTGCTCCTTGGCATTTATATGCATTGTGCAACAATCGATGAGAGCTATGATCTAAGAGAAAATGGAAGAAAACACAATATTTATGCAGATCTTGACTCTTATCTTACACACCTGGCCAACACTTCTCACTTTTTCTTCTACAAGGAAAATACAAGACCCCCATAAGATCCACAACCTCTTATATTCTATACTCAACCCCCTGGCTCCACCTGTTCATCCTCCCTGACTGCAGAAGACTTTGTTTGTTTTTTTTACCATGAGAAGATTGAGAAAATCTGCAGGACCTTCACTCACAGTTAGGATTCCCATACTCCTTCGTTGTCGCATTTCTCAACCTTAGCAGCAGAAGAGATTCTACAACTCATCCAGTCTTGCAATCCTACCACCTGCCGATTGGATCCAGTGCCTTCCACTATGCTCCAGACCATCTCGAAAGAACTTCATCAATGGATCCCTAAAATGTGGTCATGTACCAACTACCTTGAGAAAGGATTATTGCCAGCCTGAAGCACTGTTCTCTGGATCCACCAGACATCAGTATCTACAGGCTGGTATCATGTTTTTCTTTTAAAAATTTGTGCACGCATTGACTATAATCATCTGTCTGTCTATCTTTCTCAGAACAACCTCCAAGATGCCAACCAATCTGGCTTTAAAGCAGCACGTCTGTCAGCTGTAAGCTGTCATCTGTCCTCATCCTCCTCAACTTTCAGCAGTTTTTGATACGGTCAACCAAAAGACTCTCTTGTCCACCCTCAGAAGGCTTGGAATTTGCGGATCGCCATGGGAATGGTTTGCTTCATACCTGGAAGGACGCTCATATCAGGTAACATGTAGGGGAGTAACATCTGCTCTATGCAGACTCTCCACTGGTGTCACACAGGGCAACTTATCTTCTCTTTCCCAACCTTAGATACCACAGCTTCTGTTCGGATCTCAGCATGTCTGGCAGACATTTTATCATGGATGGCGGCTCATCAGTTGAAGCCCAATCCTAGCACAACTGTACTGCTGATCATCCCAGGTGATTCATCCATCTGATCTCCCCTTCAGTCACAGCTCACAACCTTGGGATAACCATAGACACTCAACTGTCCTTTTCCTCATATGCTGCTAATATGACATCCTCATGTTCGTTCTTTCTCTACAACATTAGAAGGATTTGGCCATTTTTGTCCACACAGACTGCTCAGGTACTTACTCAGTCTCTTGTTATATCAAGACTGGACTACTGCAACTCAGTGCTGGCAGGTCTACCTTTGAACGCAATTTGTAATCTGCAAATGATCCAAAATGCAGCAGCAACCTGTCAAAGTTCTGGCATACCACCCTGCTGCTGTGCTCCCTCCACTGGCTTCAGAGAGCTGCATGCATCAGATTCAAAACACTGATGCTTGCCTACAAAGTCAAAAATGGACGAGCTCCCTCTTAACTCAAAGCCCTCATCACCAGTGTTGGGCAATAACGTGTTACTAGTAACTTGTTACTGTAACACAGTTACTTTTGATGGTAACTTATACTCTAACACTACTTTTTAAATAAATTAACTCTGTTACCGTTACCATATGGTGCGTTTGTCCGTTACTTTTTAAATTAATTAATTTTGGCTGAAGTGTAGCCTACAGCCTAATCTGTTTACAGCAGCAACGCATTGTAGGAATGGTGGATGCCAACCACTGTAAACACGAAGATGCCACACTGTGGGCATGTTTCCGTTTATTCAAGTACTGTATGTGCGGCAGTAATGGCGAGTCAAGGCGAGAGCAAGACAAGTTTCTTTAAGTGGAAATATGCTCATTATTTCACTTTAGTTGAGCATAAAGACAAAAGCCTTTAAGTCAAATGTAAGCTGTGTTTTTCTGGTTCGAAGGTCCTATCTCCTGCGATAAACAGCAACTCCAGTCTGTCGAAGAACCTCCAGAAACTACATGCCTCGACGAAGCTAGAAGTGAGTCAAGCCCCTTCAGCCAAACAACAGCGACTCGATTTCAGCGACTAGTTCGGTGCCTTGCTCAAGGGCACCTCAGTCGTGGTATTGCCAGCCTGAGACTCAAACCCACAACCTTATGGTTAGGAGTCAAACTCCAACCATTAGGCCACGACTTCCCCATAAGACTCTTTTCTGTTCTGGCACGTGCCTGCCTTATTTATCATTTAGAAGTTTTTGCCAGATAGATTTTATTCTAATAAAACATCCATAATCATGTTTGATTTCATTCAGTTTTTGTTTGTGTTAATCAGCAAAATGCAGGCAGCCAAGTTAATGCTTTGATTAGTTTCTATATTACAGAGTGGAATAAAAACTTTCCCCTAATCAATTTACAGAAAGTGTTAAAAAAAATGTGAATATAAACAGTGAATGTGCTGTAGTTCTATAAAATGGTAATGTACAAAAATATTATTTAATGATCAGTTAATGATTTCATTAATCATTGAATTAACTTTAGGCTATTTATGCAGAGAAATTACAAAGCAGAAATATAATAATTAGAATCATAAAAAGAGTCTAAAAAGTATGAACTGTTTTGATAAGAATTTTATTGGTTTTGGATGTACAATACACTTTTTCATGTGATGGAACTATAACAATATAAATGTTGTTACACTCTCATAGATACACACTATAATCAGTACTTCTTCACTGGAGTCACACCAGGAATTCACTGCTGTTGGGATGCTGGATAGTGTGCAGATCAACTACTATGACAGCAACATCAGGATGTTTGTCTCAAACACAAAAGTGGATAAAGAAGGTTCATAATGAGGTTCAGTGAAACAAAGTGAGAGGGTACGTGAGATGAACGTCACACTGATGGTAAAACACACTTGGAGCTTCAATCTCTAGTTGTCATGAACGTGGGATAAATACGGACCCAAACGCAGGATAGCAAAACAAATCAGGGTTTAATAACAAACACTAAACATGACACGGACTAAAGACAAGACAACAGTAGATTCCGCGCATTGGGAAACAGGTGTGTAGAAATGGAAGGAGCAGACAAGGGCGGGGCAAACACATGACGAAGAACATAAACACATGCACGTGGCCAAAGTCCGGGCTGAGTCCTGACAGTACCTGGAGGGCCGAGCGACGTCCACAGCCGAGCTGGAGGGCCGAGCGACGTCCACAGCCAAGCTGGAGAGCCGAGCGCTACCCCCGACGCATCGCGGCCAGTCCCACCTCTCAGGAACCAGGAACGGGGGGAGGGAGGGGAGGGGAGGGAAAAAAAAAAACACAGAACAGAACATCCATATGGGCGAAATACGGGCCTGCGACACCCCCACGGACAGGAAGTGGGGCGACGTCCTCCACGGAAACCAAATATGAAGCGACGCCCCCAACCGGACAAATGCGGGGCGATGTCACAGGACATCGAAAAAACAAAACAAAACTCGGGCTGGCGACAAGGCCCGCATCCAGGAAGCAAGATAAACCCCGCGGAGAAACCGGATGCGGAGCGGCGTCCCTCACCGAAAAAATGCAGACCGATGTCACCAAAACCACGCTGTCCAGGGGGGGAAAAAAGGTCACATAAGAAACAAAAATACTCCCAATCGGCCGGTCCAAGCTGCAGCTATCCTGTGCTGGGTCCTAGTGCGGCGGAATCTTCTGTCATGAACGCGGGATAAAAACCGAACCCAAACGCAGGATAGCAAAACAAACAGGGTTTAATAACAAAGGAAACACTAAACATGACACGGACTAAAAACAGGACAAGACAAAAGTAGATTCCGCGCTGCACAAGTTAAATAGACAGGGAAATTACAATGGGAAACAGTTGTGTAGAAACGGGAGGAGCAGACAAGGGCGGGGAAAACACGTGACGAAGAACATAAACACATGCACGTGGCCAAAGTCCGGGCTGAGTCCTGACACTAGTACACAGTTATACACTACTCTAGACACACACACACACACACACACACACACACACACACACACACACACACACACACACACACACACACACACACACACACACACACACACACACACACACACGTAGCACTGACATTTCAAACTGTCAAATTGAGATGATATAGTATATTAAAGATCATATATATATATATGTATATGTATAAAATAAACGTTTAAGACACATTAATATATAATAATAATGTGTTTTAAGCGTATTTAATTACAAACATATGAAAATATAAAGAGTGATGATCATACACTCTTTTCTCCTCCTCTTTCTCCTTCATCTCCTGCTTTTACTTTCAAAATAAAACCGCGCTCCTCGGATCTTCTTAGAAAATAGTGACGCGACTGAATCCTAAATTCTGATTGGTTTTCACTCTGAGCTCTATTTGTTAAGAACCAATCAGATTCTCTTCTTCTGAAAGTTCAGCAACAGCAAGAGGATACTTTCTCGTGAACAGATTTAAAGAGACTTTAAATTTAAACTCAAAGTTACAGTGGAGTTAGACAGAGTTACAGTGGTCCATCCATCCATCCATCCATCCATCCATCTACCCATCCATCCATCTTCTACCGCTTATCCGGGGCCGGGTCGCGGGGGCAGCAATCTAAGCTGGGATGCCCAGACTTCCCTCTCGCCAGACACTTCCTCCAGCTCTTCCGGGGGAATACCGAGGCGTTCCAAGGCCAGTCGAGAGACATAGTCCCTCCAGCGTGTCCTAGGTCAGCGAGTTACAGTGGTGTTAAAGTTATATATCCACTCAATAATAGATTTAGAGTTTTAGTGATCAGACAGTGAGAGATGTCGATCAGCAGCACAGTGATGAAGACTCTGACCTTCTTCACATTTTCTCTTAATTTTTCATCAGCAGGTGAGTTCTGTAATGTTTACTGTCTTTACTACATTTATTTACTCTCTAATAATAAAGTTTAACGATAAAGCTGTGATAAGGGCAAATCTGACAAAGTTACACATAAATAATACAGGTAATAAATAAATAAATCTCTCGCCAAGTAAAACTTTTCCTGTTATTGCTGTCATTTCTGTCTCCTGATGATGTAAGAGTTTAGTTCAGTTTAGTTTCTTTCTTTCTATGACTCTTTTTTCTTCACTTGTCCCTCACTGCTCCTGTAATCAGACAGTTTAAATGGTAGGAGGTTCAGGGGCAGCAGCGACTACATGCAGATTTTAGTTCTTACAGTAGGATGATGGAGGGCAAAGTGACAGAAAAGAAAAAGAACACAATCAATACACATCCAGTCTTTATTACAGTATAATATAGAGATACTTTACAATCTCTTTATTCATATTTAATCTGATGATGTTCCACACAACAGACTTTTTAATACACTGGCATTATACTCTTTTTAAATTAATTAATTAATATAAGTAATATGAAATAAAAAGAACTTTTACTCAAATAAATATTGTTGAAATATTTTAAGACACAAATGTACATATCACTGATTTCACAGATAAATCTATGCTATTTCAGCCTGAATTTTATTCTGGATATTTAAGCTGCTGGTGGAGGTTGAAGTGTTTAAGTCCTGCTTTAATCCAGCAGTTGAGTTAGTGATGTTGTAGTGTTAATGTGTGTATTTACACTTTTATAGACACCCACTTGCTGCAGTATTATTACACTGCAGTTATACCTGGAGTAAATTTTGCAGAATTCACTGCTCTTGGTCTGGTGGATCATAAAGACGGATTGGATGCATGTTACCGATTCAGATCACTGGAACAGAAACACACAGGCCATGAAATATCATCAGGAGATTTTCAAAGTCATTGTGGCTACAACAATGCAGCGCTTTAATCAGACTACAGGTAAATACAGTACACACACAGAAAAGGTGTGTCACTTTCTAAACTAATAACTACTGAACTAATATGAAAGAAAATTACACACAGAATATTAAGAGATTTATAGAAATGAGATAGAAATGAAATAGAAATTCAGTGTAAATGAGATATGTAAGTGATAAAGATCTTACTAAGAAGTAAATGTGGTGGTTGAGTAGAGAAGGTAGAAGGAGATAGAGCTCAGCTGAACCTTTTCTCACTCACCTGTGTGTGTGTGTGTGTGTGTGTGTGTGTGGGTGGGTGTGTGGGTGTGTGTGTGCGCGTGCGTGCGTGTGGGTGTGTGTGTGTGTGTGTGTGTGTGTGTGTGTGTGTGTGTGTGTGTGTGTGTGTGTGTGTGTGTGCATGTGTGTGTGTGTGTACAGGAGTTCATACAGTCCAGAAGTGGCTGTGAGCTCGATGATGACGGGACTGTTAGAGGATAAAATCAGCTCAGTTATGATGGAGAAGATTTTCTCAATCCGGATCTGAACACTCTCACATGGACTGCAGCTAAACCACAAGCTGTGATTACCAAGAACAAGTGGGATAATATCCCTGGTAACAATAATAAGTGGAAGAATTTCCTGGAGAATGAGTGTATTGAACGGTTAAAGATGTACATTTCTTACGGCAGAGAGACTATGGAGAGGAAAGGTAAAGTGTGTGATCTGTTACTGTAACACACACACACACACACACACACACACACACACACACACACACACACACACACACACACACACACACACACACACACACTCTACTGTGGTGTGATTATTTTAAAATCTCTAAATGAAGAATGAGTTTAATCTTGAAAAGTTGAACATTAAACGTGTACATTTTTCTGTCCAACTCTAAACTCACATCTTTGTAGCCAGAAAATCTTGATCACATACAGGTACATCTAAATAAATTAGAATGTCGTGGAAAAGTTAATGTATTTCAGTAATTCAACTCAAATAGTGAAACTTGTGTATTATATAAATTCAGTACACACAGACTTTAACACGTCTGACCCACATTTCCACAAGAAGAACTCTGGTGAGAGGAGGAAGGAGGCAGATGTGAAGTTTTTAGCGAACAGATGTACACTTTCTAATTCTTGAAAGAGATTTTATGAAGATTTTAATCTGAACTGATAAACTACTGTAATAAATAACTGTTTGTTCATCATCTGTGTTTCAGGCATCAAATGTGCTCCAGCCTCTGAAGAGTCTTCCTCCACCAACTCTTAATGTGTGACTGTGTGTCTTCTTAAAGCATGTGTTTACAGTGTCATATTGAAGAAAATCTGTGTGATTGTTCAGACTATATGCTGTGGTTCTAATTGTACACTGAGCTCCATGTCAGAACTGGTCGATCTTTATTGTGAGCATAGAGTCGTCATCCTGAAGTGATCTGAGTTTGTTTGATCAACTAACAATTTAAAATGTTTACTTTATAATGGGAAGAGGCACGGTGGCTTAGTGGTTAGCACGTTCGCCTCACACCTCCAGGGTTGGGGGTTCGAATGCCGCCTCCGCCTTGTGTGTGTGTGGAGTTTGCATGTTCTCCCCGTGCCTCTGGGGTTTCCTCCGGGTACTCCGGTTTCCTCCCCCGGTCCAAAGACATGCAATGTAGGTTGATTGGCATCTCTGGAAAATTGTCTGTAGTGAGTGTGTGAGTGAATGAGAGTGTGTGTGTGATGGGTTGGCACTCCGTCCAGGGTGTATCCTGCCTTGATGCCCAATGACGCCTGAGATAGTCACAGGCTCCCCGTGTAGTTCGGATAAGCGGTAGAAAATGAATGAATACTTTATAATGGGATAAAAACTACCTCATGTCCCTGTGACACTCTTTTATTGTTTTATTGTAAAACTACAATACACAGTGGTCCAAGTTTTGCTTCATTCAGTTGAATGTAGTAGCATCAAGAAGACTGCATGTTGCCACAAATGACAGAAGATATACTCCCAGTTTCAGACCACGAAAAATGCAGCTGTTTGTCCATTTCTACATTGTTGAACTTTCTGTATTTACAGCATAAATGAGGAAAGAAAATCAAGTCTAATTTTTAAAATTTGTGTGACATTTTCATCACATAACTAAAAAATCATTTATTTTTTCCTGTTTTGTTTATGGATTTTAAAATAAAAATAACATTTCTTCCCATTTTTTTCTTTTATTATGTTTATAAAAAAGAAACTTAAAATTGTTATTTATTTATTTATTTATTTACACTGGCCATTTTTGTTTATAAAACAGGGGAGATTTTTTGGACTTTATCAACCCTGAAATTGTCCCTGTTTTTTACATTTTCATATATGGTATTTGTTAGATGCCCTTGTCCAGAGTGACATAATATAAAGCATCATCATGTACTCTATTTATATTTAAACACACTGATGAACAAAATAAAAGTTGAAGTGAGAAACACTGATTATCTTTATGTCATTACACTCTAAAGAGTTGTAATGTTCTGATAAGAAACTTTGGGTCCAACACTCATGTGGATGTTACTGTGTAAGTGTAACACATAAAGCTACACAGATACAGACCAAGTTCATTCCTTCATGGTAACAGCAGTGTCCTCTTTCAGCAGGATGATGCTCCCTGACACACTTCAAACATGGAAAATGACAAATAGTTCAAGGTGTTGACTCGACCTCCAAATTCTCCAGATCTCAATCTGATCCAGCATCTTTGGGTTGTTGAATAAACAAGTTTGATCAATGGAGGCTCCGCTAGATTGGTGTAACACATTGGTGCCAATCTATAAGTGTTAAATAAAGAGGTCTATTTAGGTAATAAATGACACCGTGATACCGTAACCATGCTTCAATTTGGGAACAGTGTTTACAGTAAAGTAGTAAAATGTACTACTAGAAAGTATACTGGACTTTCCATGAATTAGTTTCACAGAATATTTCACTGTCACTCGGCCGAAGATGAGTAGTATATGTGCTACATCAGGAAGATGATCTCAGAGTCCCAGTGGATAAAGAAGATTAATGTCAAGGAGTGAGAACAGAGCTAGAAAGCAGAGAGACACAGATACAGCCGTGGACAGACAGGGTGAGAGTCAAGTCCACTCAGAGCTGTTAGCACAAACACACACACTTACACACACACACATGTCAATTTCTTTTCAATTCTTTATCTAGACACTGTGATTACAGTAAAATAGTTTTCTTCCTGTTCAGTATAATAATTTAGACAACTTGAACAATCACCTACTGTATATACAGAAACAAATGCACACCCAGTATCATCTGGTTTATTAGGAAATCTGTAGAACTGCTCATTCATGTAATAATCTGAACCGTTCATCTGAATTGTGTCCTGCTCACTGAAATGTGTTTTACTCTTTATATCATTGTGTAATGTATGTGCATTACACTGTGTAAACTCCAGAGACTGTTGGGTGTGAACATTCCAGATCAGCACTAAAATACTCAAACAAGTCCGAACACCATTCCAGAGTAAAAGTCACACAAATCCCTGTTCCTTATTCTGGTGTTTGTTGTGAACTTTAACTGAAGCTCTTTAACTAAACCTCTTGTATCTGTATGATTTTACGTGTTGTGCTGTACCACATGATGGGAAAATTGCACAAACATGTGAATTTTTTAAAAACTAATTATGTTTCATTTGTAAAATTTGGTAAAATCTGATAGCTATTTATTGTGATTGAAGTTGCTTTCTGCAAAACTCTTTTTATAATAATTTATATTCACACACTCTGGTTTTCACAAAAATTTGTCACACACTCTGGTGTTTATAATAATTTGTCACACTTTCTGGTGTTTACTATAATTTGTCACACCCTCCAGTGTCACCAAAATGTCTGATTCCTCTCCAGGTTTCTTCCTCACACCATCTCAGGGAGTTTTTCCTTGCCACAGTTACCTCAGATTTGCTCATTAGAGATAAATACAAATCAATTTATATAGGTCTAATATTAAGGGGGCACAGTGGCTTAGTGGTTAGCAAGTTCGCCTCACACCTTCAGGGTTCGATTCCCGCCTCCGTCTTGTGTGTGGAGTTTGCATGTTCTCCCCGTGCCTCGGTTTCCTCCGGGTACTCCGGTTTCCTCCCCCGCTCCAAAGACATGCATGGTAGGTTGATTGGCATCTCTGGAAAATTGTCCGTAGTGTGTGAGTGTGCCCTGTGATGGGTTGGCACTCTGTCCAGGGTGTATCCTGCCTTGATGCCCGATGACGCCTGGTATAGGCACAGGCTCGATGTGACCCGAGATAGTTCGGATAAGCGGTAGAAGATGAATGAATGAAAGGTCTAATATAAATATTAAACTTTTTGTTCTATATGTCTTATTTTCTGTAAAGCTGCATTGAGACAATGTCCATTGTTAAAAGCACTATACAAACAAAAGAATATTGAATTGAATAAAATCACGTGAGTTTACAGGGTGTTTATCAACACCTGAAAATTCGTCTGGTTTACAGTAAAAAACATCATCAGGCTGAAACAGAAAATTCACCTTCAGACTCTGTCTTTTCAGCTGCTGAAACAATCTGTTGGTGTCACACAGGTTTGTAGTGTGTACAGAGTGTGTTTCATTTTACTTTCATTTGTCAGAGTGGTTTATTGTCTACAGACAGACAGTGAGTCCATCATGATGAATTATGATCATGTCACTGAATACACTGTAAATCTCAGTAAAATCCTACACCGAAGTTTGGTCTTAAAAATGAAGTCTTGTAAATAAGTCATTCAAAGCCAGTGTTAAAGCGCCACCTAGTGTCAGTTTTGTAGTGTAACGAACTGATACAGTGTAATTAACACCATCAGCTAAATCAGGAGACGTTTTTTTAACACTGAGTCAAAATAACTGATTTAGATAAATATAGTGGAGGAAATCTCACAGTTTTATTAGAAGAAAGTTTATTTCTGAATGTGAGGAAGTTCATTCAGGTCTCCTGTAGATCCTCTCTGTGTTTCCTTCCTTCATGGCTGGCCAGTGTGAAGAGGTGATCACTCAACCTGTGTAAACAACAACACATCACAGCAGGAAAATGTGGGTAAGTTTTATTCTTTGTTTTATCAATAATTGTGATTAAGATCTGGATGTGTGAGGCGAACGTGCTGACCACTAAGCCACCGTATTGCCGGCTAGTTAACTAATAATATTTTTAGTACCTGCAGCACGGGTCGCGGCACGGAAGTAGAAGTGACCACTAGGGGATGACCCAGAAACAAGCTTCAATTCAACTTTAAAGCATCAAATCCTCCAAAAACACGAAAAAACCTATTTACCTAGTAAAGTTTATACTCTCAATTTTTTAAGCCCACACACAAAGCACAATATGATTCACAGCCTTCATACAATTAGAAAAAATTTTTTGGACAAAACTAGGTGGCGCTAGACCGGTTTTTCCCTTACCTTTAGACGCGTCTCTTTCTTCACTGGGGTAATATATTCCAACACAAATAATCCACAAAAATCCACACAGGTCCAAGGAATTGAAATCTGTAATCTGTAATCTGTAATCTGCCTTTTAATCCAAAACGCTCTGGTCGCGCCGCAAATATTCCGTTAGTGTTCTGAAAACTGGAAACAGAAGTGCGCCATCATCTCGTTTTGCCGCTCTAACTCCTAATTGGGATATTCAAAAATTCAAAGCCTACGTCATATTTATAGCCCAGTTATAGCCCAGGTCCTAACGAATCAAATAAGCCCTCATTTGAGCCAATCGGTGCTTGTATGGCAGAGATAGACGGCTGGGAAGCCAATGGTGGCATGACCTAATTTTTGGGAACCCGCCTTTGACTGACAATTACTCCTTCCAATAGCAATGAAATGGGCCGGGACTTATACAGCCGTTTAGCCAATAAGCAGACGATTCCAACGTTATATGACATGCCTTACATTCTTTGCCTGTGTCTGCGTGAACTAGATGCGCAGAAGAATTCTTGCGTAATCCCTGACCTTTTGTCCCTCTCACAGCTCAGGGTGTCAAGTTACAGGCCTGTTTTCACACCAGAGTGATAGAGAGAGAGTCTCTGCTTGTTTATGGCCTTTCAGACTGAGCCTGCAGCCTTTTATTTCAAAGTTATATAGTAAACAAGTACACAAAAACGCTGCACCAGACGACCATGGCCGTAGAAAAATATTTTTATTGAAGCCATTTTTGGGTCTTTTGACATGAATTTTTTTTGGTGAAAGCCAAGACATGTGGCTATGACTCTCAGTTGTTATTTGGTCCCTAACATGTTCCAGAAAAATAAGATTAATCAGTTTATCAGGTAAACAACCCAGGCGGAAATGAAAACCTGCATTCAAACCCCTGTAACCTTGTGCCAGTAAGGCCTAGAATCAATCTGAAACTAGTTTCTGAAACTAGAGAATCTCTTCTTTCACCCCTGTGTGTCAAAGTATGTGGGAGCTGTACCACTTTTTCTTGGGTAGGTCATGTAGGCGAAAAAGCTGCAAAAGGGGGGCAATGCTTTTAAAGGGCTTTGCTTAATGGCATCTGCAAGCAGTTGTGAACATAAATATGGGGAAATGGGGCATGTCTGTCAGATACTACTATTGATAATGAACCTGGGTGATACCATTATGCAGCTTGAGCATTTTGCCTTAAAATATAAAGTTTTAATAAATTAATAAAGAATTCTCCAAAACCAAAATGTTTTATGGCTGAATATATGAAATAATGTTTAACAGAGTCTTTATGGAAGTCTGAAAAAAGGATGAAACTCCTGTCTGGATAAAGATGTGGGAAATCTACTGGGTCTAATACCAAGCGAATATAATTTTAAATATGTATTTTATGCATAAATCCTGACTGTATGTCATTGTTAATAAAATCCAATGTTTAATTTTAATTCTAGAGGCAAAAATAGAGGCGAGAAATTTACAATAATTATTAATTGTTGAAATTGGCTGCCAATTGTCTAAGTGTAAAGTGTCTCTATTTGGTTTGGTAAGAGTGGGCAAAAGTTTACCAAATTCCACACATTGTAAAAAATAAGCTTTAAAATAAATGGAGCAAGTTCATCTGAAAATGTTTTATAGACCTCAGAAATGAAGCCATCTTCACCAGGGAAATTAAGCTTAAGCTCTGCAATAGTTTGAAAGAACTTCCTCTATACATATAGGAATATCACAGTATGCTTTATGGTCAAAAGATTTTGAATCAGTAAGATTATCTATCAAAACAGAGGAATCCCTTTCATTAAATCTCTTTTTGTAAAGAGTGCTATAAAGGTTCAAACAACAATCTGCAATATCATGTGACTTATGTTATTATACCATAGTATTTCTTTTTGCTTTAAAATTTTCCAACAAAAAAAAGCCAAATTCTGTTCACTCTTTTCTAACCATCTCTGTCTGGATCTAATAAAGGCCCCCATCTGCCTTCCTTTTAAAATATCATCTTGTAATGAGGCGTCGTAAGACTGACGATCCATTTGCAGCGTTTTTTAATGAATGAACACAAAGTCAAACAGGCAGTGTCAAACACGGAAGTCAGAGGGCAGACAGAAAACGGCAACGATAAACAGGGAGAAGGTCAGGACAGGCAGCAAACAATCAGACAGGTCAATAAACAGAGTCGGAGAATCAGAACCACGGAAACGCTCATGACCGTAGGAACTTCGCAATGAGGTCAAGTTCAAGTTCGTCTCTTATAGCGTGGGAAAATTAGTGACACCTGGCGGTGTAGTTAGTCCTGGTGCGGTGTTTTGGGAGCTGTAGCCCGGAAGTGGCTAATACCCCGGCGACGCCTCTCTGCGTTGACGTTCAGGTATGTGTGGTGCGCTGACCGTAACACTTACACATCTAATTGTTTTAGAAGTGTAAATAGTTCAAGATATTCATTATCTGAAAATGTAGATTTCTGTACGAAAGCTGTAATTTTAGAAATGATTGTCTCTTCCTCAAGTCTTGCTCTGTTTGATGAGCTCTTCTTCTGACACACTGTTAATAAACTTCCAAATTTTCTAAGAAATTTACTAACTTCAAATTTCCATAATTCCCACTGAATACAATAATCAGTTAGTCTGAGCTAAATTCCAATATTTTGCAATCAAACTGCGATATTTACAAGTTCATATTCCATTAGTGATTTATTGAGCTTCCAATAAGAGTTGTGGTAGTTGGAGGACAGAAAGTCATGTAAAGAAATATTAATAGACAATGGCTTATCTGTTACTGGTGTGGGACGAATTGTAACAGAAATATCTTCTTTTTGTGAATTACTTGGAGTTAACCAGTAATCAATACGAGACATAAAGGTACCTGCTTTAATATTCTATGTGAAAGAACTAATACTATAGAATTTCTATCTTCAAATATCTATTACACTAAATTTCTTCATAAAGTCCTTTAATGTGGAGTTATAACAAATTGCATTGATATATATTGGAGACCATCTGGAAGAATGGAGACATTAGAGGACAGTCAGATTGTCCTCGGATCTAGATTTTCTCCTGCTCTTTAGGAATATATATATAATAGATTTGAGGGACAATTGGAACATAAGAGAAAAGCTATTTTGTTAGTTAAAGATTAAAATAATGAATATAAACCCAATGAGTCTGTTAATTTTATATTGTGGACTACATGTCTTCATGTGTGATGGATTATTCACAGCTACAGCTGCAGATGGGAATCATGTCCTTGGTGGTTATGACACTTGTCTCCATCCTTAAAGCCACAACATTCTTGTCCACCAGGATTTCTTCTGATTATAGATCACAGTAGAGATGAGCTCTTCTTCTGACATACAGACTGTAAACATGTAAACATGTAAACATTGTAAACAAACTAATGAACAATGTTCATTTTATAATAATAATAATAATAATAATAATAATAATAATAATAATAATAATCATGTATTTTTAGTATAAATAGATGAAAATATAAAGTAAAAGATGATCATAAACTCGTTCATCTTTTACTTTCAGAATAAACCCGCAAATCTCAGATTCCATCAGAAACCGGTGACGTGCCTGAATCCTGAATTCTGATTGGTTTTCACTCTGAGTTCTGGTTGGTCAGAGCCAATAAGAATCTCTCCGTTTGAAAGCGGAAAAACATTATATACTTTCTCTTCAACAGAGTCTGTAACTCTGTTTATGAGAATGTGTATAGTAAAAAGAAACTTTACTGAGTGACATTGGAGTTAAAAAATTAAAATAAGTTAATCGGAGTTACAGTGGTGTTAAAGTTATAAATCCACTCAGTAAATAATAGATTTAGTGTTTTAGTGCTCAGACAGTGAGAGATGTCGCTCTGCAGCACAGTGATGAAGACTCTGATCTTCTTCACATTTTCTCTTCATCTTTCATCAGCAGGTGAGTTCTGTAATGTTTACTGTCTTTACTACATTTATTTACTCTCTAATAATAAAGTTTAATGATAAAGCTGTGATAAGATCAAATCTGACAAAGTTACACATAAATAATATAGTTAATAAATAAATAAATCTCACCAAGTAAAACAGAATTATTAACAATAACAATTAATAACAATTATTATTATTATTATTATTATTATTATTATTATTATTATTATTATTATTATTATTATCTTGTGGTCTGAATATGAGAATAATTAATGCAGGTGACGTCACTCCTAATTTACATATCATAAGTCTAACAAGCCTAACATCATCAGCTCCTTTAATTCTCATGACTTTTCCTGTTATTGCTGTCATTTCTGTCTCCTTTGATGATGTAAGAGTTTAGTTCAGTTTAGTTTCTTTCTTTCTGTGACTCTTTTTTCTTCACTTGTCCCTCACTGCTCCTGTAATCAGACAGTTTAAATGGTAGGAGGTTCAGGGGCAGCAGTGACTACATGCAGATTTTAGTTCTTACAGTAGAATGATGGAGGGCAAAGTGACAGAAAAGAAAAAGAACACAATCAACACACATCCAGTCTTTATTACAGTTTAATCTCTTTATTCACATTTAATTTGATGATGTTCAAAATTTTCATATGTGCTGTG
Source organism: Tachysurus fulvidraco (assembly GCF_022655615.1). Lineage (NCBI taxonomy): Eukaryota > Metazoa > Chordata > Actinopteri > Siluriformes > Bagridae > Tachysurus > Tachysurus fulvidraco. Next base: position 17,471,132 of record NC_062526.1, on the reverse strand, counting down.
CTGATTTATAAAAAAAAAACCCCGTAATAATTAAATAAAATAAATGAGGTTGTGATCTATTATCATTATTGTTGTTGTTGTTGTTGTTATTATTATTATTATTATTATTATTATTATTATTATTATTATTATTATTGAATATAAAGTTGATATAAAGGCACAGCTGAATGTCTGTTTAATCTTTACAGTATTTCCAATGTGTGTGTTGACTTCGTGATGGTGTAAATGTGTGTTTTTACACTTTTACAGTCACACATTCCATGCAGTATTTCATCACTGCAGTTACACCTGGAACAAATTTCCCAGAATTCACCATTGTTGGTCTGGTGAATGGAGGACAGTTTGTGTATTATGACAGTAACATCATGAAAATGATCCCAAAGACAGAGTGGATAGATGTAATGGGAGAAGATTACTGGAACAGAGAGGCACAGAAACAGCAGCAGTCTCAGGAGACCTTCAAAGCCGATGTGTCTACTGTAATGCAGCGCTTTAATCAGACTACAGGTAAACACACACAATGAAGGTGTAGAGATAAAGAAGTAAATCTTCTGTGTTAAATATGAGAGAACATTGCACAAAGAAAATAAAGGGCTTCATAGAAATGGGATAGAAATTCACTGTAAATAAGACATAAGTGTGTGAGTCCAGTAAAGAACTCAATGACCAGTAAAGTGTGGTGTTTGAAAGAGACAGAGCTCAGCTGAATCTCATCACACTCACCTCTGTGTGTGTGTGTGTGTGTGTGTGTGTGTGTGTGTGTGTGTGTGTGTGTGTGTGTGTGTGTGTGTGTGTGTGTGTGTGTGCAGGAGTTCACACAGTGCAAGTGATATACGGCTGTGAGCTTGATGATGATGGGACTGTTAGAGGATACAGACAGGATGGTTATGATGGAGAAGATTTCATCAGTTTTGATCTGAAAACTCTCACATGGACTGCAGCTAAACCACAAGCTGTGATCACCAAGAACAAGTGGGATAATGATTCTGGTTATAATGTGGCCCGGAAGAACTACCTGGAGAATGAGTGTATCGAGTGGTTAAAGCAGTACATGTCTTATGGCAGAGAGACTCTGGAGAGGAAAGGTAAAGTGTGTGATTTTTTACTGTAACTAACACTAACACACACACACACACACACACACACACATGGGATACACACAAGCTACCACTTATGAGTGGTATCTTTCACATTATCTTTCACACAGTAAATAAAACATCTCTTGTACTCTAAAGATGAGTTCATCTGGCAGACATGCCAAATCTGGGATAAAATATGATACGAGAGAGAGACTAAGAGAAAAAGTCTCCAAGCCATATCCAGACACGGGCTAGCTCCAAACCAGCTAGATAGCAGATCCGGTTGGCGAACTTAAACAAATGTGAAAGGACAATCAGCAGGTCCACATTGGCACAAGAGAGTCTATGACAAAACTAGAAACATCGGTCGAAGAATTGAAGGATCAGATAACAAAGTTTAAATGTGTATCATAGAGGCTGAGGATTGAATTAGCAACAGTGAGGACTCCGTAATGAGACACGGGAGGGCGATTTTTTATCTGCTGTAATGAGAAGTGTATCTATCTGCCAGGTGCGATAATCATTAAAACAGGCTAAGATGGAATAACATGAGAATCAAGTGTCCAAAAAATGTGAAGAATGGAAGGAATTCAACCTTAAACTCTTTACCAGGTGGTGACAAAAATCGAGAGGACCCACAGAGCAAACGGAACCATTCAGATTAATAGTAGTAAAATTCACAGAGTTTTCAGTAAAAGAAACTATTTTATGCCATGCCTGGGTACAAAAACAAATAATGTATAATAACAAGCGAATTCATTTTGACAACGACTATACATGAGTCACAACTCTCTGCCCACTTTCAATCAGAAACTGATTGCCTCTCTTTGTTTCTGTTTTGGCGAAATACTGGAGAAACAGTTGGATGTGGTGAAGTTTATAATGATGTTCAGGTTCCTTTTTCCTTGCCAGCAGTAACGTTCTACTGTAAGTGCACACTTAAACAGACTCACTAGTTGTTTTTGGTTTTTGAATTCTGTTTAGAATTCTTTGTAGCGGAACAAGACAGGGAGACCCTTTATCCCCTGTCTTGCTTGCTTTAAGCATTGAACCACTGGCAGAGAGCATAGGATGTTATCAAAGGATGCCCTCTCCACAGATTACATACTCTTATTTATTGAAAATCCAATTTCTGCAACACCTCATGTCCTAGAGTGTCCAGAAGTATACGAATCCATCTCTGGATATAAAGTCTCTTCTTATAAAGTCTCTTCTGGTCTTCTTATTTCAATCCCTCCCGGTGTGGATTCCTGCATCTACATTTAATGCGCTAGATAAACTCATAAAGTTCATTTGGCTGAACAGACAACCCAGAATAAAATCATTAACTTTAGGAAAAGATGAGGGAGGGTTCCGTCTCCCTAATTTAAGATGTTATTACTGTGCTGCTCAGCTCACACATATAATGGCATATAGTTCTGTACAAAGTTTCCCTTTGTCAACCCTAACCTTTATGACACCCCAATCTCAGAATAAGATAAAAAAAATTGTATAAAAATGTCTGGGTTAAGCAAGCTCTGGATGACAGTTAAAAAAAACTGAGAGGAGTGACAACCCTTTCGAGAGCTATTTTCATGGCAGATAACCTAGAGTTCTTCCCTCTGGGTGGGATGCTTCTTTTAGAAGATGGAATGAGAAGGCCCCAACTAATGTGGAAAAATACTTCATTGATATAAAGAAATAACATCCATTACATAAAAGATGTATTTCGCACATATACTGCAGATTACTGACTGAATCAACAGATAACACACTCCATATAAAGAAAAAGTGAGAGCTTGAATTAAACTAAATTATTGAGGATAAGACTTGGGAAACCATATGCACAGGATGACACATGGGCATCACAACAATCACAACTGGAAAGAGTTTGACTGGGAAAGATATTAGGTTTTTCAGAACACCAATGGCGATATCAAAATGTGTTAGCCCAGGTGCAGAGAAATGCTGGAGGGGGTGTGGGATGGTTGAAGATCACACACATGAGATAATAAAGATTATGAATATAGACATGCCTCTGAACTCATGTTTTTTTTTTTGCTTGAAGGAATATGCCACGATCTATGAAGCAAAAACCAGAGGTATACTCTATATGTACTCCTATTATGCGCACAAAAACCATAACAACTAACTGGATGAAACCACACCCTCCAAAAATGTCCCAGTGGATTGAAAATCTTGATTTTATTTATACAATGGAATAGACGACTGCCCAAGTCCAAACTAACACACAAAGCTGGACACCTATTACAATCTATCTTGATGCATTGAATGTATAAAATGTATGAATGTATAAAAAATAAATAAATATATATATATGTAAATGAAACTTTAAGGATGTTTTCATTCTAACAGTTTGCAAACACTTTTAAGAGTGATGATGATTAGAAAGTGATGAAGATGATGTTTCTTGTCTCCTGTGCTGCTCACAGCAGATGCTCTTTAACAGTGTGGTGAAGCTTCAACGTTTCTGCTGTAAACTTTCCTCCTTTCCTGCAAAAACCATTCCATTGTCTTATCTTCACTAAAACACCTCAACTGGAGGAGACTTGATGAAAAACGTCCTCAGCAGGAACACAGATTATTCCTCATCAGGGTTCACATGAAGAGTTTAGACATGAAGAACAGAAGAGACTTTTAATATTTCTGTCTTTTTGTCTCTGCAGTTCCTCCTACAGTGTCACTGTTCCAGAAACACTCTCCTTCTCCAGAGGTGGTGTGTCATGCTACAGGTTTCTTCCCCAAAGCAGTGATGATCTCCTGGAGGAAGGACGGAGAGGACATGCATGAGGACGTAGATCTCAGAGAGACTTCACCCAACCAGGATGGAAGCTTCCAGAAGAGAAGCATTCTGAAAGTCCCAGCTGAGGAGCTGCAGAAACACAAATACTCCTGTGTGATTCAGCACAGCAGCTTGGAGAAGGAGTTAGTGCTGAATGTGAGCGAGCGACAGATCCTGAAAGGTCAGAGAATCACATTCATCTAAAACTACAGATTTACAGTGAAATCTGATTTCCTGCTGCAGCAGATAATAAAGACTCTGTGCTGATTTAACAGGTGGAGGATCAATGGTTATCATCATTGGTGTAGTCGTGGCTCTCATTGTTCTTGTTGCCGTTGTTGCTGGAATTATGGTCTGGAAGAAGAAGAACTCTGGTGAGAGGAGGAAGGAGGCAGATGTGAAGTTTTCACAGAACAGATTTACACTTTCTAATTCTTGAAGGAGATTTGATGAAGATTTTACTTGTTTTTAATCTGAACCGATAAACTGATAAATAAATGTCTGTCCATCATCTGTGTTTCAGGCTTCAAACGTGCTCCAGCCTCTGAAGAGTCTTCCTCCACCAACTCTTAAAGCGTGACTGTGTGTCTTCCTGCTGAAGTGAGAAAGTAAGACATGATGATGTTTACAGTGTCATATGGAAGAAAAATCTGTGTGGACTAAAAAAAAATCTAAGCTCAGAGCTGATCCTGTTTCTTTCTCTCTGTTTTTCTAGAAGACACCAGGAGATGGAGATGATAACCGCACACACACACACACACACACACACACACACACACACACACACACACACACACGAACACCTGAACACACACACATGCAGACACTCTTTAATAAAAATGTCTGTCTGTGTCTGTCTGTCTGTCTGTCTTACATCTTTCATAATGTAAAACTATACAGTGGTCCATGTTTTGTTTCATTCAGTGGAATGTAGTAGCATCAAGAAAACTGCACATTGCCAAAAATGACAGAAGAAGATCTACTCCCAGTTTCAGACCACGAAAATTCAGCTGTTTGTCTGTTTTGACGTTGTTGAACTTTCAGTATTTACAGCTTAATTAATTGAGGAAAGAAAATCTGGTCTAATTTATTTATTTATTTTTTTAAAGTCTAATTAAAGAGTGTGTGACATATTTTATCACATAACTAAAAAACAATGTATTATTTCCTGTTTTGTTTATGGATTTTAAAATTAAAATAACATTACTTTCCACTTATTTTTTTATTCTGCTTATAAAAAGAAACTTAAAATTGTATTTTTAATTTTTTAAATTAATTTTTTTTTTTTTTTAACTGGCCATTTTGTTTATAAAACAGGTAAAACTTTTATCCATTCTGAAATTATCCTTGTTTTTACATTTATATTTTCATATATGGTATTTGTTAGATGCCCTGAAATGTGTTTTACACTATATATCATTGTGTTATGTTTGTGATGTACACTGTGTAAACTCCAGAGTCGATTCCAGATCAGCTCTTACTAAAATACTCAAACAAGTCCAAACAACATTCCAGAGTAAAATTCACACAAATTACTGTGGGTGGCTTAGTGGTTAGCACGTTCGCCTCACACCTCCTGAGCTTGGGGTTCGATTCCCGCCTCCGCCTTGTGTGTGTGGAGTTTGCATGTTCTCCTCGTGCCTCGGGGGTTTCCTCCGGGTACTCCGGTTTCCTCCCCTGCTCCAAAAACATGCATGGTAGGTTGATTGGCATCTCTAAAATTGTCCGTAGTGTGTGATTGTGTGAGTGAATGAGAGTGCGTGCGCGCGTGAGCGTGCCCTGCGATGGGTTGGCACTCCGTCCAGGGTGTATCCTGCCTTGATGCCCAATGACGCCTGAGATAGGCTCCCGAGAATAGTTCGGATAAGCGGTAGAGAATGAATGAATGAGCATGTGTTATATCAAAACACTCAGCCCAATGTGGGAAACTTCCTCAAGAGTATTCAGATGACATCACATGCTCATCTCCAATTACCTCTAAATGTTACCCTTTTTAGCTTTCTGTCCACTTGCCTCCAAACGTAACACTAACCCTTATGTCCGTTTATGGCCTCCAAAAAGCACCGGCCTTAGCGAATACTTTGTCAAAGCCAACATCAAAGTTTGTCACGACGAACTTTACAAATCTAGTTTTAACTTTAATCACAAAAAATATTTTTTGTGATTGAAGTCTTTCTGCAAAACCTCTTCTCATAATAATTTATATTCACGCTCTCTAGTGTTTAAAATAATTTATCACACCTTCAGGTGTCACACAAATGAAGATGGTTTCCCTTTTGGGTCTGATTCCTCTCCAGATTTCTTCCTCACATTATCTCAGGGAGATTTTCCTTGCCACAGTCACTTCAGGTTTGCTCATTAGAGATACAAATAAATTTAAATATAGGTCTAATATTAATCTTAAACTTTTTGTTCTATATGTCTTATGTTCTGTAAAGCTGCTTTGAGACAGTGTCTGTTGTTAAAAGTGCTATACAAATAAAATTGGATTGAATTAAATCATGTGTGTTTACAGGGTGTTTCACCTTTACAGTAAAGATTATCATCAGGCTGAAACAGAAAATTCACCTTCAGACTCTGTGTGTTTTTAGCTGCTGAAACATAATCTGTTGATGTCACACAGGTTTGTAGTGTGTACAGAGTGTGTTTCATTTTACTTTTATTTGTCAGAGTGATTTATTGTCTTCAGACAGACATTGAGTCCATTATGATGAATTCTGATCATGTGATTGAATCAGAGGTGTCACTTACTTACTTCAGTAGAAATTTTGAGTATCTATACTTTAATGAAGTAATTATTTTTTAGCAGACTTTTTACTTCTTCTTACAGTACATTTTCATGCAATTATCTGTAGGGGAGAGTGGGGTAAGATGAGCCAGTTTTTACTTATGTGGATCTCCAGGCAAGGGAAATTTAGACAGAAGTACAACGAAGACATCTACTGTTAATTTGGGATGTTGCCTATCAAGTGAAAATATAAGAATGCACCTATGACAAAGGGCCTTGATAATATGACCTCAGGGGTAAGTTGATCCCGGTCAGTGTGTAAATTGAGCCATTTGGTGGTAAATTGACCATCCTATTTTTCATGTTTTAATGCAAGTATAATACAAAGAAACCTTTTAAAAAGTCATTTAACACTTACATTTCCAAAAAATGTTATTTATAAAAGCTACCTCAAACAACACAAAACAAACCAAGATGAATTTTACCTTTACTCTTTTATTTTTTGTATTGGTGAACAATAGTTTCCAGCATAGTTTTCAGGAACAAGAAATATGGTTATATGCTGTATTTCTTATGCTGTTCATCAAGTCATGTCCAATCACACACACACACACACACACACACACACACACACACACACACACACACACACACACACACACACACACACACACACACACACACGAACGTGTTTGGCAGAAAGAACGTCCCACCAGTGTATTCAGTTCTAATTTCCAATTTTGTTAAACAGTTTCACAATTTTTTTTAACTTGTGAGAAGAAAAGAACAGTTTGAACTTTCATACCTCAGCAAAATGAAAATGACTATTGGACATTCCATCCATCAAGGTTGCAGGGAAATATCAGTTGTTGCTCCCTCCTTGCAGTTCCTTCAACCTTTCAAGGTTTAGGAAGCTTCTTCAGCACATCATTCAGTGGGACAGATGCTAAATCATTTTCTTTGAATGCAAAGGTGGTTTTGTCTTTGCCAGTGCTCCCTCGGATTTTTCTGAGGAATCTTGCATTAACTTTATTGCCCTCAAGGCTCTCAACCAAGCCAATATAATGGTAACTGCTGCATTTGGTCGCAAAATTCACAATTATAAAGTCACCAACTGACAGATCTGAGATGTCTGGTTCACTACTCTCATCCTGGGAGCTCTCACACTCAGAAATGTCATCAAGTGGAATGGGAACATCACTCTCCTCAGAGCAGCTGTACAATAGGGTTTTCTTCTTGGTTTGTTTCTTCTTGGGAAGTTGTGGCCTAATGGTTAGAGAGTCTGACTCCTAACCGTAAGGTTGTGGGTTCGCGTCTCGGGTGAGACGCGAACCCTTCTTCCTGACTGAGGTGCCCTTGAGATTGTTATGTGAGCATAACAATCCCCTTTCTCTTTGCTAAATCCAGTGCCCTCAGTGAAATATGGGTCTCGTGGTTATCAAGGAGTAGCAGTATGGGATGGTCAGAGGAGCACTTGGCATGCTGAACCAGATGTTCAAGGAGCTCCGCAAAGGTGTCTTCATTGATCCAGCCACGATCTGGTGGAGGAACAAATTGATCCTGGAGGTGCTCCTGTAATGAAATGGTCTCTGTATCGAACCCTTGGGAAGATGAACATGGGAGGCACTGCATTCCCAGTAGCATTGATTGCACAGACCAAAGTCACAAGCTCTACTCTTTCGGCATATGTGATGGCCCCCACTTGTTTTTTTCCCTTTTCCGGCACAACTTGCTTTGGTGTCTGCACTGTTGTGACACCTGTTTCATCAACATTATAAATCCTGCTTGGAGGGAATTTAAACCTATAAAACAAAGACAAGAGCCATGTTGAAAAAACTTTTCTGCCCTGGCTGGTGCCCTAAATGATATTCACACAGAATTCAATATCAGAGAGAAGATCGTTTGCACTACTACTGACAATGGATCAAACTTCCTGAAAGACTTCAGAGTTTATGGGCTGACTGATGAGAACAACAATCCTGAACCTGTAGGAGAGGGTGATGGAGAAGAGGATGATGGTGGGCAAAATGATGATTACGATGAAGAGGAAAGCTTTGAGGATGTGGAATTTGTTGTTGCCGGAGCCCTGTTGGATGAAGATGACTACTTGGAATACCAGCTACCCAAGCACCATCGCTGCGCCTGCCACCTCCTCAATTGTCCACAGTTGATGCTTCAAAAGCAGAAGTCAATCCATTGTACAAGCGCATGTCAAGGTCCACATTTGCCAAATGCTCTAGCCTGTGGAACAAAAGTTCAATATCAACCATGGCATCTGAAGTAATTGAAGACCACTGCAAACTCCAACTTGTAAGGCCTATTGCTACAAGGTGGAATTCACTCTTCTCAGCCGTAGAAAGAATAGTGAGAATAACAAGAGAACAAGGTGAAGGAGCCTTTGCAGCTGTCTGCAGTGAACTAGATACACCTGAGTAAGTGCTTGTTTTTCTGCCTTCAGTTAATGACGTGATGAACAATGGATTAAGTCATAGTTTTATACTTTGAATAATATAGAAAGCATGTACAGTATGCGCTATGCCAATATACAGTCCCCATATTTACTATGGACACACAGACTGCTCAGGTACTTGTTCAGTCTCTTGTCATATCTAGACTGGATTACTGCAATGCACTGCTGGCAGGTCTACCTATGAACGTAATCCGTCCTCTGCAAATGATCCAAAATGCAGCTGCCCGGCTTGTTTTCAACCTGCCAAAGTTCTCGCATACCACCCCACTGCTGCGATCCCTCCACTGGCTTCCGGTAGCTGCACGCATCCAATTCAAAACACTGATGCTGGCCTACAAAGTCAAAAATGGACCAGCTCCCTCTTACCTCAAAGCCCTCATCATTCCTCGCACTGCACCCCGCAACCTCCGATCTACCAGCACTGCTTGACTGGTTCCACCATCTCTCAGGGTAATAGGCAAGTATACTACAAGACTCTTCTCTGTTCTGGCACCAAGGTGGTGGAATGAACTTCCCCTAGAGGTCCGGACAGCTGAGTCATTGGCTATTTTCAAGCGGCGGTTGAAGACCTACTTATTCAGGAAACACTTCAACTAGCACTTCTTTCCTTATCTTTTGCATTAAAAAAAACAACAAAAAAAACCTTTGACACTTTTTCATTGTAACTTTGAACAAATGTTTTAAACTCATGGTATCTTAAGTATGTAACCTAGTGAACCAGCATTAATGTATTCAATGTTAGAGATTTAAGCACTTATATACGTCGCTCTGGATAAGGGCGTCTGCCAAATTCTGTAAATGTAAATGTAAATGTAAATACATACGTAACCCAGGCAACTATTATGGCGGAACCAGCTGGGGCAGATGGCCGAGGGGATTTTTTTTTATCAATAAATTAACTCAATGAGTAATACTATTGTAATACAAATGTGTTTTTGTAGTACTGTGTGTTTAGCACAGTGAAAGGTTCTTTTGTTGTACTGTGTGTGAAAGGTTTAGCTCCGTTTCACGCGTAAAACGTTCAGTTCTCTCAGCTGATTGTAACCATTGACTTCCATAGTAGTAAAACAAATATTATGGAAGTATACTGATAAAGGATAAAGAAGATATTTTGATAAATGAAGGTAAGCATGAAGTTGACAGAACCATGGAATTCCATCATATTTGTTTTTCCTACTATGGAAGTACTTCTACCTGAGTAATGTATGTGAATACCTTTGACACCACTGGACTGAATACACTGTAAATCTCAGTAAAATTCTACAGACACAAAGGTTTAGTCTTAACAACTAAGTTTTGTAAATGAGTCATTCATAGCCAGGTTTCTGGGTCTGTGTTGAACATTTTAAATCAGTTACATACAAAACTTTAACCATAAAAATACACAAAACACAATCACAGAAACATCCTAGAGTCACTGAGATTTAGTCTTTAGGACAGAGTGTCAGAGATCAGAATTCAGCATGAAAATGTACATACAGTAAACATGCAGTGTTCAGTTCTGTTCAGAGTTATTCAAACTCAGTGTTGAAGCACATTTAGTGTTCATTAATTAAACCTCTTTGTTTAATTCTACTTTTTCGCCTGGATCAGGAGTAAGAGAGTTTTAATTAAAAATATTTTGATAAATGGATTTCAGAAATGTATGAAAATGTACTATATTTGATTTAATGGAAGTCATTCAGGTCTCCTGTAGATTTTTCTCTGCTCTTGTGAATATTTAATTTATATTTTTTTCAGATCAAGGAGATTTGTGGGACAATTGGAATATAAGAGAAAAGCTATTTTGTTAGTTAATGATTAAAATAATGAATTGAATTTAAACCCAAGGAGTCTTTTAATGTTACATTGTGGACCACATGTCTTCATGTGTGATTGATTGTTGACAGCTAAAGCTGCCGATGGGAATCATATCCTTGGTGGTTATGACACTTTTCTCCATCCTGAAATATACAAAATTCTTGTCCACAAGGATTTTCTTCTGATTATAAATTACAGTAATGATCAGCTCTTCTTCTCATTCACAGAGTTTACATAAAATATAAACTCTGTGTATCAGCTCTTCTTCTGATACACAGAGTTTATATTTAATGTAAACAAACTAAAGAACAATGTAAACAAACTAAATTCCTTTTGTAATAATAATAATAATAATAATAATAATAATAATAATAATGTGTTGTAAGCGCCTTCTTATTAGAAATAGATTAAAATATAACTAATGATGATCAGATACTTTTTCCTTTTCCCTCTTCATCTCCTGCTTTTGCTTTCAGAATAATCCTGTACTCCTCAGATCTCCCCAGAAACCGGTGACGTGACTGAATTTTGATTGGTTTTTGAGCTCTAGTTGGTCGGAGCCAATCAGAATCTCTCCTTCTGAAATCGCAAAAATATTCTCCCAGACCTCAGCAGCAGGATCTTTCTCTTACACGGAGTTAAAGAGAATTTAAATACAAAGGTACAGTGGAGTTAAATAGAGTAAAAATGGAATTTAAAAGAGTTCAATTGGTGTTAAAGTTATAAATCCAGTAAGTAAATAATAGATTTCGTGTTTTAGTGCACAGACAGTGAGAGATGTCGCTTTGCAGCACAGTGATGAAGACTCTGATCTTCTTCACACTTTTCTCTTCATCTTTCATCAGCAGGTGAGTTCTGTAATGTTTGAAGTTCAAGTTAGCTTTATTGTCATTGCGCTACATGTTGAGACATGCAGTGGAACGAGATGTCGTGTCTCACAGGTCAACGATGCAACATACATACAAACATAAAACATAAAAACAACAACAAAGCAAGGGGCAGGTACGGACAGTGCCATCATTACAAACAATACACTCAAGAAATAAATATAAATATATGGACTGTACAATGTGCAACAGGAAGCATTCAAAGTCAAGCAGCTGGTAGGGCAAGTACAAGATGCAATGTGCAACACGAGCATGTAAACATGTGTATTGTCTGTGGGTTTTTGTACACCATTTTGGTTTTGATGTGCCAGTGTGCTAATGCTGTGGTGAGTGCGGCTGGTGGCTGTCAGGTGGGTGTGTTTTCTCGGGTGGCAGTGGTGGTTTAAGTTCAGGGCTCTCACAGCTTGGGAGAAGAAACCGTTCCGCAGTCTAACAGAGCGTGCTCTGATGCTCCTGTACCTTCTTCCTGATGGTAGGAGCTGGAAGATGTTGTTAGAGGGCTGGGTGGGGTCCCCCACCATTCTGTTGGCCCTGCTGAGTCATCGCTTCATGAAGATGTCCTCAATAGAGTGGAGGGGGTGCCGATGATCTTTGCGGCTGCATTAATCCACTGAAGGGTCTTGCGGTCTGCTGCACTGCAATTCCCGTGCCAGACAGTGATGCAGTTGGTCAGCACGCTCTCTATGGTTCCTCTGTAGAGGTGGTGGGGATGGGTGGAGGGAGACATGCTCTCTTCAGGCGTCGGAGAAAGTGCAGTTGCTGATGTGCCTTCTTCGAGAGTGGACCAGGTGAGATTGTTGGTGGACCATGTGAGATTCTCCGTGATGTGCACCCCCAGGAATTTTGTGCCGCTGACCCTCTCTACTATTTTATTCAGGAGATTCAACCTGCTGGTGGAGGTTGAAGTGTTTCAGTCTTGTTATAATCCTGCAGTGTGTGTCGAGTTAGTGATGTAGTGTTAATGTGTATTTTTACAATTTTACAGTCACACACTCGCTGCAGTATTTTATCACTGCAGTTACATCAGGAATTAATTTCCCGGAATTCACTGCTGTTGGTCTGCTGGATGGACAGCAGGTTGGCTGCTATGACAGTGAGAGGAGAGAAATCGTAAAGAAGGAGTGGATACATTCTGATGATCCAGATCACTGGAACAGAATTACACAACTTCTGCAATTTCATCAGGGGATCTTCAAAGGCTATGTGGCTACAACAATGCAGCGCTTTAATCAGACTTCAGGTAAACACACATACACACACACACACATACACACAAAGTGAAGGTGTGTCACTTTGTAAACTCATCCTGATCAGTGTAAAGGTAAAGAATTAAATCTTATGTCTGAGAGAAAATCACACTGAAAATAAAGAGGTTCATAGAATTGAGAGAGAAATTAAATAGAAATTTGGTGTAAGTTTGATGTAAGTGTGTGAGTGAGCAGGAGACAGATCTCAGATGAACGTCATCACACTCACCCCTGTGTGTCTGTGTGTGTATGTGTGTGCAGGAGTTCACACAATGCAGAGGATGTACGGCTGTGAGCTTGATGATGACAGGAATGTCAAAGGATACAATCAGCTCAGTTATGATGGAGAAGATTTCCTCAGTCTGGATCTGAACACTCTCACATGGACTGCAGCTAAACCACAAGCTGTAATTATCAAGACAGAGTGGGATAAGATTTCTGGCAATAATAATGTGTGGAAGCACTTCCTGGAGAAGGAGTGTATCGAGTGGTTAGAGATGTACATCAGAGAGACTATGGAGAGGAAAGGTAAAGTGGGTGATCTGTTACTCTAACTAACTAACACACACACTCCTGTGTTGTGATTATTTAAATCTCTAATTAAATGTGTAAATCTATTTTTCTGTCTAGCTCAAAACTCTTGATCACATGACCAATAACTCTGAACTTCACTTAGGGGGAAAATGAGGTGACGTTCTTCAGATAGTTCAGTGTGTAAAGTGACTTACCCTGGTGTTCTTTACAGAGCTGACGACATTAACACATTTTCCATAGCAGCTCTGGGTTGTGAGATGAGAGTTCTCTCTCAAACTTGCAAAACAATCCCTAAAATCCACAACAATAATAAAACATTAACCCTTCAGTAAACACAAATCCGGAGAGAATCCAGACACCCAGACAGAATGATTGACACCTCTGACCCCCTGGAAGATCCGCCCACTTAGATCGATCTCTCATGAATCTGAAGTGTTGATTTTCCTGCTTGAAAGGTGCAGCATTTCCCACATCTCTCGCAGTAAATGAGGAATGTTTTGAGTTCATTCATGTGGAATAAAATCCATCTGTGTGTGTTTGATTTACAGAAAACTTTCCATGACTTTCCATAACTGGTTCAGTTATTCTGACAGATATAGTGATTTTCAAGAAGAATACTCTTGCAATTTTAAAGTATAATAAATTTATCTTTATTTTTTCTTGGCTTACATTTAACATCTATTTAAAATTTTTTTCCACATTTTTAAAATGTAAAGGATTATAAATCAGAAAATGCTGTGCTGGAAATGGCCCTGTGACACACTTTTATTGTATTATTGTAAAACTACACAGTGGTCCATGTTTTGCTTTGTCCAGTTGAATGTAGTAGCATCAAGAAGACTGCAAATTTTCATCACTTAATTTAAAAAAATATTTATTTCCTGTTTTGTTTATAGGTTTTAAAATAAAAATAACATATGACTTTCACTCTCTCTCTCTCTCTTTTTGTTCCTGTTTATCTATTAATTAAGATAAATTTAAGATTGTAGGGTTTTCCTTTTCTTGTTTATTATTTTAACAGGTTATTTTGTATATAACAGGTAAGTATGTTTTTGGACTTTATTCGCACATATATATAAAAAAGGGGTGGGATATATTAGGCAGATCCCAAAAGTGGACGTTACCGAGATGTAGCATTTACATAAACAGGAACGGATTGAGGCACATGACAAAGAGTTTAAGGTGTTGACTCAACCTCCAAATTCCCCAGATCTCAATCCAATTGAACATCCGAGGGATGTAGCGGACAAACAAATCTGATCCATGGAGGCTCCACTTCACAACAAACTCGTGTGGAGTCCATGTCTTGACAGTACAGAGCTGCTGTGGTGACACAAGGCAGGTGGTTTTAATGTTATGACTGATTAGTGTAATACATGTGCCAGTGTATTACAATACTGTGTAAGCTGTGAACAGACAGGGTGAGGGTCAAACCCACTTAGCAAGATTTCTTCCTTTTCTGTATAATAGTTTGGCAACATTAGATAAATTAGCTAGAAGCAGAAACATACACACCCTGTGTCATCTGGTTTATTAGGAAAGCTGTAGATTTGCACATCATCCAAAAAACGGTTTCATTTTTGAAACTTTGTAAAAATCTGTGTTATTTGTTACAATCTGGTAGTTTGTAATTTATTATAATGATTGAAGTCCTTTTTCTACAAAATTCTTATAATAATTTCTAATCCCTCTCTCTGGTGTTTATAATAATTTATATTTACCGGGATGGTTCCCTTTTGAGTGTGATTCCTTGCCACAGTTTACCTCAGGTTTGCTCATTAGAAATAAATAAAAATAGATTTAAATATGTAAAGTTAATTTTTCTTAATTTTTTTTTCTTAATTTTTAACCTTTTGTTCTATATTTCTTATTTTTTGTAAAGCTGCTTTGAGACAAAGTATATTGTGAAAAGTGCTATACAAATCAAAGAAAATTGAATTGAATAAAATCATGTGTGTTTACAGGGTGTTT
This sequence comes from Tachysurus fulvidraco, assembly GCF_022655615.1. NCBI lineage: Eukaryota > Metazoa > Chordata > Actinopteri > Siluriformes > Bagridae > Tachysurus > Tachysurus fulvidraco. The sequence continues at coordinate 17,455,634 of NC_062526.1, read as the reverse complement.
ATCAACATCTGAAAATTCACCTGGTTTCATGTTTACAGTAAAAATGATCATCAGCCTGAAACAGAAAATTCTCCTTCAGACTATTTGTCAGATTGGTTTATTGTCTACAGACAGACAGTGAGTCCATCTTCAGGGTTCCCACTCTTTTTCAGAGATCATTTTCCAGGACTTTAGGAAAATTTAGGAAAAAAGACAAGGATCACAGATTCACGGCCTAAAGTAATATGTTCTTCTCTCCAGAAGTCTTAAAGACAACGTACACTTTATGGCTATATTACTTAACTATAAAATTTGAAAAACACCAGATCAAGGGCGTAAGTTTGATTTTGACATTGGTGGGGACATAAATAAAATTGGTCTGCAGAGCTGCATTGTCACACTTGACAAACTTGAACAATAATTAAAATAGTATTTTTTTGTGCCATAAATTTATTTATTAAGGTTACAGAGGTCAAAAACAACAGATATACAATAGGTCTATTTTATTTTTTACTTTTTTATGATGCCAGTAAGATTTAAAAAAAACCCCAAAAAAAACGGCATTATAAAAAATAACTGCAGAAGCATTCCCAAATGGAATAAACAACATTTAACTGTCTGTCCAAAACATTCACTGCATTAAGCTCAATGAACAATATCCTTCTGAACTTTTTAGTGTAGTTGCTTCAAACTCTCTTGCATGTTTTCCAAACTTTGTTCTAGAGCTGCTAACTCCTCACTTTTCTCTGTGACACTTTTTTGATAGGCATTTGATTTTGAAAGTAAGGTGAAGTCATGCTTTCTCTCTGCCCTGATTGCCATTTCTTCTGCCTCTTTTTGCATGGTTTCTATGCTATGCATTATTTTTTGTCTTTTTGCATTGACATTTGCAATTTCTTGCTGCAGGTCTTTTCTTTTCCTCTCATTGGCAGTTTCGACTTTCTTTTTCTTTTCACCCTCCAAGTACTGTACATATCTCATCCTTGCTCCTTTGCAGTGTAGTATGAGATCTCTTGGCAGGAGTTCATCCAGTGGGTGTTCAGCCATTGCATCCTGGACCATGCGCAGTGCTACCAGAGACCTCTCATTAAGGTTTTCAACAAGCATATCTTTGTTGATAGAGTATCCTCAGTCCACTGCCCCTTGTCCATGAGATAGTTTAAGCAGATGTTTAATCAGGTCCCACAAGGCTGTATATTCTGGTCTGCCACTGATAAGATTTTCAAGAAACTTGTCCAGCCTGGACGTTTAAGCAAAATGTTGGAATTCTGCTTTATGGTGTGTGTTGATGTCTATTGAAAGTGTTTTGTACTGTGCAAGAATCTCATCACACTGAGGTGCAGTGTACCAACAAGCATTAAGCAAATTTTGTAAGAGTTTCTGGAACATTTCTCTTGAACTTTCTCCGTTTGCAACCATGACCACGGGGTCAAGGGAGCTCAGGTGCCGCACAACTGGGAACATTAAGAGACTTCTCTCCATCATTTTCTTGCAAGTCATGGAAAGGAATGAGATGCATTCTTAAACTCCTGAATTTTTAGAGGATGGTCCTGGAGGTTTTCAGATGCCTTTTCTAAAGCTTGCTTCATACCAAATCCAGTGTCAAGCTTTTTAAGTGGTACATGGTTTGCTTTGTCTTGTGGATCTAGTTTTAGCAGTTGATATAACTTGATAGCAAGCCTCTCGTGGTTGACTGGAGCTCCTTTGCTAAAAAAGGAACCATTGGAGCGTCTGTCTGGAATTTTTCCAAAAATGGCTTCAGCTGTCTAGCTACAAAAAGAGGGTCTGCAGTAGCCTCCTTTACTGTGCAGTATGATGCTGATGATGGAACTTTACTTTTCTGAAGTTTCCTATGGCTGTTGATGTACATCTGCACTGCGGGCCAAATTGCGATTGCTCTCTGCAACTGCCAAGTCTTCTACCCATCGATGAGCACAGAACTGATGCTGATGTTTTAGTCATCTCAATAAAATGCTCACGTCTGGCCGGGGAGTCATGAAACAACTGCCAAAGAGCCCTCAGTACATCTCCCACCTTCCAACCTGTTCTCTCCACTTTGAAAGCTTCCATGCAACATGCAAATCACTCGGTATTTATGAATGTATCATTGACTCAGTTTCACAAACGATTTGTTAATAAACGCATATTCAAAGAAACGCCACTGCATTGCTAAAAACTTTCTGCTCCGGCTTTGTTTGGAACTACTATGGTTAGTGAAGGATAGAAAGGAAGTCACTTAACTTCTTGTTTAGTGAACTGTTGCAATCAATATCACATTTGCAAACGTGTTTTTAAGTTTATATAAGTAAACCTATTATATGTTACCGGCCTTCGCCTTATGTTTACAACACTAGTCTGTGCTGCACTTTGAGCATGCAAATAATTGTTCAATGTACAATTCGCTGTGCGTCAGTAGAATATCTAATTTTGACTTCTTATATCGCTCATAAAACAGGTTTGGGGACAGTGTGGATGGATTACTTTTAAAGACAATTTGTCATGTGAATGAAATTTCAACATTTATAAAATAAAAAGACCGTACATTAATACCCTTTCCTTTCTCAGGCCAATGCCGTCATACATGCTTTAGTTTGCTGTGCATTCCCCTTGCACATGATATTCAGATTAACAAGGTTAGTATAACCTGCTTACCCATCACCATCTGCTGAAAACATTCGAGCACTTAAACCATTCCTAGCACCTGAAACCGCCAACACAAGACAGCGTTATCCGTCACAGCGATATTAAACAGCATAACAAAAAAAAAAACCCGTCAAAACTCAGCGTCCAGAGCAACAGAGAGCTTTCTGTTACTAACGTTAATTGTTTCGACCAGTTGTAAACTGGTCTTTAAATGATCAAGAACATTTAAAAATAATAATTTTCCAGGACAAGATTTTTTCCAGGACAATTTATGTTTTCTCTCATTTTCCATGTGTTTTCCAGGACTGAAACATTGGTCATTAATTTTCCAGGATTTCCAGGTTTTCCAGGACGCGTGGGAACCCTGATGAATTCTGATCATGTGACTGAATAAACTGTAAATCTTAGTAAAATCCTACAGACACTGAAGTTTAGTCTTAAAAACTGTGTTTTGTAAATGAGTTCAAACCAGTGTTAAAGCGCCACCTAGTGTCAGTGTTATAGTGTAATAAACTGATGCAGTGTAATTAACACCATCAGCTGAATCAGGAAACGTTTTTAACACTGAGTCAAAATAACTGATTTAGATAAACATACTAGAGGAATCTCACAGTTTTATTAGAAGAAACTTTATTTCTGAATGTGAGGAAGTTCATTCAGGTCTCCTGTAGATCCTCTCTGTGTTTCCTTCTTTCATGGCTGTGTATCTGGCCAGTGTGAAGAGGTAATCACTCAACCTGTGTAAACAACAACACATCACAACAGGTAAAGTAGTGACACTTAAAGCTTCAGCATCTATGTTTTTAATCTTAATCTGTGTTAAAGGAAGATTTATAACAAACTCATTTGTTTGACCTGTTGAGATATTTGCCTACTTCAGGATCGGCCTCGTCTGAACGCACTATAGGAGCAACGCTGCAGAGAGAGACAGGAAGTGACACGTGTGAGCCAACAATCAGCTCATAATAAAACATGGATAAAATCCATAGCACAGATCTAGTGTGTGTGTGTGTGTGTGACTGAGACTGACCAGCGCTCGGCCCGGCGACACACAGCTCTGGCCACATGCAGGGCGGCGCTGCTTTTCCCCCCAGACTGCAGAGCATAATTAATAGTGAAACCAATGTAACACAGGTGAGAATACAGTCAAGCTTTAAGAATATTTTTGTTTTTTACTAGAATTGGGTTTGTTCAATTGGCCAGAGGTCCAGTATCAAAGACTCCACATACTGCATTACTACACACATACTGTGAGAGAAGGAAGCTTACAGGCAGGATGAAGTTTGTGAGAGGAGGAAGCTGTTCTGTGTAGGAATCAATCCAACTTTCCAGCTCTGCTACAGGCTCACTGCTGAACAGTGTTTTCTCTGGTGCAGAAGGAAAAACAATGAAAATAACACACTGTACACACTGTCACTACTCACTTAATTCTCTTCATCTCTCTGCCTCTCTTTCACAAACATGCACACACACATACACAATGCATATTGCACACACACTTATGTGGCTCTCTCGTGCTGACGAGCGAGGAGTGGCCATGTTGGAGCCCACGTCCTGCAGCACACACTGGATCTGGGGAAGGAAAAGACAAAGCTGCTGTCAGAGGAACTACACATCCAACACACTGTTATGTGTGTGTGGGATACTGTGATATTTAACACACAGACACACACCTTATTGTTGTTGGGATATGGAAACTATAACATGTAAGATTAATCACTTATTCACCAAACACACACCTTGTCTAGCTGATGGGTGAAGTTGTGTCCTTTCTCGAGGCAGAACTCTCTAGCCAGCCTAAGGAGGAAGAGTGTGTATGATGAAGACTTTGATACAGTGTATTGATGAGATACAGATAACTGTGTGTGTGTGCGCGTGTGTCTCACCCGATGGCAGATGAGAGCTCATCTGTCGTACCCAAAGCTTCAAAAATACTATCCTCTTTCGGTCGCCTCTCTCCAGTGAAAGTGCTGGAAAATCCTTCGAAAATTCAATAGACAGAAAGGCGCAGGGTGAAATATTGCAGATGTAATTTCCATGTACAAAGAGAAAGAAAAGAAGAATTGTGAAACCTTTGTCTCCTGTTTTGGTGTAAATCTTGGGAATCGCCTGATCTCGCTCCGACTTTGTGCCAAAGCTCAGAAGGTGAGAAAGTTCAGAGGTTACACACATTTTCAGTCAGAATTCAGTGGTTAAAGTTTTCTGTTTATGAATGTTATGAGTTCAGATCCCACAACTGACACAGAGACACTTTAGTGAAAACTGCTTCACTTTCCCCCCCTGACGGCTACAGACTACTTTAAAATGAAATTGGTTTTAATTGCACAATATCATTTATTAAAATAAAAATATGTAAGTGCTGGTAGTTAAAGAAATTGATATACAACAAACTTTCTTAAATGTTCAAATGTATAAAATTTTATTTTATATCACTAGTATTATCTTGTTATATAAATAGACAGAATCCCCATTCGGGTTGCCAAACCCGTATAAAGCACAATATTATGAATTATATTGTTTACCTTCTGAGGTTTCCACACACAATGTGCTGTGACTTTATACACGTTATAAACAGCACACAGTGACGATGTGCAGATCGACTCAAAGACGCCATTACACAAATGTACAGTGTATAAATTCAGTGGGATTAAACCACGACAATTTCTAACGTTATGAAAATATTTCTCACGATACGGTTAATGTAGCTACAACTACACACACTACACTAGCTGGTTTACCACTAAGCAAAATGAACGTTTGCAATTCGGAAATATGGAATGTTTACACTGATCACATTTGTTCTTCCTGGTACCCGTAGATAAGTGGGCGGAGTCACATTTGGTTCTGTTCTAATCTGTGGGTCTGCACTTCAACAAGAACGCCTAGATCCTAGTTCGCATGCAGGCCGCCATTTTGGATGTGTTCTAAATCCCCAAAAAACCCTCTGCATTTTTTGTGAAACTGTAATTAAACGGTGAAAAAAACATGTTTTGCTTCATCACTGTGAGAAAATGCACTCAATTTAGTAGTAGTGTAGTGCTGGAGTCGGTGGATGCCGTGTCTCATAACAGTGAGCAAACACTAGCAGAGATTACAGTGGGAGCTTCAGCCAAACACTACAGCACACTGCAGCCATCACACTCCTCACATCTGGTCTAGAAACACACACACACACACACACACACAAAACAGCATTTGTTGTATTTAAAACAAATGGTATGTTTCCCTTTCATGTGACTGACAATGTACATTACGTGCAAAGTGCTGACAGGGACTCCGGCAAGACTAGTTATGACAGCATAGGGTGAGCTGGAAGGCGACACAGACACGAGGGCTTCCTGGGACTTAAAGCATCACAACTCCACATTCAGGAAATTGACATCATATTTCTTATCTTAGCAAAATGTCTGAGATGTACCCATGTGATATTATTTATGTGAGCTTCAAATGATAGACTGGTATCAATAATCATTCCAAGGTCTGCTGCACATGATGAAATAGAAAGACCATCCAGAGTTACTAGATATTACACATCTAAAAGCTTACTTCTGGCTGCCTGTGTTCCTAGTAAAAGCACTTCTGTCTTGTCAGAGTTAAGCAGAAGGAGGTTAGTAAGCATCCATTGTCTGATGTCCTTCACACTATCTAAACATAGCTATGTGCCATCAGCATAACAGTGCAAGCTACTAAAATGTGTACTAATAATTGCACCAAGGGGTAGCATATATAGGGAGAAAAGCAATGGGCCTAAAACAGAACCTTGCATATCACCTAACATTACCTTAGTATGTTTACAGTAATCCGCACCCATGTATGTGGAGCTCCACTAAGCTTTTGCCAAGTTCCTCAAGGCACAGTCTCCTCTTGTAGTTTTTTGCCCTCTTTCCAACCTGGATTGATCTCCCTCCAAGCCACAAAGGCATTATAGGACATCGATGAGATTTAAAAACACCACCATGGGCCAACGCACACGTGTGTGTGTCTGCTCAAAGGCACCTGCATGTCAAAGTGTGGTAAAGGAGTGTAGAAATGTGCTTGAATTGAAAACTAGTGTTTTATACACTAATTGTAGTCATATCCATTCATTTCCATCGACCGGTCCTTTTTGAATGCAAGTTCCATAAAACACTTTTTTTTTTGAACACGTTATGTGTTCTAATAGAGTGTATGAACAAATCATGGAATCTGACAACGGATGAAATGTAAAGCTCCTTTTAAAGTTTTTTAGGGGCAAAGCATGTCTGTTCTGTCAAGAATTCTCAGAGGTATTCAACTAAAATTGAAAGAGGTCCAGTAAGAGAAAATTTCTTGAAGCGAAGGTCCGGAAGATCATATATTTATGTAGCCTAGTAGTTGCATCAACATCTGCAAGCAATCGATACCTGACTGTCAAATCAAATAAATTCAGTTTCAAAAACTTTTTGACAAAAACCTGGGAAAGCTGTCTCAGGGACGCTGTCTTCAGATTTGAGTGGATATGTTTGTTCAATACCTTTATGTTTTGTCTCATAATGGCGTTCCACATTGCCACTTTTAAGAAGTGCCACGGTTTCTAGCTGAACATATGAGACACACTGGTTTAGTGTGAGTTGGAAAGTGTGAACAGAAATGAGTCTGTCCATTCTGGAGTAAATGCACTATTTTCGCTGTACACTTTTCTTTTATTGGAGAGCGGCATTTGTTCTTTATTCTCCCTTTCTCTCTCATCTCGCACTGTTGAGTCGCAGTGTTTACTTCAGGAACGCACAGACTTGATTAGCTGAGTGGTATCACGTGGGATGGCTTAACTCGCATGCAATTGCTCTGTGCGTTTCCACTACCACTACCGTAAAGATTGCAAAAGCTGCGCCTGATAAATTATGGGCGTCCCGTCAAGTTTTAAAGCATAACCTATTGTTTTGGCCGTAGGTCCGGAGCTTCTGGGTCCGGACCGCGGTCCGCCTGTTAGTGACCTCTGCTCTATGTTCTGGTTATATACCCTCTCTTAAACAAACTAACTAAGCTAAAATGGGTTCTTAGTTCTTGAACGATTGCAATAATCGGTTTTCTGAAATTAATTCATTATAGATGAAAATATAAAAAGTGATGATCATAAACTCTTTTTTTTTTCTCCATCGTATCCTGCTTTTAATTTCAGAATTATCTTGCATCTTCTCAGAAACTGGTGACGCAAATGAACTGAATTCTGATTAGTCTATACTCTGTTCACGCCCCCCTCCCCAAACAAAGAGGGAAAGAAATAAAATCCCACGGAACAGGATCAGCATTGTGATATTCTCTGAATCTCTTTAAATACGAGTTACAGTGGTTAAACCTGCAGGTTGAGTGTGTAAGTAGGAGTTTAGTGCGTGTTTAGTGTTTGCATGATGGCATGTTACAGCGCAGTGATAAAAACTTTAATCTTCTTCACATTTTCTCTTCATTTTTCATCAGCAGGTGAGTTCTGTAATGTTTACTGTCTTTACTACATTTATTTATTCTCTAATATTGAAGTTTAACGCTAAACGCTACATAAATAATAATACAGTAAATAAATAAATACACCACTCGGTAAAACAAAAAAATACACACATAATAATAATGCTAATAATAATAATAATAATAATAATAATAATAACAATAATAAGTAAAATAATAATAACAACAACAACAACATTATTATTATTATTATTATTATTATTATTATTACTATTATTAACTTTTACACTCCTCATTTGAATATTCATTTTCATCACTTTTCACTGTTATTCCTGTTATTTACACGACATACAAAAGTGCTTTGAAATCTCTAGCAGTGAATAAATCAACACTGGCTCAGACTTAAGATACCATCAGTCTAAAAACTGTGTTGGGAGGAGATACAGTATTTATTTTGTTTTTAAATGATATAATCAAACTGGGAAAATAGGAGCTAGTTCAAGTGTTCCAGGAAGAGGTTGGTCTTCACCTTTTGTTTAATGATAGCCAGTGACTCAGCTGTTCGGACATCTAGGGGAAGTTTATTCCACCACCTCAGTGCCAGAACAGAAGAGTCTTGCTGTATACAGAACCTATTAGAGATGTGCAGATCAGCTCAAACACCACTCGAATCTGCTGCTTCGAATAAATCATCGGCCCGATCAAAAGCACCACAGTTTACTATGAATAACATCCGCTCCCGATCATCACATTATAATTATACTCATTCTTAGTTTTTATCATGATGATATGGTCAATAGGTGGTTCTGCGCATTCGGTTCAGTTAGAGCGATCTGTGTGTAACATAATACTCTGGACGGTTATCTATCTATCTGTCTATCTATCTATCTATCTATCTATCTATCTATCTATCTATCTATCTATCTATCTATCTCTCTATCTATCTATCTATCTATCTATCTATCTATCTATCTATCTATCTATCTATTTCTATGTTTGTTTGTTTATTTATTTATGTTTGTTTGTTTGTTTGTTTATTTATTTATTTATTTATTTATTTATTTATTTATTTAAGAAACAAAAGATTAAGCTACATTTTATTAATAGCATAAACACAGGCTTTTCTCCCTTTCAAACAAGAACACAAATGCAATGTGCTCAACCTGATCAATGACTGGATATCGGCTATTAATTTATGTATTCAGAGACTTAAAAGCACTTCTGTATGTCACTCTGGATAAGGGTGTCCAGTCATTTCTGTCTCCTTTGATGATTTAGTTTAGTTTAGTTTCTTTCTTTCTGTGACTCTTTTTTCTTCACTTCTCCCTCACTGCTCCTGTAATCAGACACTTTAAATGGTAGGAGGTTCAGGGGCAGCAGTGACTACATTAGTAGTCAGAAAAGAAAAAGACAGAAAAGAAAAAGAAGACAATCAATACACATCCAATCTTTATTACAGTTTTAATCGTTTCATTCAGAGTTAATATTCTACAGATAACACCTTTTATGTTTGTTGTATTGTTTTTTCTTTTATGAAAAACAACTTTCATTGTAATAAATAAACAAATAAAATAATAGCTGTCATGTCCTTTTCCAGTTATTGTTGAATATAAAGTTGATGAAAGATTTAAATGCACAGTAAAATGCCCAGTGTCTGTTGAGTTAGTGATGGTGTTAATGTGTGTTTTTACACTTTTACAGATACACACTCGCTAAAATATTTTGTCACCGTAGTTACACCTGGAATAAGTTGCCCCGAATTCAGTGCTCTTGGCTTTGTAGATGGACAGCTGATTGGCTATTACGACAGTGACATCAGGGACACGATCCCAAAGACAGAGTGGATGCAAAAGGTGAAGGCAGAGGTTCCAGAATACTGGAAAACACAGAAAGAGATTGCACTGTATGGTCAGGAGGGGTTCAGAGTTGGTCTGCGTATAGCAAATCAGTACTTTAATCAGACTACAGGTAAATACACAAACACAGTGTCACTTTCTAAACTTATCAGCCCTAAGCAGTGTAAAGATAGAGAAGTAAATATTCTGTCTTTAATATGAAAATAAATGAGATAAAAATTACTCTGGAAAAGGGTGTCTGCCACATTCTGTAAATGTAAATAAAGAGATTTGTAAAAAATTCTGTGTAAATGTGTGAGAGATGAACATAATGAGGAGTAAAGTGTGGTGTGAGAGTGTAGAAGAAGACGGAGCTCACCTCTGGGTTTGTGTTTGTGTGTTTGTGCAGGAGTTCACACAGGGCAGAGGATATACGGCTGTGAGCTTGACGACGGGACTTTTAGAGGATATGAGGAGTGGGCTTATGATGGAGAAGATGCCCTCAGTCTGGATGTGAAAACTCTTACATGGACTGCAGCTAAACCACAAGCTATGGCTATGAAGAACAAATTGGATCCTGATTCTAGTTTAACTGTGGGCCTGAAGAACTTCCTGGAGTATGCATGTGTTGATTGGTTAAATATGTTTGTGTCTTATGGCAGAGAGACTCTAGAGAGGAAAGGTAAAGTGTGTGATCTGTTACTGTAACAAACAAACACACACACACACACACACACACACACACACACACTCCACCTGTGATGTGGTTATTTAAATCTGTAAATAGAAAATGAGTGTAATGTCACTGCGTAGGTTTATAACAAAAATTGAGGAAGTGGGAGACAGACAAGACCAACATCTCACAGAGTGAGCTTTATTTTTTTACCTTGCTTTTCAGTGCAGAATGCGCACACACACACACACACACACATACACTCACTCCCTCACTCAAAAACATGGATCTGTGTCTTCAGCTGCCTCTTTCTTTCACTGCACTCGCTCTCCTCCCTTAAATCCCCTTCGGCATTCACTGTTGGGAGAGCAAACACTTTGTTAACAAGGTTATTTACAGGCATGTGAATCTTACCACTTGTTCCCCCAGACTCTGTCCTTCATTCACAAACTAGTGCTCAATATTTTTCTATCCAACTCGAAACTCTTTCACATCTTTGTAGCCAGAAAATCTTGATCACATGACCAATAACTCTGAACTTCACTGAGGGGGAAAATGAGGTGTCATGGTTCTTCAGATCAGTTTATTGTTTAAAGGAACTTTTCCTGGTGTTGTGAGATTAGAATCCACTGATCATTGTTCTCTCTCAAACTTGCACAAAAGCCGTTTAACACTTCAGTAAACACCAAACCAGAAAGAATCCAGGACACCCACCTGGAATGATTGATACATCTGACTCACTGGAACCTCCTTACTGTAGATCGGTCTCTCATGAATCTGTCGTGTTGGGAATTTCAAGTCAAGCCTCAAGAACCTTTTATTGTCGTTTCAACCATACTGTATATAGCAGTTGCAGTACACAGTAAAATGAGACAACGTTTCTCCATGGCCCATGGTGCTACATAAAACAAAGACAGAGCTAAGGATTAAATAAAATAGTCCTGGCCACATAAAGTGAATCTTTGAAATCTGGTGCAAACAGTGCAAGACAAAAAGACAGTGCACACAAAAAATACAAAAGACAAAATCAGAAAAGCAGCACTGACCAGTGTACAGTACATACTGTATGTTCTATATTGCATGTGCAGAAATACTGCAATGAACACTTAATACAGTAGTAGCAGTTATATGAGGTTTTGTTATGTATTTTGCAAAACAGTAATCGACTGTGATATGCAGAAGACAACATGTGCATGGATGTATATTGGAAGATTGTGTATTTGGTGTAGATCAGTGCAGTTCATACAGTTGATTGTGTGTGTCGGTATTGTGCTCAGTACAGTTCAGTTCAGTTATTGAGGAGTCTGGTGGCTTGTGGAAAGAAACTGTTACACAGTCTGACCTGAATGCTTTGGTACCTTTTTCCAGACTTCAGGAGGGTGACGAATGTGTGTGAGGGGTGTTTGGGGTAATCCACAATGCTGTTGGCTTTACGGATGCAGCGTATGGTGTAAATGCTCAGCTGTCTTCACTATCCTCTGCAGGGTCTTGCGATCCGAGATGGATCAGGATGCTCTCAGTGGTCTCTCTGACAGTGGTCCCTGGTCCAGTGTGTCACTGGACTAGGTGAAGTTATCCGCTAGATGAACACCAAATAATTTGGTGCTTTTGACAATCTCTACAGAGGATCTGTCAGTGTTCAGTAGAAAACGGTCGCTCTGTGCTCTCCTGAAGTCAACAATAATTTCTATTTTATCAACATTCAGAGACGGGTTCTACACCAGGCAGTTAGCTGTTGCACCTGACTTGTTCTTCTTATTGATGAGACCCACCACGGTCGTGTCATCAGCGAACTTTGATGATTCTATCTTTGCATTGCTACACAGTCGTGAGTCAGCAGAATGAACAGCATTGGTCTGAGCCCTGAGGGGCTCCAGTGCTCAGTGTTGTGGTAATAGAGATGCTGTTCCCAATCCGGACTGACTGAGGTCTGACTGAGGGATCCAGTTGCAGAGGGCGTTCAGACCCAGCAGGATCAGTTTCTCAATCACGTGCTGAGAAGTGTCTTTATTGTCTAGGTGGGTGAGGGCTAAATGAAGGTCCGTGACAATGTCATCGTCCTTGGAGCGGTTTGGACAATATGCAAACTGCAGGGGTCCAGTGAGGTTGGTAACTGGGTCTTGATGTGCCTCATGACGAGCTTCTTTACAAGCACTTTACAATAGGTGTACAATTCCATGTCACCAGAAGGTTTCCCAAAGTCTTTGAGTTCATTCATGTGAAATACAAAAATCCGTCAGTGTGTGTTTGATTTACAGAAACCATTCCACAATGGTTATTATTTATTAATAAAAACACCAAAATCCTTTAGCAGAAGTGTTTCCAGACAAAAAGAAGGAAAAAACGAAAAAGTAAATGAAATTTTAAGAAGGTTTTCATTTTAACAGTTTACAAACACTGTAAACAGTGATGATGATTTCCTCCTTTCCTGCAGAAACCATTCCAGAGTCTCCATCTTCATTCAAACACATAAACTGGTGGAAAGTTGATGAAAAATATGCTCAGCAGGAATACAAATTATTCCTCAGCAGGGTTCACATGAGGAGTTTAGACATGAAGAACAGAAGAGACTTTTAATATTTGTCGTGGGATGTGGTAGCCCAGTGGTTAAGGTGTTGGGCTACTGATTGGAAGGGCCTGAGCAAGGCCCTTAACCCTCAGTTGCTCAGTTGTAAGTCAAGGGTGACTGCTAAATGCCGTAAATGTAAATATTTCTGTCTCTGTTCCTCTGCAGTTCGCCCTACAGCGTCAGTGTTCCAGAAACACTTGCCTTCTTCAGAGGTGGTGTGTCACGCTACAGGTTTCTTCCCCAAAGCAGTGATGATCTTCTGGAGGAAGGATGGAGAGGAGGTGCATGAGGACGTGGATCTCAGAGAGACGTTACCCAACCAGGATGGAAGCTTCCAGAAGAGAAGTATTCTGAAAGTCCCAGCTGAGGAGCTGCAGAAACACACCTACACCTGTGTGATTCAGCACAGCAGCTTGGAGGACGAGTTAGTGCTAGAAGTACCAAAAGGTCCTAAACTCCACATACACTAGAAACAATAAATCTGATTTCCTGATGCAGCAGATAATAAAGACTTTGTGCTGATTTAACAGGTGGAGGACTGATGGTTATCATCATTGGTGTAGTTGTGGCTCTTGTCGTTCTCGTTGTTCTGGTTGCCGTTGTTGCTGGAATTATGGTTTGGAAGAAAAAATACTCTGGTGAGAGGAGGAAAGAGACAGATGTGAAGTTTTCAGAGAACAGATTTATACTTTCTAATTCTTGAAGGAGATTTGATGAAGATTTTACTTGTTTTTAATCTGAACTGATAAATAAATGTGTGTCCATCATCTGTGTTTCAGGCTTCAGACCTGCTCCAGCCGCTGAAGAGTCTTCCTCCACCAACTCTTAAAGTGTGATTGTGTGTCTTCCTGCTGAAATGAGAGAGTAAGACATGATGATGTTTACAGTATCATATGGAAGAAAAGTCTCTGTGTGTGTACAGAGAATGCTTGACATTTTGATCACATGAATTCATGTGTCATGACTTCTGAAGACAGTTACAGTACTGTGTAAAGCACAGTAGGTAGAAAAATGCTGTAAAGTTTAAATGCTTTCTAAAATAGAAGTGTTAATAGTTTCTTTATTATCAAGTAACAAAATGTAACAATTAAAAGCACAAATAGAAATCCAAATCAAATAAATATTTGGTGTGACTGCATGGCAGACATTTGGCATGGAAACAGGGGATTCAACTACTGTATGCATGAAAACATAGCATCTGGGTACAGAAAGATGGCAGAAGGCCTCTATACTAATGAGACAAAATGTTAAATATTTGGCTCTGACAGTAGGTAGCTTTTTAGCTTTTTAGGTAGTGGTGCATTAATGAGTGTCTTTAGGCAACAGTGATGCATGGTGGAGGTATCCTGTAGGTTTGGAGCTGCATTTCTGGTGTCCTCAATGCTGGAAATACAGGCAGATACAGTACTTATAATGGATAAGATACTAATGATGGATCTGCATTACCATCTGGGAAGCGTCTGATTGTCCCCAAATTTATTCTGCAGCAGGACAATGACCCCAAACATATAGCCAATGTCATTAAGAACAATTTTCCTTGTAGAAAAGAACAAGGAGTCCTGGAAGTGATGGTTTGCCCCCCACAGAGCCCTGATCTCAACATCATCCAGTCTGTCTGGGATTACATTAAGACAGAAGGATTTGAGGCAGCCTAGAGAAGATCTATGGTTAGTTCTCCAAGATGTTTAGAACAGCCTACCTGCCAGTTTCCTTCAAAAACTGTATGCAAGTGAACCTACAAGAACTAATGCACTTCTCTGCACAGTAGAACAGCACTGTTGAACATCTTCCAATGTTGAAGGGAAGTAAGAGTGATGTGTCTTTCATCTGCTGCATTAAATACTGATTTTATTTAGCTTTAGTTTATTCTGTTTGTACACTTTGCATTTTGTAAATAAATCAGAAATAACTAATTAATATATATATATATTTTGAGAGCATTCTTACTTTACAGCATTTTATCATACCTGCCTAAAGCTTTTACACAGCACTATATAACCTACAAATCTGTAAACCTCATGTTTATTAGAAGATAATGCTGCTTTACCATATCCAAAGTTTCGGTAAACACAAATCTGCATGCATATTTATAATCTGTGAATGTAAAATGTGTGTATGTCATTAGTCATAAACAATTCACTGTGATATCTTAGTTTCCCCAGTGTACAGTGAGGTGTGACCAGAGTCTGGGTTTGTGTTTGTGAATGTGGTTTAAATCAGTTGCATGCACAAAAACTGTAACCATGAAAGTGTACACAAAACAAACAATCTCAGTAAACTCCCACAGACACTGAGGTTTAGTGTTAATAGCAAAGTCTTATATTAGTGTCAGAGATCAGAATTCAGCATGAAAGTGTTCATACAGTAAACATGCACATAGTTCAGTGTTATTCATTTAAGCAAGTGTTAAAGCACCATTTAGTGTTAGTAAGTAAGCAGAAAATCAGTTAGTTCAGTGTTTACCAGCCAGTTTGTGACAAATGTAAATAAATGACGCTGGTGTATAGTAAATGGCAACCTTCTAGGTTGGTGAGGAGTTAATGCAGTAACGTAGATGACTTTTGCTGGTGTCAGAAACAGGGGTCAGTCTAAAGGCACTCCACTCAGCAGAATCATGTTTCATGTTCTCTGATTTTCCACCCTCTTAATGTTTACACATGAATGTCATATCTGAGTTTGTTTAATTTCTGCAACTGTGAAAATCTTAAATAATACACATTCAGAATCTTAACATAATTTTTGGAATATTTTAAGTTTATATGGAATTCAACATTCTGTATTATTTTAAAAATTGTGTGTAATATTATGGAATCGTTATTTAATATTATATTTTATTGTATGTTCAAAAACTTTAGCACTGTTGATTTTGATCCTAGGCCAGGGCTACTTCTGATCCCCTCTGTTACCCAATTTGAGTGACTGTAGTTAGGGAGGTGAGAATTTTATTTAAATCTATCCAATGTTTTCTGCAATCAGTGCGTTCTCAATCAAGACAAGGCTCAACAATGAAGTTGACCATAAATAAGCTTCCTGGGCTTTCACCACAATTAACAATAAGATGAGAACATGGAAAAATAATTGTAGCAAGAGGATAAGGTGTGAAAAAGAAAAGGGTTCTCGGCTTTGTTGAGTCTTAATAAAGTCTGATTTTTACAATGTTAATGCCATTGTCAGAAGTATTGATTTTACTATTTTATTACATTTAATTTAATTTTATTTCTTAATTTTATTTTAGTACTTTCCACAACAACAACATTTACAAAGAAGAAGAAAGAGTAAGGCATAATCCATAATAGTACAGTATATGTAAAAACATGAATGAGGATATCAACAAACCGATCCAAAACAAATACAAATCAGGTTAATACAAATAAACAATAGAGCTATCAACCAATGAAATATATAATAGAGCTGTAAAGACTGAACCGAAGGCTAGCGACTTAAATCAAGTGAATTAACTGAATGTAACAAAGATAATATCAGTGTGATTTTGTTATTTTGATAATATTTATATTAGAAATAAGCATGCACAGCTTTTCTTCTTCAAATAAAATGCTCACGAGTTTATTTTCTGTGATCCTACATCACTCATCATTTCATAGGAATAAAAATATCCCCTTATCAATATACAAAGTACAATGTACATCTAACAGGCATACTCTTATTACATATAATAAGTGAATAAGGAAATAAAAGAGTTTTAATCGATGTGAGCATAATCAGTGAATGTGCTGAACTGATGATTTATGTAGTAACAGTTAAATCTATAAAATGCAAATTAATATAAAAAAAATTAATAGTTCATGATCACTTTCAAGACTATTCATACCAAGACAATACTAAGCAGAAATAGCATAATTAGATGTTTTGAACAAAGTGTCAACTGTAATGAAATGTTATTTTTATTGGTGGGGGATGAACAATTCCCTTTTTCACATGACGTTACTAAAAAATATAAATGTTGTTACACTTTCACAGATACACACTATTACCAGTACTTCTTCACTGGAGTCACACAAGGAAACAGCTTTTAAGAGAATTTACTGCTGTTTGGATGCTGGATGGTGTGCAGTACACTACTACGGCAGAAACATCAGGACATTTGTCCCAAAGACTGAGTGGCTAAAGAAGGTTAATAATGAGGATTAGTAGAACAAAGTGAGAGAGGGTACATGAGAGGAACAGGAGAACTTCAAACACGATGTGACTGCAGTGATGAAGCACTTTACTTTGCTGATGGTAAAACACTCTTAAAGCTTCAATCTCCAGATCTGCTGGAGCTCATTAAGCTTTAACCGTTACAGACCTGTCAAACAGCAAATCCAATACACTGGCAGTAAAAAAGAGTAAATAGAAACAAATACACACTCTCACAATTCAATTTAGGATCATCTCCTACAGTACAGTGGTGACAGAGAAGATCAGTCTGGATCTGGAAGATCTCACCAAAACTGCAGCTAAAACACAAGATGTGAACATCAGACAGATGTGGGATCCTGCAGGAGAGCGGATTGAATATATGAGGAACTACCTTAGAGAAAGAATATATTGAATAATGAACAATATATCAGGAACAGGTACCTAGCAAAGAGAGTTTAGAGAGTAAAGATAAAGTGTCTCTCTTTCTCATTGTGAGTAGTGTAAAATATGTTTGTTTCTGTCCAGTATAATAATTTGTAACATTAGCAACTAGCAAAATGCAGAAACAAAACATGCATCGTCTGGATGTGCACTGATTTTATTTTGTTCTGTTATTGAACTTCATCTGCTTTCAATGTTACAGCAAAAAAGATCATCATTGACCTTCAGACTCAAGCCAGTGTGTTTTCAGCCGCAGGAATGTATTCGGTTAATGACGTGACACAAGTTTGTACTGTGTTTATTCTGACTTTCATTTTACTTTCATTTGACTGAGTGGTTCAGTGTCTACAGTCACCCATTGTGATGAATTCTGATCATGTGATTGAATAAATACACTGTAACTGAAATTGTTTTAAAGACTAATGTAAATCTGTGAATCACTACATCTCAGGTTTAAAATTTTAGAGCACGCCAACCTGCATGTGTAATATCTTTGAATTTAAACAGATCTATACAATACAAGATCTAAAAAATTCACCCTGATAGCTCAGTTTCAGTATTTTCTCCTGTGTACAGTGACATGTGAGTGGGTTCTGAGTTTGTGTTTGTGTTGAACAGTTTATATGAGCTACATACAAAACTTTATGAAATCTCGAAAAAATCTTACGGACACCGAGATTTAGTTTTAAAAACTAAGTTTTGTAAATGAGTCATTCAAAGTCAGTGTTAAAGTGCCACTTAGTGCCAGTGTTATAATGTAATGAACTGTAATGATCAGGAGACATTTTTAACACTGAGTCAAAATAACTGATTTAGATAAATATACTTTTAATAGAGAATATAGAGTTTTAATAAAAGATAATTAAAAATATATATATATTTTTTCTGAAAAATAAGTTTATTTCTGAACGTGAGGAAGTTCATTCAGGTCTCCTGTAGATCCTCTCTGTGTTTCCATCTTTTATGGCTGTGTATTTGACCTGTGTGAAGAGGTAATTACTCAACCCGTGTAAACAACAACACATCACAACAGGTAAAGAAGTGACACTTATCTGTGTTAAAGAAATATTGAGAACAAACTCATGTTTTTGAGCTGTTGAGATATTTCGGGCTTCAGGATCGGCCTCGCAGACAGACAGAAAGTGACACATGTGAACCAACCTCATAAAATCTCATAATAAGACATGGATTAAATTCATAGCACAGATCTAATGTGTGTGTGTGTGTGTGTGTGTGTGTGTGTGTGTGTGTGTGTGTGTGTGTGCATCACAATACACTATTACAGTGTGTGATCATGTGTACAGACTGGATGAAGTGTGTGAGAGAATGAAGCTCATCTGTGAAGGAATCAATCCAACTCTCTGCTACCGGTTCACTGAACTGTGTTTTCTCTGGTGTACAGTAAATCTAAAGACACAGAAAATAACACACTGTACACACTGTCACTATTCAAAACTGCGTATTACTCTTAATCTCTCTTTCACACACACACACACACACACACACACACACACACACACACACACACACACACACACACACACACACACACACACACACAGAGAGAGAGAGAGAGAGAGAGAGAGAGAGAGAGAGAGAGAGAGAGAGAGAGAGAGAGAGAGAGAGAGAGAGAGACCTTATTGTTGTTGGGTTATGGAAACTAAAGCTTGTAAGATGAATCACTTAATCACCAAACACACACCTTGTCTAGCTGAAGTTGTGTCCTTTCTTGAGGCTGCTGTTCTGGAACTCTCTATACCAGCCTAAGGAGGAAGAGTGTGTATGATGAAGACTTTGATACACTGTATTGATGAGATATTTTCTAGAGGAATGTCAATAAAGTTTAATAACGGAATGTATTGATTTTTACTTTTTATTTTTGTTATAATTCTGATTAACTGCATAAGAAAATCTGGATGCGGCTCAACATTGTCTGTTTCTCAAATTTTAACATAAGACTCATAATTAACATTCTGAAATAAACAGAACTGATTTTTGTCTATCATTTGCAGGCAGAGCTTCACAAATTTTTAACTTTATTAATATACATATATTAATTAATAAACCAAGCATTAGTTTTAAATTAAACAATTTAACTTAATTAAAGTTCCATAAAAAGTAATGTTAATAATCAAACTTTTAGAACACGCATTTTTTCTCTCTCTTGGTATCCGTAGCTGAGTGGGCGGGACCAGTTGTCAGACGACTGATGACACGATGTGGCGATGTGCACTCTGATTCGTCAGTGTCCTGCCGTGAGTGTGGATCCTGGTTCTGATTGGTCACCGAGCAGCGGGTTTTGACTGTTTTATAGTGTTTGAGGAAGTCAGTTTCAGAGAGTCTATTAGTCAGGAATATACACAAGTTACTTACTTTTGTATGATATTTAAAACCCACCTTGCTTTATATCTATGAATGTATTTTTTTTTTAGAATTAATTCGAGACATGGACGGTGGTCTATAAACTGAACTTTTACGGCTAGTGGCTAATATTATGCTACAGTATTAGTGTTAGGAGTTTAGGTGTGTTTAGGATTTTTGCCGGAATGTGGGTGGGTTTTTAATACTGGACATTGTACAGACATGTTGTGTGTTCAGGAGTGTTTTATTTCAGCTCCAGGGAAATCCATCCTGCACGGAGAGCATGCTGTAGTACACGGGAAGGTAAAGTGTCCATGCAATTATACACACTTCATTTTCTGACCTGATTTCTCTCTTCCACTTAAAATAATGCTGCAGTTGTTATAAATAAAAAGTTCAAGTGTTTCAGAGGTGAATTTACTGATCTGTCAGGTGTAAATCTGATCTCTAGACTTGACACATATCAGTTTTCAGACCCACACTAGAGTGATGTGAGCTGTGAAGGAGGTGAATTGTCTCCTCACAGCGCTTTGACCAGAATCAAGCATTTTTGTATCTGCTGCTTCTGGAGCTCAGTTTAAAAACTTGTTTAAACCTATTTTCTGTTAATGTTCTTGAACAGGTGGCGTTGGCTGTGAGCTTGAACCTGCGCACGTATCTGCGGCTGCAGGTCACGTCTTCATCTGAAGTGTCCATCAGTCTCCCGAACATCGACACCTTCCTGTGCTGGAACACCAGTGTGCTGAAACCACTGCTGTCTCACTGTACAGGTAGAGCTGATCACTTCACACTCTTCACGATCTGTACAGAGACACAGCCTGGTGTACAAGACCTCCCTCTGAGTATGTGTATGTGTAGGTGTAGGTGAGTGTAGAAGCTCCACAGAGCTGGACACTGAGCTCGTGAGGAAGCTGAGGGAATTTACAGCCGTCTCTGATGGATCCACAGACACCAGGAGCATGGCGGTACTGGCCTTCCTCTACACCTACCTGTGTGTGTTCTCCCAGTCAGAGTAAGAGCGAGTCCTTCTCACATGTTACAGTGACCACATACTTTTATTTTTACCAGATTAGTTTATAAGTGATATAAAATATGTAACGTAATCATGATTTTAGAGAAGATTGTGTAGAAGCTCCTGCTGCTCCTCTTTGGATTTTGTGTAAGTTATTACATTGAAGTGTTTGTAAAATGAATTTCCTCTTATTAATAATCTAGTACACTGTTTACAAAGTTGGATGAAGATTTAATGAAATGTGTAATAACAAGTTCCGTCACATTTTGTGTGTGTGTGTGTGTGTGTGTGTGTGTGTGTGTGTGCGCGCGTGTGTGTGTGTTTAACTCCAGAATCCTGCCCGGGCTGAAGGTGTGTGTGTGGTCTGAACTGCCTACAGGAGCAGGTTTGGGCTCCAGTGCTGCGTACAGTGTGTGTGTCTCTGCTGCCCTGCTCACCGCAAGAGGAACCATCAGATCTCCTTGTACACAAAGCCAAGAGACAGCCAGGTCTCACTCTCTCTCTCTCTCTCTCTCTCTCTCTCACACACACACACACACACACACACACACAGGAGTAGGCTACTGCAAATGTGATTGCATCATCTCTTAAGGTCAGTTGTGTGTTCTTATTAATTAATTAGCTATGTTCTTAAGATTAGCTATAGAGATGCACATGAGTGAACAGGGAACCTCTGGAGTGTGTCCTGTGTTTGAGGTGGTGTGTTCTGTATTGTAGTGTTATTGTGTGTTTCAGTTGGAGTGTGTTATGTATTGTGTTGTTATTGTGTGTTTCAGGTGGAGTGATGAGGAGCTGGAGCTGATCAATAACTGGGCATTTCAGGGTGAAACTATCATACATGGCAACCCATCAGGAGTAGATAATGCAGTGGGGACGTGGGGTGAGGCTCTGCTCATATTTAATCAAGTTTCTTGTTTTCAGTTCTGATAAAATAAAGTCAGAATTTTGGATTCTGACTTTCAGAATCAGAATTAGTGATTAGTTTTAAATTTGTTTTGATGTTTAAAAAAATCAGTAAAACTTAATGAACAGGTCATTAGATAAAATAACATATATAACACATTATCACACATTATCTTTATTGACACATTATCTTTATTCTTCCCACAATGGGGAAATTTCTCATAAAAAGTACAGACAAAAAAAAAACCACACCCACTCAGTGATTTTACAGATTAGGTGTTTAATCATTCACGCAACTCTGCTGACTCATGATACTGTTATTACACATTATGCAGATGATCAGTGTTTAATAGTGTCATCCAGATGAGGATGTGTTCCCTTCTGATTCTGGTTCCTCCCAAGGTTTCTTCCTCATATCATCTCAGGGAGTTTTTCTTTTCTGCCGTCGCCTCGGCTTGCTCGTTAGGGATAGATATATAATAATTTAAATTGACAATTAATATATTTACATTAATTTTATACTTTAATTGTATATATTAATTTATTCATTTTTATCCTTATTTTTTCTTCTTATTATTATATATTTATTTACTTTTTCTCTCTCTTCTGTTTCCATACTTCTGTAAAGCTGCTTTGAGACAATGGGGAATTGTTAAAAACGTTATATAAATAAATTTAATTTGAATTTAAGAACATCTTTTCTCTTTGTGACACAGGAAAATATCAACTGTTGGTCAGTTAGATATTTGTTAGTAATTTCACTTGAAGTGAATTGACATTGAGAAGAAAGAATCATTTTGAACCGTAACTACATCACAGATCCACAGGATGTAGACTGAAAGCACTTCCTGTGTTGTGAGACTTCGAAAACTTTAATGAGGAAATGTATCCAGCTGCAAAGCACTTTGGGTAAATTCTGCTCCTAATGTGTGCAGCAATGTTTTGATGCTGATAAACATACAGAACATTACAGCCGAGGAGAATAAAATAAAATACATTCAGTGTAAAACATTTAGGCTCCGAACCGATGAACTGATCATCACATCTTCATCATCACAGTGTCTGTAATGTTCACAGATGATGATGTAATGTTCAGAATTGCAGTTGAAGAGAAAGTTTAATTGTTTTTCTGCTTATAAAAGTGGAAATGTTGATTTGCTGAAGCTTTAACACTGTGTGCCTGCAGGAGGCTTTCTGCGCTACCATGCTGGGAAAATTACTCCACTCAACAGGTAAACACACTATTCACCTTCAAAAACACACACACACACACACACACACACACACACAGGTTTATTCCACAAGGGGAGGGACATTGTGTGTGTGTGTGTGTGTGTATGTGTGTGTGTGTTGTAGAGTACCCACACTGAGGATCCTCCTCACCAACACTAAAGTACCGCGCAGCACCAAACTCCTGGTTTCTCGAGTGAAGGATAGAATTACCCAGGTGACTCATTTCACTCCTTAAAGGTTCTACAGTTGTTCTTCTTGAGTAAGCCAATAAGTTAGATGTTAAATATTTGACAGAGAATTTACGAAGAAAATCTGTTACTCAGTTAATACACACACTGTTAGAAAAACTGTCTATTAATTGTGTGTGTGTGTGTGTGTGTGTGTGTGTCACCCAGTACCCGTCTGTGTTGATCCCTGTGCTGGAGTCGGTGGATGCCGTGTCTCATATCTGTGAGCGTACACTAGCTGAGATGGCTACAGAGGGAGCTTCAGCCAAACACTACAGCACACTAGAGGTACACACAAGTAGCACACACTGAGAATTAGGACACAACAACCACTAGGACTGTTCTCTCGCTTGTGTATTTACTGTGTACTCTATGTTGTATTATTTACTTCATTTACATAAATATCATGTTATATAGAGTTTAGAAAACTGACAAGGTTACACACAGTGTGCAAATATTACTAAATTATTATGAGGATTCTTTTCTCTTTCTTTCTCTCTCCCTCTCTCACACACACACACACACACACACACACACTGTTTTTCTCCTCAGGATTTAATAGACATCAATCAGCAGCACCTGAATGTGATGGGTGTCGGTCACATGTCTCTGAACACGCTGTGCCAGGTCACACTCGCACATGGCCTCCACAGCAAACTGACCGGAGCAGGAGGAGGAGGCTGCGCCATCACACTCCTCACACCAGGTCTAGAAACACACACACACACACACACACACACACACACACACACACACCTGATATCAAAACCCTGACGTTTAATATTAGTGTTTTTGAACTGGAGCTTCTCAGTAAGAAGAAACACATCAAAATATTAATTTCTCATATTTCTTTATGACTCTTTGACTGAGTAACTTGTTAAAAAAAATCATTACATCCCTCTGCCCCAAACATAATAATTATAGGACTATTATTATTATTATTATTATAGATAGTAAGGAATAAAATTATATTATCACTACCATGTTGATTATGATAATGATGTTTATAGCTAGCACATATCTGGGATGTTCTTTATATGGATGACGTTTAGCAACAGTAACCATCGAAACAAGAGAGAATTAACAGGAATATAAACATGTACTTCAGTTACAGTCTAATTACACATAGATTTAACTGATTTTATACCTGAATTTAACAGAGGTGTGTTGAATATACAGTATATTGATCATAATGCTTTATTCACTCTTTATTAATATTAATATTAACCACGTTGTTCCTCCAGAGACAGAGGAGCATGTGGTGCGAGACGTGATTGAGGAGCTGAAGCAGGTCGGATTTGACTGCTGGGAGACGAGTATTGGAGCACCGGGTGTCCTGATGCACTCACCCACTTCAGTGCCACACAACATCATCCAGATCCTCACCAAATACTGAAGATCTACTGAACACACACACACACACACACACACACACACACACACACACACACACACACACACACAGTACAAAGGAACATTACAGCTATACCAACAGTATTATACAGTATAAGTTACCTGTGATTAGAGCATTGATGAGGAAAAAGTGGAAACATTTTTCAACACTATAGACACCAAAACGACATTATCCTCCAGATTTACTTGCTATCTTTGTTTGGGGATGAACACCACAGCTGAGGTGAACAGCTATAACAGTGTAGGATTTATTACTTATTTAAACTAACTTTATATTTCAAAATAAATATGAACTTTCTGATAAATGTGATTATTCTTACAGAATGCTGTTGTTGAGGATTTCTTCCAACTTCTTGGACTCATATGTCACTTTAACTATATTAACACAGGTTCACAGCCAAGAGCAATTAGTGGAGAACAGCAGGAGCATTTTAATGACAAGGTTAAAATAAGCAGCTAATGATTTCTAAGGGCTACACAAAAGTATAATATCCAATAAATGTACATTTGAAATGTGATTCAATCTTCTAAGAAAATAATTAACGTTTAAAAACCATTCGACGTAAACAAATGTTAAAACAATTACTGTTATATGCCAAGACCTTAAAGATCTACCCAGTTTTCTTATAATGCTTGTCCTGTTTTAAATATTTTCTTTTTTTAAATCTTTTATATATATTATATTATAGCAGTTTTATATGCATATTATCATGACAAAGACAAAGAATATTTAAATTAATCAATTGATGGATTCTGAATTCTGAGTTCTGATTGGTCAGTAATCTGACACCTCCGTCCTTCTGGGGAAAAACTGCAGTTCCACTACGAGATCTCTTGGAAAACTTGTATAGTTAAGTTAAACTAAAGTTAAACAGAGTTAGAATGGAGTTGAGTCTGCAGATTGAAAGTGTAAATAATAGATTAGTGTGTTCAGTGTGTATTTAGTGTGTGTTTAGTGTTTTAGTGATCAGACAGTGAGAGATCTGCAGCACAGTGATGAAGACTCTGATCTTCATATTTTCTCTTCATCTTTCATCAGCAGGTGAGTTCTGTAGTGTTTACTGTCTTTACTACATTTATTTACTCTCTAATAGAACTATTATTCCGACTACTAAAGACAGATTCACAAATAACCTGCCTGATCTGTCTGGACTTATTACTGTACCCTCAAACTCAAACGACCTTGATGCAATGACTAACAGCATAGACGCTATATTCACTAGCACATTAGACACCTTTGCCCCAGTCAGATTACAGAAGATTAGAGATAAAACACTTGCACCGTGGTATAATAGTTATACTCATACCCTCAAGAGGGAGACCCGTAACCTCGAATGGAAATGGAGAAAAACTAAATTAGAGGTTTTTAGAATTACATATAAGGACAGTATGTCCAGCTACAGACAGACTCTAAAAGCTGCTAGGGCTGAGCACCTGAGCAAACTCATAGAAAATAACCAGAACAATCCCAGGTTTTTATTTAGCACAGTGGCTAGTTTAACAAAAAAAAAAAAACAGAAATCTGAGCACACTATTTCACCACAGTTCAGTAGTGAACATTTTATGAGATTCTTCACTGATAAAATCGAAAGTATCAGGAATAAAATAGGTGACGCTCAACATATGACAGCAACTAGTGACACAATCTCA
The DNA here is from genome assembly GCF_022655615.1 of Tachysurus fulvidraco. Taxonomy (NCBI): domain Eukaryota; kingdom Metazoa; phylum Chordata; class Actinopteri; order Siluriformes; family Bagridae; genus Tachysurus; species Tachysurus fulvidraco. The sequence goes on along the minus strand of NC_062526.1, from coordinate 17,429,137 downwards.
CCTAAGGCTTTACAGAGCTTTACATGTACAGGACAGGAAGAGTTGGATAAACTTATTACTACAGCTAAATCAACAACATGCTCACTAGACCCCATCCCACCTAAACTACTGAAAGAAGTGTTACATAAAGCTGGTGAGCCTCTTCTTAATATCATTAACTCCTCGTTATCTTTAGGTTACGTCCCGAAGTCTTTTAAGTTGGCAGTTATTAGGCCACTCATCAAAAAACCTAACTTAGACCCAAATGAACTATCAAATTACAGACCTATCTCACACCTCCCGTTTATGTCTAAAATACTCGAAAAGGCTGTGTCTGTTCAACTAAGCTCCTTCTTACAGGAGAGCAACATCCTTGAAGAGTTTCAGTCAGGTTTCAGGCCCCATCATAGCACAGAAACTGCACTTGTTAAAGTTACAAATGACTTGTTCTTAGCTTCGGACCAAGACTGTATGTCCTTATTAGTTCTACTTGACCTTAGTGCTGCATTCAACACTATAGACCATAACATTCTTCTAGATCGCTTACAAAATTACACAGGTATTCATGGACAGGCTTTAAGTTGGTTTAGATCCTACCTGTCTGATCGATACCATTTTGTAGAATTAAATGGTGAATCCTCCAGTTTATTACCAGTTAATTATGGGGTCCCTCAAGGATCAGTTCTAGGACCTCTGCTTTTCTCGATATACATGCTTCCATTAGGGAACATTATTAGAAGACATGGGATTAGTTTCCACTGCTATGCTGACGACACACAGTTATATATCTCATCAAAACCAGATGAAATAGCCACAGTGTCCAAATTAGCTCAATGCCTTAGAGAGATAAAAGACTGGATGAGCTGCAATTTTCTGTTGTTAAACTCTGATAAGAAGGAAATACTACTTATAGGTCCAAAAACCAGTGCACAGAAACTCTCACAACTTAACTTCCATTTAGAGGGATGTACTATTACTAATAGCTCGACAGTGAAAGACCTGGGTGTTATATTAGACAGCAACTTGTCTTTTAAAAACCATATCACCAAAACAGCCTTCTTCCACCTTAGAAATATTGCCAAGCTGAGAAACATCCTGTCTGTATCTGATGCTGAGAAGCTAGTTCATGCATTCTTGACCTCTAGACTGGACTATTGTAATGCATTACTAGGTGGTTGTCCTGCATCTTTAATAAATAGGTTACAGTTAGTCCAAAATGCAGCTGCCATTTTATCATCTCTACACTGGCTACCTGTTAAGTTTAGAATTGATTACAAACTGCTGCTACGTACGTACAAGGCTCTTAATGGTTTAGCTCCCATGTATCTAACTAGTCTTCTAACACGTTACAATCCTTCACGCTCTCTGAGATCACAAAACTCAGGACTTCTGGTAGTTCCCAGAATATCTAAGTCTACTAAAGGTGGTTGAGCGTTTTCTTATTTAGCTCCCAAACTTTGGAATAGTCTTCCTCCTCTCAAGGTTTTTTTTACCAATTTAAGGGAGTTTTTCCTTGCCACTGCTGCCTGAGTCACCTCAGACTTGCTCATAGGGGGATAAATACATACAGATCGTGAACTATTTATATCTAATAATAATCTAGAATTTTTTATTCTGTCAATTCTTTTACTTTTATTATTCGTTATTTCCTTTATCATTAATCATGTTTACCTTCTGCTCTATGTTTATGTTCTTTAAAGCTGCTTTGAGACAATGTCTATTGTAAAAAGCGCTATACAAATAAGCTTGAATTGAATTGAATAATAATAAAGTTTAACGATAAAGCTGTGATAAGGGCAAATCTGACAAAGTTAAACATATATAATACAGTTAATAAATAAATCTCTCACCAAGTAAAACAGAAATATACACTTATTATTATTATTATTATTATTATTATTAGTAGTAGTAGTAGTAGTAGTAGTAGTAGTAGTAGTAATGGTAGTAAATAATCTTTTAATATTTAATTTTGAGGTGATTTTTTATTATTATTATTATTTTTGAATATAAAGTTCATGAAAGATTTTATTGCACAGCTGAATGTCTATGTTTCATCTTTACAGTATTTCCAGAGTGTGTTGAGTTAGTGATGTAGTGTTAATGTGTGTATTTACACTTTTACAGTCACACACTCGCTGCAGTATTTCTACACTGCAGTTACACCTGGAACAAATTTCCCAGAATTCACTGCTGTGGGTCAGGTGGATGGACAGCAGGTTGGCTGCTATGACAGCGAAAGGAGAGAAATCATAAAGATGGAGTGGACACATATTGATGATCTAGATCACTGGAACAGGATCAGACAGATTATGAGGGAACATCAGGAGGTCTACAAAGCCAGTGTGGTTACACTAATGCAGATCTTTAATCAGACTACAGGTAAACACACATACACAGAGAGTGAAGGTGTGTCACTTTCTAAACTCCTCACTCTTAATCAGTGTAATGATAAAGAAGTAAATCTTCTGTCTTTAATATGAGACAAAATCACACTGAAAATAAAGAGTTGAAGAGAAATGAGATAGAAATGAAATAGAAATTCAGTGTAAATGAGATATAAATGTGTGAATGATGAAAAACTCAATGATTAATAAAGTTTGGTGTTTGAGTGGGAAATATATAAAAGTGCGTGTGTGTGTGTGTGTGTGTGTGTGTGTGTGTGTGTGTGTGTGTGTGTGTGTGTGTGTGTGTGTGTGTGTGTGTGTGTGTGTGTGTGTGTGTGTGTGTGTGCGTGCGTGCATAGGAGTTCACACGGTGCAGCTGATGTTTGGCTGTGAACTCCATGATGATTCAATTCAATTCAATTCAAGTTTATTTGTATAGCGCTTTTTACAATAGACATTGTCTCAAAGCAGCTTTACAGAACATAAACATAGAGCAGAAGGTAAACATAATTAATGATAAAGGAATTAACGAATAATAAAAGAAATAAGAATTAACAGAATAAAAATTCTAGATTATTATTAGATATATATAGTTCACAATGTGTATATATTTATTCCCCTATGAGCAAGTCTGAGGTGACTCAGGCAGCAGTGGCAAGGAAAAACTCCCTTAAATTGGTAAAGGAAGAAACCTTGAGAGGAACCGGACTCAAGGGGGAACCCATCCTCATATGGGTGACACTGGGGGTGTGGTTGTATTATATAGTCAGTTAAATATTGTATTGGCTGATGATGGGACTGTTAGAGGATACAATCAGTTTGGTTATGATGGAGAAGATTTCATCAGTTTTGACTATGAAATCACACGGACTGCAGCTAAACCACAAGCTGTGATGACCAAGAACAAGAGGGATAATGAGTCTGTTAACAATAATTAGTGGAAGAACATTTCAGATTGAGTGTATTGATTGGTTAAAGCAGTACATGTTTTATGGCACATGTTTTTATGTGATCTGATTATTTAAATCTCTAGATCAGGGGTGTCAAACTCAAATTCACAGTGGGCCAAAATATAAAACTGAGATAAAGTCACGGGCAAAACTGAATATTTATTGGAAAATTAACTGCAATTGATATGTAATGTTCAACCTTTTTCATATGGAAACAAACTTTAGTTTTACTTTAATACAGGATTTGGAACAACCAGAGCTTGATATTACAAACACATTACAAAATTTGAAATAAAAGACACATCAGTGGTGTTCATTTCTTATTTAAATAAATAAAATAAATTATGCCTCTCACTTGATCATTTTAAGTTCCTTTTTGAAGTGGATCTTTTTCTAAAGCAACAACAAAACAACCAAAAATAATAATTTCTTTCAATGAAAATCCAACTTTTCGACTATTAACAGTTCACGCCTTGGAGTAGAAAAAGTGCATAAAGAAAACATTACACTCTGATTTACTCTGCACATTGTTCTGCACATTGATCACATTGATTCTTGCCTTTTATCTGGGCACATGATTTCGCAAACTTTGACCATACACTTTTGACAAACTCTCTATCATTAACACCTAAGCTACAACACCAACATGTCAATTAACTTCTGATCTCATTAATGCTCTTGTACAGTAGCTGAATGAGCACAAATCCCCACAGCCACACTCCAGTATCTAGTGGAAAACCTTTCCGGGTCAGGTGTGCGCAAACTTTTGGCCATAAAGTGTACAGAAAACCTAACACAATGAGGTATCACATACATTTTTCTCCCCAAGCCTCACTAAATGAACTCTCAAAGACCCAAAGCTCTAAACTTTTGCACACAAGACAAACAGGTCTGTCCTTTATATTCGTGAACAGCTAATCTGCCTCCGTCCTGTCTTGAAAGCTCCTATTGTCCATCTTTCGTTTGACCATTTTTGTGAAGGGTGGAATTAACTTGCCCGATGTGACTGTAGGATGGTTGTTAACGACTGTCAACAGAGTGAGGGGCGCTTGCTGTTCGTGACTACACATCATGAGCATGCGGCTAGCCAGCTGTAATGCACATTTGATATGATCTCAGAGTTTGACACCCCTGCTTTAAATGAAAAATTTGTATATTGTATAAAACATTAAAAGCTTATAAAAACTCTTTTACATCTTAGTAGGCAGAAATTCTTGATCACATGAGGAGTTTAGACATGAAGAACAGAAGAGAACTTTAATATTTCTGTCTCTGTGTCTTTGCAGATCCTCCTACAATGTCAGTGTTCCAGAAACACTCGCCTTCTCCAGAGGTGGTGTGTCACTAAAGCAGTGACGATGTCCTGGAGGAAGGACAGAGAGGACGTGCATGAGGACGTGGAGCTCAGAGAGACGTTACCCAACCAGGATGGAAGCTTCCAGAAGAGAAGCTTTCTGAAAGTCCCAGCTGAGGAGCTGCAGAAACACACCTACACCTGTGTGATTCAGCACAACAGCTTGGAGAAGGAGTTAGTGCTAGAAGTACCAAAAGGTCCTGATCAACTCCACATACAGTACAAACAATAAATCTGATTTCCTGCTGCAGCAGATAATAAAGACTCTGTGCTCATTTAACAGGTGGAGGATCGATGGTTATCATCATTGGTGTAATTGTGGCTCTCATTGTTCTTGGTGCCGTTGCTGCAGGAATTATGGTCTGGAAGAAGAACTCTGGTGAGAGGAGGAAGGAGGCAGATGTGAAGTTTTCACAGAACAGATTTACACTTTCTAATTCTTGAAGGAGATTTGATGAAGATTTTACTTGTTTTTAATCTGAACTGATAAACTGATAAATAATTGTCTGTCCATCATCTGTGTTTCAGGCTTCAAACATGCTCCAGCCTCTGAAGAGTCTTCCTCCACCAACTCTTAAAGCGTGACTGTGTGTCTTCCTGCTGAAGTGAGAGAGTAAGACATGATGATGTTTACAGTGTCATATGGAAGAAAAATCTGTGTGTGGACTGAAACTCCAGCAGAAAAGACTGAGCTTACATTAAAGTTCAGCTCAGACCTGATCCTGTTTCTTTCGCTCTGTTTTTCTAGGAGACAAAAGGTGATGGAGATGAGGACCCCCTCATATAAGGAGCTTCGACTAACCTTTACATTAACAACAAAACTTTAACAAAAAAGGTTATTTTTAATAGGTTACACAGTGTTACTGAAAGTAAATTTTACTATTGTTGATAGAATTTTTACTGCCCTAAACACACATTTTGTGATCAAATCCAAAACCTGCATTATTGCAATTTTCTAATGAAATGTGAATAAAATTTAAAAACAAAATCAGTGAGGATGTTTATCACGATGCTGTGAGCTGCTACAAAGTAAAATGTTCTGATTCAAAGAAGAAAAGACAGGAAAGTGTGCACTGACATTTGAACTTCCTGCTACGTGTAGGTACGACTGTTGGTTTTGGTACAACCTGCGTACTTGTTTTCTACCTTGAATGCCTAGATAGTGTGTAGCATCCTGGCTGCCATTTTGAACGTGTTCCAAGTCATGTGAAACCTTTAACTGCCTGTAACTACATTAAAAAATCTGGCTTTGACTTAATGTTGTCCGTTGCTAACATTTTAGGACTCGTGATTAATAAACAGAACCGGTTCTTAACTATGATTTGTGGTTCTTCAACCTTTTAATTTCTGTATATTATAATCACCTTTATTGTTGTATACAATGCTGTATTGTGTAATAAACATGCTTCATGAATCCTGTTTATTAACAATGTTTATTTTTAACAGAAAGGTTTTAATGTGGTTTTTGTTGGGACTTTTGAAGCTGAACTGAGTGGATTATTGTGCCATTTTTGAGACAGGGCCAGAGGAAGAAATCATCAGACAAACATTTATATAAATGCTGCATGTTTTATATTTCATTATATTTTATACTTCTTTCAGATGGGTATGATAATAATAATAATAATTTTTGTTGTCGTTTTTGTTGTATTATTAATATTATGTTTAGCATTTTATATTTAATCAATATTTAATATTTACCATTTAACCATAATATAAGATTCTAGGTGTGCAGAGACGGGAAAGGATTAATTAGGGGCAACACGTGATACACAAAACAAAAATATAAGCACATCACAGATAAGCAAATCCTGACAGAATGTCCCCCTAGTGTCCAGTTAGGGAATAATCCAAACATATATTACCGTTTCTATATTTTATCTATTTATTCTCCTAGTGCAATTTTCCAATACTTTCCATAAATACCCTATATGTTCTACTTTATTTTAGCATCTCTTAGTTGTATATTATTTTTATTCTTACATTAGATCTATTTTTTATATATATATATATCAAGGACAGTCGTAAAAAACCTTTCACTACCTTTCACTTTCATACTGGGTAAGATTATGTATGTGGCAAATAAAATTTTACTTTATATTTGATTTTAATAATGATAATAAAATGATTAATGTTAATAGTAGTATAAATAATCAAGCTTCACTGTACCAGCCCTGAGAACTCTCACAGTTTTGTCCTTATACACTCTTTAGCATAAAGTGTCTAAAGATTATTAAAGACTTGGACTTAAACTATCTGGTTAATAAGAGAATTCAGAGCCTCTGTTGAATGTGCTTAATGTGTAATACAGTCATGTTTGTCTCTGTGAAGTATTTACTGCTCCATCAGGCTTTATATGGTGTAAATATGACTTATTTGGTCCCCCTCACACATCACAGTGACCCTGTGATTTTATGTTTACTAGACTAGTGTATGAGTTACATAAAATGTGTAACAATCATGCTGTTAGATAAACTTGTGCTTCTGTAGAAGCTCTTCACTGGGCAGAAGAAGCTCCTGTTGCTCACTCATGCTCCTCTTTGTGTTTTGTGAATGTTATTTTATAGAAACAGTTGTAAAATGATTTTTCACACAGACACATACACACTGCAGTGGGCTACTGTAATAGTGATTGCAATTGTGATCCTGGGCTTGGCGTGTGTTTATCAGAACAGAAAAGAATGTTTGTCAATAACAATAATAATAATAGGGAGGATAATCAGATGTATTTAAAAATATAAAGTTAGTTTTAAATAAGTAAGAGATCTGTATTACTATCCTACACTGTATTAGTATTATTGATGATGTTCACCCCTTTTCTTGGCACCCCTGGACGTCCTAAGGGACAGCATGAGGAGAGGTGAACTCCCTTTGAGCTGCAGGAGGGCCGTCCTGACACTACCGCCGAAAAAAGGAGATCTGATGGATTTGAGGAACTGGCGCCCAGTATCGCTACTGTGCACTGACTGTAAGCTGCTCTCAAAAGCGTTAGCCTCAAGACTAACTAAGGTTATGGAGCAGATCATTCACCAGGACCAGATATACTGTGTGCCTGATAGGTCCATATTTTACAATGTGTATCTAATTCGTGACATTTTGGACATCTCCAGACTATTGGGCTTAAAGACTGGTCTGATTTTTCTAGATCAGGAAAAGGCATTTGTCCGGGTTGAGCATGAATATTTGTGAAAGGTGCTGGAAACCTTTGGGTTCAACTCAGGTTCTAAAGCCATGATCAAGGTGTTGTACAGTGAAATTGAGTGTTAATGGTGGTTTATATGCCCCTTTTAAAGTGTACAGAGATATATGACAAGGTTGTTCTCTATCAGGCATGTTGTATACCATTGCGTTTGAACCTCTTTTCTGTAAACTGATAAGAATCTTACTGTTTTTTTATATTTCACACTAATGTCCCTATATGCCTCTCAGCATATGCAGATGACTTAATCATTATGATAACTGCACAAAATTTTGTGAATGTTTTAAATGTTATTTTAAATGATTTTCAGATTCTATCTGCTAAAGTCAACTGGGCAAAAAGTGAAGTCATTTTAATTGGGGAGTGGGGAGGCGGGCAACATACTCTCCTGGGAGGTTTAGTGTAGAAAAGAAGTGGTTTTAAAGGCAGGGTCTCCGATTTTTGAAAGCCAATGTCGACCTTTGAAATCACCAAAACAAACACACCCCTAACCCAAATGGGCCCCACCCTTGTAATGATAGCTCCGCCCACACATATGTAACCCAGGCAACAAATGGACAGAAATGTGTCTTTATCATAGCTGAAGGGAAGAAAAATACGATTGCAGATAAACAGACAAGCAAAAATGACACACAAGCATAAACATGCAAAGAATGGCATATATAAGTTCTGTGTAACAAAGCAAAACCAACGTTACTCACCTATCGAGAAGGAAAAAAGCGCCTCGGCGTCTTAAGTAAAGTTAAATTTCCCAGAGTCAGTAACTCCTGAGCTAAACACTGTTACTACAAAAACGTGGTTGTAGCTGCCTCTCTACATTACTACGATAGAAAGGAGGTGTTATTTGTGTAGTAACAGTGTTTAGCTCAGGAGTTATTGACTCTGCAAACTCCAATCTGTGAATATGAGGCCAGATTCCCGCAGTTCTCTCCAGCGCTGGAAAGCTGATCCTATATTAACACGTGTCCTACTTTTTGCCTTATCGTAAGCCTTTCTTTGCTTTCTTTCTTTGTTTTTGTCCTCCATGTCAATGTTAAAACTGCTTTCTACTAATGTCACACATGCGCACTGAACACTCTCTCCACCCATATCGACAAGACACGCCCCTTTCTGCTCATTGGCTACCATAGATATATATCTATGGGCGACATCTAGTGTATATATCTATGATTGGCTACACGTTTGTTTCAATTTTTGTTTATTATTCGGCCCGACTCAGTTTTCTGAAGCATTTCTCAAAAATCGGAGACCCTGCCTTTAACGTTAGCTTGTTTACAATAGCTTGTTGCATAGTGCACTGCAACTAACACGCCAAAGCCGTCGAGAAAAACTTTGAAAATAACCATAATGACGCAGTCTCCATGCTACAATAATAATGATAAAAGCAAAGTTTTTCACTGTGGGGACATATCTTTATAAGTACAGCTTGACTGTATTATTTTTGCCCCCTTTCAAAAATTGCTCATGAGAAATGTTATATTTATTGCCCCCCCTTTTTGCTTTTGCGCGATTTTTTTTCCCCTCACTGCTGCAAGAGTCTGCGTGAGAATATGTGGGTGTGGCGTGAGAGCGTGAGAATTGGGACAATGGCGTGAGTCTCACGCTGAATGCGTGAGAGTTGTCAGCCTTGACTGTTATGATGATCATACAATCTTTCTTCCTCATTTATCTGATACTTTTACTTTTGCACTCCTCAGATCTCCCCAGAAACTGGTGATTGGTGGGTTCAGAGTTCTGAACTCTGATTGGTCGGAAATCTGACATCTCCGTCCTTCCGGGGATATAGTACAGGCGTTCCACTACAAGAGCTCTTTGAAAACCTGTATATTTCTCTTTAACTAAAGTTAAATCGGAGTTAAACAGAGATAGAATTAAGTTAAACAAAGAAAAATGGAGTTAGGTCTGCTGATTGAATGTGCAAGTAAGAGATTAGTGTGTGTTCAGTTTGTTTAGTGTTTTAGTGCTCAGACAGTGAGAGATGTCGCCCCGCAGCACAGTGATGAAGACTCTGATCTTCTTCACATTTTCTCTTCATCTTTCATCAGCAGGTGAGTTCTGTAATGTTTACATTTATTTACTCTCTAATAATAAAGTTTAATGATAAAGCTGTGATAAGGGCAAATCTGACAAACTTACAAATAAATAATACAGTTAATAAATAAATAAATCTCTCACCAAGTAAAACAGAAATACACTATTATTATTGTTATTATTATTATTATTATTATTATTATTATTATTATTATTATTATTTATAGTTATTTTAGTGTTGAGATGTGAGTTTTATTATTATTATTATTGAATATAAATTTTATTTTTTGATCTTTACAGTATTTATAGTGTATGTTGAGTTAGTGATGTAATGTTAATGTGTTTTTTTTTACACTTTTACAGTCACACACTCGCTGCAGTATTTCTACACTGCAGTTACACCTGGAATAAACTTCCCAGAATTCACTGCTGTGGGTCAGGTGGATGGGCAGCAGTTTGGCTGTTATGACAGTGAAAGGAGAGAAGTCATAAAGACAGAGTGGATTCATTCTGATCATCCAGATCACTGGAACAGAATCACACGAATTGCAAAGGAGCATCAGGAGGCCTACAAAGCCCATGTGTTTACACAAATGCAGGTCTTTAATCAGACTACAGGTAAACACACATACACACAGAGTGAAGGTTTAAATCTTCTGTCTTTAATATGAGAGAAAATCACACTGAAAATAAAGCGATTCATAGAAATGAAGTTGAAATTCATTGTAAATGAGATGTAAATGTGTGTCTGATGAATTCACTGAGAAGTGTGGAATTTCATCACACTCACATCTGAGTGTGTGTGTGTGCGTGTGTGTGCGTGCGCAGGAGTTCACACAGTGCAGAGGATGGTTGGATGTGAGCTTGATGATGATGGGACTGTTAGAGGATACAGACAGTATGGTTATGACGGAGAAGATTTTCTCAGTTTTGACCCGAAAACTCTCACATGGACTGCAGCTAAACCACAAGCTGTGATCACCAAGAACAGGAGGAATACTGAACCTGGTAACAATAATGAGATGAAGAACTTCCTGGAGATTGACTGTATTGATTGGTTAAAGCAGTATGTGTCTTACGGCAAAGAGACTCTGGAGAGGAAAGGTAAAGACCGTGATCTGTTACTGTTATACACACACACACACACATACACACGGTATCTCTTCTCATGTGAACAGAGACTCTGGAGAGGAAAGGTAAAGTGGGATTTGTTACTGTAACTACACACACACACACACACACACACACACACACACACACACACACACACACACACACACAGTCTCTCTTCTCATGTGGTCTGATTATTTATATTCTCTAAATTGTTTGAAAACATTAAAAGCTTATAAAAACTCTTTTACATCTTAGTAGCCAGAAATTCTTGATCACATAAGGAGTTTAGACATGAAGAACAGAAGAGAACTTTAATATTTCTGTCTCTGTGTCCTTGCAGTTCGTCCTACAGTGTCAATGTTCCAGAAACACTCGCCTTCTCCAGAGGTGGTGTGTCACACTACAGGTTTTTTCCCCAAAGAGGTGATGATCTTTTGGAGGAAGGATGGAGAGGAGGTGCATGAGGACGTGGAGCTCAGAGAGACGTTACCCAACCAGGATGGAAGCTTCCAGAAGAGAAGCTTTCTGAAAGTCCCAGCTGAGGAGCTGCAGAAACACACCTACACCTGTGTGATTCAGCACAGCAGCTTGGAGAAGGAGTTAGTGCTAGAAGTACCAAAAGGTCCTGATCAACTCCTCATACAGTAGAAACAATCTGATTTCCTGCTGCAGCAGATAATAAAGACTCTATGCTGATTTAACAGGTGGAGGATCGATGGTTATCATCATTGGTGTAGTTGTGGCTCTCATTGTTCTCGTTGTTGCTGGATTTATGTTCTGGAAGAAGAAGAACTCTGGTGAGAGGAGGAAGGAGGCAGATGTGAAGTTTTCACAGAACAGATTTACACTTTCTAATTCTTGAAGGAGATTTGATGAAGATTTTACTTGTTTTTAATCTGAACTGATAAACTGATAAATAACTGTCTGTCCATCATCTGTGTTTCAGGCTTCAAACGTGCTCCAGCCTCTGAAGAGTCTTCCTCCACCAATTCTTAATGCGTGACTGTGTGTCTTCCTGCTGAAGTGAGAGAGTAAGACATGATGATGTTTACAGTGTCATATGGAAGAAAAATCTGTGTGTGGACTGAAACTCCAGCAGAAAAGACTGAGCTCACATTATATCTCAGCTCAGAGCTGATCCTGTTTCTTTCTCTCTGTTTTTCTAGGAGACACCAGTGCCCCTTTTCCACCAAAATCAACCGGGTGCTGGTTCAGAGCTAGTGCTGGTGCTGGTTCAAAGATGGTTCCACTGGCGAACCTTCTAAGAACCGGTTTGCCTTTCCATCGGCTAGAGAGCCGTCACAGAGCCCAGTCTGACATCACTGTATACGTGTTACGTCCCAGCAATGTTAGTGCAGCAGCAGCAAACACAACATCATCAGTGGTGGATGTTGCTTTACTGTTAATGCTCATGGCTTTGTGAACCTACATTAATGTCCAAACGCGGCAATCCAACGTGTACATGCAGCTCCATGTAATCTGTATAAACGGAGGTTGTAATTGAGAAAGTACATACAGTATTGTTCAAAATAATAGCAGTACAATCTGACTAACCAGAATAATCCAGGTTAATCCATTTTTTTATTGCTACGTGGCAAACAAGTTACCAGTAGGTGCAGTAGATTCTCGGAAAACAAACAAGACCCAGCATTCATGATATGCACGCTCTTAAGGCTGTGCAATTAGGCAATTAGTTGAAAGGGGTGTGTTTAAAAAAAAGCAGTGTCTGCCGTTGACTGTACAACTCAAAACTATTTTGTACAAACATTTTTGTTTCTAGGATTTAGCAATCCTGTGAATCACTAAATTAATATTTAGTTGTATGGCCAAAGTTTTTTAAAACTGCTTCACATCTGTTTGGCATGGAGTCAACCAACTTGTGGCACCTCTCAGCTGTTATTCCACTCCATGATTTTTTAACAACATTCCACAATTCATTTACATTTCTTGGTTTTGCTTCAGAAACAACATTTTTGATATCACCCCACAAGTTCTCGATTGGATTAAGGTCTGGGGATTGGGCTGGCCACTCCATAACATTTAATTTTGTTGGTTTGGAACCAAGACTTTGCTCGTTTACTAGTGTGTTTGGGGTCATTGTCTTGTTGAAATAACCATTGTCTTGTTGAAACAACCGTTTCAAGGCTATGTCCTCTTCAGTATAAAGCAACATGACCTCTTCAAGTATTCTAACGTATGCAAACTGATCCATGATCCCTGGTATGTGATAAATAGGCCCAACACCATAGTAGGAGAAACATGCCCATATCATGATGCTTGTACCACCATGCTTCACTGTCTTCACTGTGTACTGTGGCTTGAATTCAGAGTTTGGGGGTCGTCTCACAAACTGTCTGTGGCCCTTGGACCCAAAAAGAACAGTTTTACTCTGATCAGTCCACAAAATGTTCCATTATTTCTCTTTAGGCCAGTTGATGTGTTCCTTGGCAAATTGAAACCTCTTCTGCACGTCTTTTTTTTTTAACAGAGGGACTTTGCCGGGGATTCTTGAAAATAGATTAGCTTTGCACAGACGTCTTCTCTTCTGTCACAGTACTTACAGGTAACTCCAGACTGTTTTTGATCCTCCTGGAGCTGATCATTGGCTGAGCCTTTGCCATTCTGGTTATCCATTTTGATGGTTTTCTTCCATTTTCTTCCATGTGTCTCTGGTTTTGCTCTCCATTTTAAGGCATTGGAGATAATTTTATCTTCACAGCCGATAATTTTTTGCACCTCTTTATAGGTTTTCCCCTCTAAAAATCAACTTTTTAATCAAAGTACGCTGTTCTTCTGAACAATGTCTTGAACAACCCATTTTCCTCAGGCTTTCAAATGCATGTTCAACAAGTGCTGGCTTCATCCTTAAATATCTTCATCCTTCCACCTGATTCACACCTGTTTTTTCACAAAATTGATGACCTCAGTGATTGAAAGCCACTCTGCTATTTTTTTAACACACCCCTTTCAACTAATTGAACAATTGCACAGCCTTAAGAGCGTGCATATCATAAATGCAGGGTCTTGTTTGTTTTCTGAGCATCTACTGCACCTTCTGGTAACTTGTTTGCAATGTAGCAATAAAAAATATACTAAAAAACTGGATTATTCTGGTTAGTCACATTGTACTGCTATTATTTTGAAAAATACTGTAACATTATTTTATCATTAACACAAAAAAAGTTAGCTCTAACCTAAAGTTAGCCCATGTAGCTACTTACTATCAAGTGTGCTGATAACGTATCATATTGTGGTAAAGTAAAAGTGTATTAAACATTAGTATACTTAAGGTACATTATCAAATGCGCTAACAGTAGCCCCGCCTACAGCCCCTGATGCAAGCGGTTCTTAAGTGTAGACCAGCAGCGTTTTGGTGCTACTTAAGAACCACTTTTCCTGGTTCAGAGCCGGTGCTTTGGCTTTCGAAAAAGAAAGAACTGGTTCTAAATTAGGCTCCAAACCAGCACTCAAACTGCCTCGGTGGAAAAGGGCACAGAAGATGGAGATGAGGACCACACACTCACATACACACACACTCTGTTACACTGAGGGTGATGTTGGCGATATTTCAGCTGGTATCCAGCTCTTCTCTGTGTGTATTGTGTGCTCCAGACTTCATTCTGTTGTTCTATTCATTAGTAAATCTGGTTTTAAACTTTACTTATCTTCACACTCAGCTCCATCTGTCACTTCTCTTTAGAATACGTTTTTTCTGTGTATAGTCTATATGCTTGTACATAACTCTTATCTAAACAGGTAATCTTGTCTAACGAGCAGCTATTGACCATGATTGTGTCTAGAGTTTCGGATTAAACTTTACATTAACAACAAAACTTTAACAAAAAGGTTATTTTTAATATTTTCATGCAGTGTTACTAAATGTAAATTTTACTAATGTTGATAGAATTTTTACTGCCAGAAACACATTTTGTGATCAAATCCATGTTCCTGAAGTGGTGCAATTTTCTAGTGAAATGTGAATAAAAATTAATAAAGAAATCTGTGAGGATGTTTATCACGAGACTGTGAGCTGCTACAAAGAAAAGTTCTGACTCGAAGAAAAACAGACGGGAAAGTGTGCACTTACATTTAAACTTAACTGACACTGTAACTACATTAAAAATCTGGCTTTGACTTAACATTGTCCGTTTCTAACATTTTAGGACTGTGATTAATAAACAGAACAGGTTTTTAACTATAAATTGTAATAGTAGTAGTAGTAGTAGTAATAATAATAATAATAATAATAATAATAATAATAATAAATTATTATAATTATAGTGTTTAGCATTTTATTTTTAATATTTACCACTTAAATATTATATAAGATTTTATATTCATAATAATCATTCTAGTCATTGTACCACATGCAGATCACTGTAATCACTCTACACTGTCAGAGAAGCAGGGTGTCTTTACAGGAGCAGAATAAGACCCAAATGCAGGGACAACGTAAAAGGGGTTTATTTGGGGGGTTGCGGGGGCGACACTAGGAAAAAGCTAGAAACACTAGGAAAAACAAACCACGGGAACACAAATACAGACACAAGATAGCCGGTATAAATAGGGATAACAATCATTGAAACACAAGGAACAGGTGTGCAGAGGCAGGGAAATGATTAATTAGGGGCGGGGCAACGTGATACACAAAACAAAAATAAAAGCACATGTCACAGTTAAACAAATCCTGACAGAATGTCTCCCTAGTGTCCAGTTAGGAAAGAGTCTAAACATATATAACCTTTTCAGAATCAGAATCAGCTTTATTGCCAGGCATGTTTTCACATGCGAGGAATTTGTTTTAGTAACATAATCTCCACAGTGTAACAGAATGACATATGTAGTATAGATGAAATTGTATGTACACATTTACAGGTGTGAAATGTGCAGTTTAAATAATCATGAAATATACATATGGAAAAGTATACAATATATACAATTTGTATGTACAAATGTGCAATTGTGAAATGTGCAGTTGAAGTAAACATAAACATTCAGACAATGTGTATGTATGTATGTACAGAGTGCAAGTATGAAATGTGCAATTGAGGTATACATAGTGCAAATATAATGTGTTTTCTATATTTTATCTATTTATACTCGTAGTGCAATTTTCCAACATTTTCCCTAAATTGCATATATGTTCTATTTTATTTTAGTGTCTTATTATCTTATTAATAATATCTTATAATCATATCGAGGACAATCATTATCGTAAACCCAGTGGCCAGTTATTTACTTGTACAGAATTTCTTTCTGCTTTTTCCGTTCCTGTATCTGCACGAATTCTCTGTGTTTGATTCCATTCCCTCTGGTGTGGTTGTGTTATTGAGAGGTTTCTCTTTTTGTTGTTTTAGATCTTCATCACAGTAAAACACATATATGTGAAATATGTCTCTCAGTCACACGTCACAACAGTAAAAGAGTGTTTTTTAACAACATTTTGTCACTGTACTTCAAAAAGCTTGTCGTACTTGATACATCTTGATGTCATACTCAGATGGCCTTGTCAGTACCTTGGAAAAAGATAAATATAATGTAACTAACAAGATGACACAAGTCTCTTTAAAATCATTGTATAAATATTTTCCTGTCAGATCCTTGTTATCATTGATATAGCTGCTCTTTCTGAAGCTTGTAACAGGGCTCTCAAGTTTTGAAGACAGGCAAGATTAACATCTCCAACCCACTACTATAGGGGTGCCCCTACTTTCCACACCCCCAAAAAAAGACATAAAACTTTCCAAAACTTAATATTTGAATTAAACAAAACTTTTTAACCTTATTAAATTATACAGTGGTAGTGCTGTTGGTTAGTAGCCTTATTTTTCACAACTACACCTGTGTGATTCAACACAGCAGCTTGGAGAAGGAATTTGTGCTAGAAGTACCAAAAGTCCAGATCAACTCCACATAGAAACAATAAATCTAATTTCCTGATGCAGCAGATAATAAAGACTCTGTGTTGATTTAACAGGTGGAGGATCGATAGTTATCATCGTTGGTGTAGTTCCCTCGTTCCCATTGTTGCTGGAATTATGGTCTGGAAGAAGAACTCTGGTGAGAGGAGGAAGGGGGCAGATGTGAAGTTTTCAGAGAACAGATTTTCAGATTTGATGAAGATTTTGCTTGTTTTTAATCTGAACTGATAAACTTATTAACTGATAATCACTGTCTATCCATCATCTGTCATTCAGGCTTCAGACCTGCTCCAGCCACTGTGTAATTCCTGCTGAAGTGAAAGAGTAAGGCATGATGATGTTTCCAGTGTCATACACTTGAAAAATCTGTGTGTGGACTGAAACTAAAACATCATGTTCCTCTACCTGCTCCCTACTCTCACTACAGATCACAATGTCATCTGCAAACATCATTGTCCATGGCGATCGCTGTCTGACTTTATCTGTCAACCTGTCCATCACCATACCAAACAATAACTCACTCACTGCTGTCATACTCCTCTCATACATATCCTGAACAACTCTGATGTACTTCTCTGCCACACAGTATCATAGCTCCTCTAGCGGTTTCTCTTCTGAGGCTTCCTCACCTCATTTTTTAATTGTTCCTATAACTTGCTTTACAATATTTACCTCCTCCACCTTCTTTTCCTCTCATTTTCCACATTTGTCAACTCTTCAAAATACTCCTTCCATCTACTCTGCACACTCTCCTTGCTTATCAGTACCTTTCAATCTTTAATCATCCTTAACTGTTGTACATCCTTCCCATCTCTATCTCTTACAAACATAATAATAATAGGAATTTAACTAAAGGAGTAAGACTTCTTGTTCTGCTTCTTGGCTATCAGATGTGTTGCGCATAAATTGAAAAGAACTAAGATCAGCAGAGAGAAAGTGGAAGAAATCACAACTCGATGCAGGTCTTGCTTCTTACCATACGCTCCTGTCCAAGTTCTCTTCAGACATGACTTCTGCCAAGGCATCCTTCTACAAGAAAATGCTTGAAGCTTTTGCACAAGACATTCATAAGCTCCACAACATCTTCTCTTCACTACTACAGCTCCAACTGCTTCAACCTCCCTGATTTCAGAAGGCTTCTTTTTACATTGAGAAGATTGAGAAAATCTGACAGACCTTCACTTCTGCCCCGACTGCACCTACATTTCACAGCCAGGATTCCCCTACTCCTTCATTGTCAAATTTCTCAACAATAGCAGCAGTGAGATCTTGCAACTCATCCAGTCTTCCAATCCTACCCCTGCCCACTGGATCCACACCATTCCACTATGCTCCAAACCATCTCACAAGACCTTTTGTCCTTCATCCTCACAATCATCAATGGATCCCTAACATCTGGTCATGTACCAATTACTTTTAAGTGAGCAAGTGTACTGTAGCAGAGCGGTCGGGGAAGGGGTGTGACAATGCTACGTCTGAGAATTATAAAACGCTACAAAAGGCCACTAGGGGCACAACATTCAACACAGGTTCGTTACCTAAAGGTGAGCAAGAGACAAGGGCACGAGAATAACAAAATAAATCTTTATTTTTACAGTTGTGTAGGATTAAGTTTCTCAAAAGAAAATATAAAATCTTCAGTCACTAAACACAAAATCAAATAGACAAAACACAAAACATATACTTTAAATGGCCAGGCCTTTCAAGAGCAAGAGGAGATAACACATAACCCAGCTACAGCAGTGTCAAGCCACACAACTCACGTGTGGAAGGTACACATCAAACACAGCACACAGTGTAAAAGCCACCCCAATAGGTACAGCAATTATTTCCTCCCCCTCAAAGACGACCCACCCAACACAAGTATATCCAAAGTAAACTCACAAACCAAAACAAAACAGGGAAAATAATTACATACAAAAACAAATAAACATTCCAAAACAGAAATTCCTCTCAATTTAAATGAAATATACTCACAATATAAATCAGACAAAATAAAGAGAGGAGTGCTAAGACAAGTAACAACAAAGAAATAAAAAACAAAACTAATACATCGACTAAGTGACTCGCCATTAAACGCCTCAGTAGAGGGAAGAGTTGACGTAAAACAGAGTTGTCAACTAAAATACCAGTACATGGCGTGAAGCCCCGTTGTACCGAGGTGGAGTCAAAGCGACCCACAAGGTTATTTGCAGAGACAAAACAGCAGCGCAGTCGACCCTCTCATCCCTCAGAAAGTGGTTGGACCACCAGATCAACCTGCTGAGCATGTAACAATATGTTATTAAAAATAAATCAATAGCCACAAACAGGGACCAAAATAATACATACCAGCGATTAGCAGTTATAACTCTCACTAAACGCACTCATCTTCACTAGATTGACTTTAATGGTTCACAAACTGGACGCCAACCCACACTGAGATAGCATACAGCCCACGCCGACAACAGCGGGACCATATTGTCCTATGATGTTGAACAGAGCACATGAGTAACACCAGGGGCGATTCTAGAATTTTCATTTTAGGGGGCTCAGCCCCCAGGGTAGGGTTATATACTATCACACTGTGATAAGGGCTGAAGTTGGACGCAGCGAAGACGCATTGGATGAGAAACCGAACTGTGTATTGGTCCAGTAAACTGCAATTACAAGAACTGCACCGATGCAGATGTCATATCATAGCAATCCATCAATAAAACCACACACATCTTGTACTCTCTGATGTTCGCTCTGCTCGGCGTCCCTGCAGATTGAAAAACGCGCTGAATCTACACAGACTCAGTTCAGGGGAGGAGCCGAAACATGACGCTGACAGCGAGCAGGGGAGGGTGCAAGGGAGGAGGACCCAAACGCAGGCCAGTGTCCAAAAAGAGTATTTATTGAAATGGAAAAGGGTATAAATCAATAGCCACAAACATATATATATATATATATATATATATATATAAATAACTGTTGTATATAAATATATATATAGCACAGGAAAAGTAGCCGGGCAGAGTCTAGGGCTGACAGAAACAGTAGCAGAGGGAAACAGAGCACAGGTGCTAGTCTTACGCCACGGGCGTAACAGTCACAAAATAGGAAGTTCGATGCACAAGAAAAATAAACAATCCAAACAGGGTCAGAAGGTAATCCACACAGAAAAGTAAGTAAATCCAAGCATGGGTAATCCAAAAAAATAATCCACACAGAAAAAGAAAAATCCTAACGGCAAAAACCGGAAAAAACAACCGGCAGCAATGAATGAACAACTCACATAAAAAATCCTGGGGAAAAGTACTCCGAGAAGGGGAAGTCCATGAGGAAACAAACAGCAGAGGGGGCACAGAATATACTCGGGCTAGTAGATGGCAAGCGCACAGGCCTGGACAGGTTTCAGCCTGGAAACGTGAAACGTGGGGTGGATGCGCAACACTCTGGGCAGCTTGAGCCGGACCGCAGCTGGGTTGATCACCTTAGATATAGGGAACGGGCCAACGAAATGGGGAGCCAGCTTCCTACATGCCAGCTTCAACGGTAGGTCTTTGGTGGAAAGCCACACCCGCTGCCCGACACGGTAAGGAGGAGCGGGGCGGCGTCTGCGGTTGGCCCAGCAAGCATAGCTCCGGGACGATCTCAGCAAGGCAAGGCGAGCTCTTCTCCAGACTTGACGACAGCATCTCACGAGGGCCAAGGCCAAAGGAACTGAGGCTTCAAGCTCCTGAGAGGAGAACAATGGGGACTGATAGCCATAGGCAGCCTGAAAAGGGGACAGGCCCGTGGCAGCAGAGGGCAAAGAGTTATGGGCATACTCGACCCATACCAAGTTGGAGGCCCAAGACGAATGATCCTCGGCACAGAGGAGGTGAAGGCCCATCTCCAGCTCCTGGTTGAGTCGTTCTGTCTGCCCATTGGATTGCGGGTGAAACCCAGAGGAAAGGCTAATGGAGACGCCTAAGAGCTGGCAAAATTCCTTCCAAAAATTGGAGGTAAACTGGGGTCCCCTGTCAGAGACTATGTTCTGGGGAATGCCGTGGAGCTGGAAAACATGTTGGAGAAGGAGCAAAGCCGTTTCTTTGGCCGAAGGAAGTTTGGTCAGGGGAACAAAATGGACAAGCTTAGAGAAGCGATCGACCACAGAGAGGATAGTGGAGTAGCCATCAGAAAGGGGAAGACCGGTGACGAAATCGAGCGAAATATGAGACCAAGGTCTAGAAGGGATCGGCAGAGGTCGCAGGAGGCCGGCTGGGTGAGATCGGGAGCTCTTGTGTTGTGCACATACAGGGCAGGCCGCGACAAAATCCCGTGTGTCACGTCTGAGCGAGGACCACCAGAAACATCGCTGGAGAACTGATAGGGTCCGAGGGAAACTGGGGTGACAGAAAAGCCTGGAATTGTGACACCACTGGAGAACTTGGGAACGGAGCTGATCAGGAACATAGAGTTTGCCTACTGGACAGTCAGTAGGAATCGGCAGGTTAGACACGGCTTGCTGAACTCTTCTCTCGATCCCGAGTCGGAGCGCTCGAACAGTGACAGAGTGAGGAAGAATTGGCTCAGCGGTGGCCTCGACGTGGTCGAGGGAGAACTGACGAGAAAGAGCATCTGGCTTCCCGTTCTTCGTTCCCGGCTGATAAGACAGTGTAAAGTTGAATCTGCCAAAGAAGAGTGCCCAACGAGCCTGTCGGGGTTTCAGTCTTTTGGCTGTCTGGAGATACTCGAGATTCTTATGGTCCGTCCAGACCAGAAACGGTTGTTCAGCACCCTCCAACCAGTGCCGCCATTCCTCCAGGGCGAGTTTGACTGCCAGTAACTCACGTTCGCCAATAGTGTAGTTCTGTTCGGACGAGGAGAGACGACGAGAAAAGAAGGCACACGGGTGAAGTTTATTGTCCTTTGTGTTCCTTTGAGACAAAACGGCCCCAACACCGGTATCAGATGCATCAACTTCAACCACAAATTGTCGCGTGGAATCCGGCAAGGTGAGGATGGGGACAGAGGTGAAAAGCTGCTTCAGCTTCCGGAAGGCTTGCTCGGCTTGAGGCCCCCATGAGTAGGGTTGAAGTGGAGAAGTCAGCTGGTGCAAGGGTGCAGCGACAAAGCTGTAGCCCCGGATGAATCGCCAATAGAAATTGGCAAATCCCAAGAACTGCTGGAGCTGCTTACGTGTTCCAGGGCGGGGCCAATCCCTAACAGCCTTGATTCTGTCGGGGTCCATCCGAACACTCCCTGCTGCCAGAATGAAGCCCAAGAAGGTGGTCTTGGTGACATGAAACTCACATTTCTCAGCCTTCACGTACAGTTGGTTCTGCAAAAGCCTCTGGTGCACTGCACGGACATGACGGGTGTGTTCCTCGGGTGTGCGAGAAAAGATCAGAATATCGTCCAGGTAAACAAACACAAACAGATTTAACATGTCCCGTAAAATGTCATTCACCAGTGCTTGAAAAACTGCCGGGGCATTAGTGAGGCCAAACGGCATCACCAGGTACTCATAATGACCAGTGGGAGTGTTGAATGCGGTCTTCCATTCGTCACCCTCCCGAATGCGGACTAGGTGATAGGCATTCCGAAGGTCCAGCTTGGAGAAAAGGGTGGCTCCCTGGAGGAGCTCAAAAGCGGAGGTCATGAGTGGCAGCGGGTAGCGATTCTTGATGGTGATGGCATTAAGGCCCCGATAGTCGATACAGGGCCGTAGAGTACCATCCTTCTTCTCCACAAAGAAAAACCCAGCACCGGCTGGGGATGACAACGGGTGGATAATACCTGACTCCACAGACTCCTGTATATACTGGGTCATGGCTTCCCTTTCGGGCTTGGATAAGTGATAAAGGCGCCCCCGAGGCGGGGCAGTGCCTGGCAGGAGGTTGATAGCACGGTCATAAGGTCTATGAGGTGGCAGAGAAGTGGCACGAGCTCTACTGAAGACTTGTCCCAGATCATGATATTCAGACGGCACCAGAGAGAGGTCAGATGGCAGGTCCTCCTTGACTAATAACGGGCGTGGTGTCAATGTGGTCAGGCAGTGAGCCTGGCAGTAGATTCCCCAACCAAGGACCCGGCCACTGGACCAATCCAGGTGAGGGTTATGCTTCTGAAGCCAGGGTAATCCAAACATGACAGGGGTGTGAGGCGAGGGGATAACAAGAAAGGAGATCCACTCCGTGTGTTCATTGGTGATGTACACCAGCAGGGGCTTGGTACGGTAGCGAGCTCGGTGAAGGATATGGCCATCCAGGGCCCGTACCTGGAGACTGGTGAGTAGAGGTTCGGTTTCGATCTCCAGCTGACGCACTAACTCCTCGTCGAGGAACTCAGCATCAGCTCCTGAGTCGACGAAGACCGCTAGATCATGTTCATGGCTCTTGATCTGGAAACATGCTCGGAGTAGTGGCTTGGGGGAGGCTAGACACCAGAGGCTCGCTGCGGGCTCCTCCTTCAACGGCGAGCCCTGTCTTTTGCTGGGCATGCAAAAGCAAAATGTCCTGCCTTGCCACAGTAAAGACAGAGGTCGTGGGCCCGGCGCCGCTCCTTCTCTGCTGAGGACAGGAGGCGCCGTCCTATCTCCATGGGCTGGGGAGGTGGATGTGAGTGCGATTTGTTAGATTCCGAGCAGGGCTTGACATACGGGTCTCTGGGAGGCAAGTGTGATCTGCCTGGCTCGAAAAGAGACCTGGCATATGGGGTTCTGGAAGACCAGGAACGGGTTGGGTGTCTCTCCTGCCTTCGTTCCTGGATACGGCGATCAATCCTGGTTGCCAGACAAACCAGGTCGTCGAGCTCGTCGGGGAGTTCTCTGGCCGCGAGTTTATCCTTCACCTGCGGGGACAGGCCGCGGTAGAACGCATCGTAGAGCGCCGTGGGGTTCCACCCACTGTCCCCAGCTGCCATGCGAAAATCCACAGCGTACTCAGCCACAGAGCGGGACCCCTGAGATGATTCGAACAAGGCTTGAGTGGCATTCATCTTAGGCAGAGTGGAGTCGAAAACCTTGCGCAGCTCAGCCGAAAAGGCATCGAATGCGAAGCAGATGACGGACTGACGTTCCCACTCTGCTGTAGCCCAGATCTTGGCCTTCCCAGATAGCAAAGAGATAATGTATGCTACCTTAGACCGATCCGAAGGGAAGGAAGAGAGTTGGAGCTCGAAGATCACAGAGCACTGCATCAAAAAGGCACGGCAAAGTCCTGCCTCGCCAGAGAAACGCTCGGGATGGGGCAGATGTGGCTCCCGAATGGGGTTTTGGTTCTGCTCGACCACAGGTAGGGGGCTGGGCAGGTGGCATTGGAAAAGGCGAGGAGGCCTGTTGTGTGGTGAGCCGAATGAGCTCATTGGTGGATGCAGCTATCTCCTTGAGTTGGCGCTCGTGCGCAGCGGAGGATTTGGACAAGGAGTTGAGCTGAGACTGCAACTCCTGAGATCCTGCTGGGTTCATTGTTGGCCAGATGATATTGACAGCGAGCAGAGGAGGGTGCAAGGGAGGAGAACCCAAACGCAGGCCAGTGTCTAAAAAGAGGATTTATTGAAATGGAAAAGGGTATAATAATATATAATATAATATATAAAATAACTGTTGTATATAAATATATATATAGCACAGGAGAAGTAGCCGGGCAGAGTCTAGGGCTGACAGAAACAGTAGCAGAGGGAAACAGAGCACAGGTGCTAGTCTTACGCCACGGGCGTAACAGTCACAAAATAGGAAGTTCGATGCACAAGAAAAATAAACAATCCAAACACGGGCAGAAGGTAATCCACACAGAAAAGTAAGTAAATCCAAGCACGGGTAATCCAAAAAAATAATCCACACAGAAAAAGAAAAATCCTAACGGCAAAAACCGGAAAAAACAACCGGCAGCAATGAATGAACAACTCACATAAAAAATCCCAGGGAAAATTACTCCGAGAAGGGGAAGTCCACAAGGAAACAAACAGCAGAGGGGGCACAGAATATACTCGGGCTGGTAGATGGCAAGAGTGACTCAGAAATCGCCACGTAGGGACGAAAGATCATCTGGCGACAATCCAGCATGAACGGCACGCTTAAATAGCGCTACCGAGTTATAAAAGTCATGCGACTTGGGGATGACGTCACCAGTGCGCGCCACGAAAGTGGGCTTCGGAGGAGTAAGCTGACAGACGCAGCTTGTCGGCGCTTCAAATGTGTTTTTAAAGGGGACTGAAGCGATCAAAAAATAATTAATCAAATAATTTTTTAGGGGGCTGGGCAGAAGTTTAGGGGGGCTAAAGCACCCCTAAAAAGGGCCTAGTGACGCCCCTGAGTAACACGCATATAAAGTTTGCCGGACAGGTTACCACGCGGTTACACACACACATACCTGTGGGAAAACCATGAATGGTCTTCTTTTTTCTCTGTATACTCACTCTTTTAGTAAAGTTATTTCCTCACATGGGTTCTCTTAAGACTCCTATGCTAATGACACTCAACTGTTATTCTCCTTCTCGCCCTCAGATACTACAGCTTCTGCTCAGATCTCTCAAACTGCTGATCATCTCTGGTGATTCATCCCCAGGTCATGACCTTGCAATATCCCTGGCCAATGATCTGATCTCCCCTTCAGTTACAGCTTGCAACCTTGGGGTAACCATGGATAAACAACTCTCCTTTTCTCACAAGTCAATAATGCCATGTGCTCATGTCGGTTTTGTCCCTACAACATCAGAAGAATTCGGCCATTTTTGTCCAAACAGGCTGCCCAGGTACTTGTTAAGTCTTTTGTAATTTCAAGACTGGACTATTACAACTCACTGCTGGTATGTCTACCTATGAATGCAATTTGTTGTCAGCAAATGATCCAAAATGCAGCTGCATGACTTATTTTCAGCCTACCTAAATTCTCACATACCAGCCCACTGCTGCACTCCTTCCACAAGCTTTTAGTAGCTGCCGACATCAGATTCGAAACACTGATGCTTGCCAAAAATGGATAAGCTCCCTCTTACCTCAAAGCGCTTATGACTCCTCGCACTGCACCTCACTCCCTCAGATCTACCAGCATTGCTCGACTGGTCCCACCATCTCTCAGGGTAAGAGGTAAGTATGCAGAAAGACTCTCTTCTGTTCTGGCACCAAGGTGGTGGAAGGAACTTCCCCAGGGGTCCGGACAGTTGAGTCACTTTAAACGACACGTAAAGACCAACCACTTCCTGAAACACTTGAACTAGCACTTTTCCTTTGTTTCTTATGTGCATGTTAAAAAAAACCTGAACAATTTTAGGTTGATTGTATTCTGTATCCTAGACTTAAAAGCATATTTGTTTTTCTCTGGTATAAGGGTGTTTGCCAAATGCTGTAAATATAAATCAATAAAACACATTGTTAATTATTGAAAAAAAAGATCAACAGCATTTTTTAATTTTTTTTCTATCACAGCATTTCACAACACACTGTTATGTTGATGTTTGTAACTAGCACATAGCTGTGATGTTCTTTATATGGACGATAAGACAAGACAAAACAGAATTAACATTTAAAGTGAAAGACAGCAGGAGCATTTTAGCAGTAAGATTAAAATAAGTAGCTGGTGATTTCTGACGGCTACACAAACGTATTATATCCAATAAATGTACATTTGAAATGTGATTCAATCTTATAAGGAAATTCGAATGAAACAAATTATTGTTATTATTAAAACAATTATTGTTACATGCAAAGATCTTACCTTTAAAATGCAAATCAATTTTCTTATATTTCTTATAATGCTAAGCTTGTCCTGTCTTACTTATTCTATTTTTAAATCGTTTTTACACTACAGTATAAAGGTTTGATATGCATTTTATCACGACGAACTAACGAATATTTTAATTAATCAATGGAGCAATCCTTTGATCACTCTGCTACATTCCACTGAATACATCTGGCAATAGTGAATGAAAAAGGCATTTTTTTGGAAAAGATACATATAAGATTCAGTGGTATTTGCCTTAAAATTATTTTTATTAACACAAAACCAGGTTTAAATTTATGTAAATCAGCTGTCAGTACAGTCCACACCACTTCACACACCACAACTAATTTACAGTGTTTTTTCTGAAAAAAATTTTTTTTTGTGTAATGCTTACAGTCTGTAAACTTTTACCGTCAAGACCAATTTAACTGAACGATATCCAGAATTTTTTACTGTGAAGTCGATCTCATAAGCTTCATAAATTAATTAATTAATCAGGTTTTTCATCAGTCACTACATTTTCCTCATCTCAGTGCAGATAGACGTCAGGAGAACAACCTGTCTGGTGTTTTAATAAGCTTTATTTTTTCTACTTGTATTTTACTTTTTACTTGATGAACATCAAACTTTTACTTGCTCAGGAGTAAATCAGACCTGGTGAAATAACAATATTAATAGCAATAACACAGAGCTGCAGAAAGAGCACCTTGTACACTCCTTTCCCAAGGTTCAGGTAGTTTTGTAGCTGAGTGCAGTTTTTCCAGTTGGGGCAAGGTTGAGAAGAGAAGGAACATAGTGATGGTAGTTAAATGTCCTAGCTCTTTCACTTCTTATTGGCTGTCAGTGAATCAAGAGACAGTAGGAAGAGAGCAGAGTTATATGAAATGAAGAACACAATATTTTCCCAAAGTGAAAACCACAGTAATGAGAGAAATGTTGTTGACTGAACACATAGGCTGGCCTTTCTTTCCTGAACCTTACTTTCACTATTTAATTCTTGAGAAATTTCATTCATATCTCGCACAGTATGGAGGAGCTGGTTGCTGGCAGACTGTTATGAGAAACATGTTTTTGTTATTTGTCTATATGCCCCAACTTCCCCAGTGGATAGATTGGGGTTTTTAGACAGACTATGAACAATTTTAGAAATCTGTAACAGTGAAGAAATTTTATTAGAGGCTGGAGATTTAAATTGCACATTAAAGAACCCTGATCATAACCCTGTAGAGCCCCACATGCCCTCTCACAAACAACTCCTTCATACAGCTGAGAAACATAATTTAAGTGGACTTCAGTTAACCTCAGAAGAACTTCTGACGAAAGACCTGCAATCTCTGGAATAGTCAATGAATGACCAGAAACACATTCTGTCTCTCACAGCTAAAAGGAAAAAGCTATCAGATCTCCTAGGTGTTAAGGCACATGGTGCACTAGTAATATAATGCTTCCTAGTAATATAATGCTTCCAGAACGCCATCCTGTTGGATGCACCATATAAGTACTTTTTTAGCTTTGAGAAAAAGAACATTTTATCCACCACATAGAGACATTGTATCTGCAAAAAGCTCTACAGAGCATTGAGGGTGGTAGGACACCTGGCATTGATGTAATTCCAGCAGAATTTTGGTCTTTCCAGGATGTCATGGGGAAGATATGCTAAACAGCAGTTTAATGAGAGGACTACTACCTTTAAGTTGTAAGAGGGCAGTTCTCAAAAACAAAAACTAGAGAATAATGTACTTGAAGTCCATATTCAGTAACATTTCCTTGGTTTGACAGAAATTCTTCATGTTCCAAGGCTATTTGGGCTGAATATGGGTTTTATATACATTGATCAGGAGGAAGCTTTTGACCGAGTGGAACACAACTATCTGGTTACTAGGTTTATACCATGATATTAAAAGTGTGCTGAAGTTTAATGGTGGGTAATGTGTACAGTTTTAAAGCAGGTGGTAGCAGATGTAATTGCAGTATAAATTTATTTAGAAAAAAGGCAGCAATAAACTGTAAGGCATCTACTTATTCAAAAATTCAGGTGAAGATCAAACAATGTGCAAACCACAGTGAAAGGGCAATTCCACAATCTGAAAACCAGACAGATATTAATAAAATAAAGAAAAATCCCAGAAACAACAGATGAGAAGGGTATTGGTAAGATCATGTAGACACACAATAAGCTTTATTTATTAATAATAATAATAATAATAATAATAATAATAATAATAATAATAATAATAATAGATCAAATAGATCGAATAGATCGAATAGATCGAATAGATAAAATTATATTAGTGAAATATATGTTCTGATCATACACTCTTTCCTACAGAAGTTTTCTTTCTTGTTTTGTTGTGATAACGACTTAATTTTTGTTTTCTCATGATCTCTGCATGTATCCCATTGATAATATGTAAGGTATTCTTAAAACTTTAAGCCTTTATTCTCTTAAATACATATTTTTAGTTTATTCGTTTTGTTGCGCATTTATTAAAAAAAATATTTTATTTATTTATTTATTGTTCTGTGATGTAAGAGCTTTCTTTTCTTTTTTTTAAGAACATGTTCTTATGCACAGCTCATGATAAAATTATATATATATAGCATGGCCTTTTAGGACTTCCTCATTCACTTTCAGAATAAATCTCCCCAGATCTCCTCAGAAACCCGTAACTTGACTGAATCCTGAATTCTTATTGGTTTTCACTCTGAGTTTTAGTTGGTCAGAGCCAATCAGAATCTCTCCCTCTGAAAACGGAAAAACATTCTCGTGGAACTCAGCTGATGAATGACCAGCTGTTAAAGAGACTTTATATACAGAGTTACAGTGGAGTTAAACAGAGATAAAGAGAGTTACAGTGGAAGTTGTAGATCTTAAATAATAGATTTAGTGTTTTAGTGCTCAGACAATGAGAGACGTCACTCTGCAGCACAGTGATGAAGACTCTGATCTTCTTCACATTTTCTCTTCATCTTTCATCAGCAGGTGAGTTCTGTAATGTTTACTGTCTTTACTACATTTATTTACTCTCTAATAATAAAGTTTAACGATAAAGCTGTGATAAGGGCAAATCAGTTACACATAAATGATACAGTTAATAAATAAATAAATCTCTCACCAAGTAAAACAGAAATATGAACTTTATTATTATTATTATTATTATTATTATTATTATTAGTAGTAGTAGTAGTAGTAGTAGTAGTAGTAGTAGTAGTAGTAGTAGTATTAACTAATCTTTTAATATTTAATTTTGAGGTGAGTTTTTATTATTATTTTTGAATAAAAGATTTAAATGCACAGCTGAATGTCTGTTTGATCTTTATAGTATGTCCAGTGTGTGTTGAGTTAGTGATGTAATGTTAATGTGTGTTTTTACACTTTTATAGTCACACACTCGCTGCAGTATTTCATCACTGCATTTACACCTGGAACAAATTTCCCAGAATTCACTGATGTTGGTCTGCTGGATGGACATCAGTTTGGCTACTATGACAGTGAGAGGAGAGAAGTCAAAAAGATGGAGTGGATACATTCTGATGATCCAGATCACTGGAACAGGATCACGCAGATTGCGAAGGAACATCAGGATCTCTACAAAGCCCTTGTGATTACGCAAATGCAGCACTTTAATCAGACTACAGGTAAACACACATACATACAGATTGAAGGTGTGTCACTTTCTAACTCCTCACTCCTGATCAGTGTAAAGATAAAGAAGTAAATCTGCTGTCTTTAATATGAGACAAAATCACACTGAAAATAAAGAGTTTCAGAGAAATGAGATAGAAATGAAAGAGAAATTCAGTGTAAATGAGATGTAAATGTGTGAATGATGGAAAAACTCAATGATTAGTAAAGTTTGGTGTTTGGGGAATATAGAAAAGACAGAGCTCAGCTGAACCTCATCACACTCACCACTTTCTCTCTCTCTCTCTGTGTGTGTGTGTGTGTGTGTGTGTGTGTGTGTGTGTGTGTGTGTGTGTGTGTGTGTGTGTGTGTGTGTGTGCATAGGAGTACACACAGTGCAGCTGATGTTTGGCTGTGAACTCCAGGATGATGGGACTGTTAGAGGATACAATCAGTTTGGTTATGATGGAGAAGATTTCATCAGTTATGATCTGACAACTCTCACATGGACTGCAGCTAAACCACAAGCTGTGATGACCAAGAACAAGAGGGATAATAATCCTGGTAATAATAAAGTGTGGAAGAACTTCCTGGAATTTGAGTGTATTGATTGGTTAAAGCAGTACATGTCTCATGGCAAAGAGACTCTGGAGAGGAAAGGTAAAGTGGGATTTGTTACTGTAACTAACACACACACACACACACACACACACACACACACACACACACACACACACACACACACACACACACACACACACACACACACACAGTCTCTCTTCTCATGTGGTCTGATTATTTATATTCTCTAAATTGTTTGAAAACATTAAAAGCTTATAAAAACTCTTTTACATCTTAGTAGCCAGAAATTCTTGATCACATAAGGAGTTTAGACATGAAGAACAGAAGAGAACTTTAATATTTCTGTCTCTGTGTCTCTGCAGATCCTCCTACAGTGTCAGTATTCCAGAAACACTCGCCTTCTCCAGAGGTGGTGTGTCACGCTACAGGTTTCTTCCCTAAAGCAGTGATGATCTCCTGGAGGAAGGACGGAGAGGACGTGCATGAAGACGTGGATCTCAGAGAGACGTTACCCAACCAGGATGGAAGCTTCCAGAAGAGAAGCATTCTGAAAGTCCCAGCTGAGGAGCTGCAGAAACACACCTACACCTGTGTGATTCAGCACAGCAGCTTGGAGAAGGAGTTAGTGCTAGAAGTACCAAAAGGTCCTGATCAACTCCACATACAGTAGAAAAAAATAATCTGATTTCCTGCTGCAGCAGATAATAAAGACTCTGGGCTGATTAAACAGGTGGAGGATCGATGGCTATCATCATTGGTGTAGTCGTGGCTCTCATTGTTCTCGTTGTTCTCAGTGCCATTGTTGCTGGAATTATGGTCTGGAAGAAGAAGAACTCTGGTGAGAGGAGGAAGGAGGCAGATGTGGTTTTCAGAGAACAGATTTACACTTTCTAATTCTTGAAGGAGATTTGATGAATAAATGTCTGTCCATCATCTGTGTTTCAGGCTTCAGACCTGCTCCAGCCTCTGAAGAGTCTTCCTCCACCAACTAAAGTATGACTGTGTGTCTTCCTGCTGAAGTGAGAGAGTATGACATGATGATGGTTACAGTGTCATATGGAAGAAAAATCTGTGTGTGTGGACTGAAACTCCAGCAGAAAAGACTGAGCTCACATTAAATCTCAGCTCAGAGCTGATTTCTTCTCCCATTAAATCTTCAGCTCAGAGCTGAGATTAATGTTTTTTTTTTTTTTTTTTTAATCAGCAGCTGATGATTTCTGACAGGTACACAGAATTATGTACCATAAATGTATCAGTACATTGAAATGTGATTACATTTATAAAGAAATAATTCCGGTGTTACTTTCCCCTGAAAATAATTGGTAACATTGGATGAGAAGATTCTTCTTTGCTATAAATACACACGATTCAATCGCATTTGGATTATGGTGGGGATGTATATAGATAGATTAGAACTATTTTTAGTAACAGAATCAGTTTAAGTTTTAATGAGTCAGATGGAAGTGGGCGGAGTCTCGATCGTGTTTTCAGGTTGCTACCATTTTGAGCTAAACTGCTAGCTAACAAACTGTTAATGTACAGGCTCATTGTTTATATAGAGAAAAATAAGACAATTTGCTACTTGTAAGACGTTTAGCAGGTCAGCAATAATCTCCTGAACATTTCACGCACACAAACAAATGTGGAGCGTGTGAGATCGGTTGGCATTTTTCCAATTTTTTCATCACTAAGTGCAATTTGTTCTGTTTAAACATCTCAGATATATCATAATTATTTATGTGAGAGTGTGTTTAAGAGGGGAAATAACTGTGTGTGTGTGTGTGTGTGAGTGTGTGTGTGTGAGTAGATTGTCAGAGCAGCATGGCATGGCGATGACGGATCCGAACACAAAGCATGAAAGTTTGACTCGCCGGCACGGTGTGATGGTGGTGTGTGCAGCGAGTGTAGAGGAGTGTGCGTTAGCGATCGGCTATGTAGTGGGGCATGAGAATATTGTCTCTGCCTCCAGAATGAACAGTGCAATTGTTGTCTTTCCAAATAATGTTGAAAAGGTTAGAAAGCTGACTCAGAAAGGCATTGTGATTAACAACGAGCTTAAATTAGTTTTAAATTAGCCCTCAGTTCTCCTGTTAAAAAAGGTGGTTATGTCTAATGTCCCTCCTTCATCTATAACAGATGAAATGATTGGTAAAGAGTTGACTCAGTACGAGCGAATGATCTCCCCAAATTAAGAGAATCCCCCTTGGAAGTAAATCTTTACTGGTCAAACACCTGCTATCTTCTAGAAGAGTGGCTTTTATGATTTTTAAAAAGGGTGTTGAAGAATTAAATTCTGTGTTTAAATTCAGGATTAAGGGTTTGACTACAACATATACGTTTCTTCTGATGCCAATATAAAATGTTTTAAATGTGGTAAAACTGGACATCTTGTTCTTTTTGGTGGAAAAGGGGTAAGAATGTTGCAGATGTGCCTGCTGTGGTCGTTCCCCCTGTGGCTACAGTTCGGCAGGCTGCTGAGGGTCCTGGAGCTGCTGCTGCACCAAAAGCAGGTGAGTGAGCCCCAAGCCCAGCCAGCAGCTCAGAAGCCCACTGTAGCAACTGAAGCAACACCGGAAAAGCCCCTTTCAGCTGAACCGGCCACGGTGAAGCCATGCTCAGCCGAACCAGACCGGGAGAAGCTGTGTCTGGCTGAACTGGACAGAGAAAGGCCATGCTCAACTGAGAAAAGCCTAGTGGCTTCTGGCACAGTGCTAGAGCTGCCTGCGCTGTCCAAGGCTGGCACAGAGGTGCAGATCAACCGCCTGGAAATACCGGCCACTACACCAGTGAAAGTGGACAGGGGAGATGTGGAGATGGTGGATTAGTCCATGTTTAAAATACTAACAAAAAGGAAAAAGAAAGGTAAAAAGATACGAAGGCAGAGCAGAGAGAATCAGATAGTGATGACTATGCGTCAGACTCTGTCTTAAACGTTGATTCCCAGGAGGAACAGTTAAATGTTGTTCACAGTGCTGAAAAGGTTTTTTAAAAAACATTAAATGGCAGAAGGATGTGGCAATAGATGTGTTTTTCCCTGATCATAAACAGTTTCTACATGATGTAAAACATTTTAGAAAGGAAGGATGATTTATTGATATGGAAATCTTTTGTTTAAAGAAAATGATCACTAAAGTGAACAGGGAAAACTCTGATGACAACTAATAGTGTGTGTGATGTTTTTTATACTAGGTTCTTACCCTTTTACCCATTTTCTTTTTCTTAATGACTGGAATCCATGTTGCGAGTTTAAATATTAATGGAGCAAAAGAGCATAACAAATTTAAATTAAATTTAAATTTTAATTATATGAACTGTTAAAACAGAAGCACATTGATGTTGTCATGCTTCAGGAAACCTACAGTGATCTCAGCAATGCTGCTGATTGGGTGAAGGAGTCGGATGGGTTGGTGATTTTGACGAAAGTGACGTGACATACAGCTAAGTACGGTGACCCATACTCAGAATTCGTTCCCTGAATTTGACCCATCCAAAGTGCACACACACAGCAGTGAACACACACACACCGTGAACACACACCCGGAGCAGTGGGCAGCCATTTATGCTGCGGCGCCCGGGGAGCAGTTGGGGGGTTCGGTGCCTTGCTCAAGGGCACCTCAGTCGTGGCCAGCCCGAGACTCGAACCCACAACCTTAGGATTACGAGTCAGACTCTCTAACCTTTAGGCCACGACTTGCTTTTTACTTGGAATGTTATTCCTTGTTCTTATTCAGTTGAAGAGAATTTAAATGGGAGGCTTTTAAAAGTGAAAACTTTTTATGAGAATGAGGTTTTAGTTTTTATCTGTGTGTACGCTCCCACCAATGCAGTGGAGAGGATGGTTTTTTTTTTAGATAAGCTTAGCAACGTGATTGCTAGCTGCAACACTGATGACATTTTAGTTTTGGCTGGTGATTTTAACTGTACTGGAGATATTTTAGATCAGAACCACACAGAACCTCATGCAGCGTCCCGTAAACGCCTGTATGGCGGCCCATGATCTAGATGATATTCCGTATGGAGACATTTCAATAAAAAAGTACATGTGGGCCCATGCTATTGATAACACACTCTCCCTGGCAAGATTAGATTGTTTTTATTGTTTTAAGCATCTACTTAGTCTTTTACAAAGTGTTTTTTGTTTTATTGTTCCAGTAGGTATCTCTGACCATAGTATGGTACAGTAAAGAATGTAAAGAATAAGAGTGCCTACTGGCATTTTAACACTGCACTTTTAGAGGATGCTAATTTTAGAGAGTCTTTTATTTTTTTATGGAATTGTTTTAAATCTCAGAAGGCAGCTTTTAGTTCATTACAGCAGAGGTGGGATGTGAGTAAGACACAAATTAAAGATTTTGTCATCAGTACACTCTCAATGTCACAAGAGACATTGTTAGATCTCTGAAAGCTCTGGGAATAGAAATAGTGGAACTCCAGCGTTTGGAGGCCACAGGAAATCAAGGGCATATTGAGGGCAAAATGAATGAACTGTTAGACATCACAGCACAGGGGGCGCTGGTCTGCTCACACTTTAAAAGCGCAAATGAGATGAATGCTCCATCTAAGTTCTTCTTCAGTTTAGAGCAAAAGAATGGACAGAAAAGGTTCATACATGCTTTACGAACAGAATCAGGGGATCTCTTATCAGTGCCCACTGAAATTTTGCAAGCAGACAGTAAGCTTCTTTTCGAAGATATACAGCAGTGAGCGGTCAGGGGCACAGTTGGTGGAGAAGAGTTTCTTGGTGGGTCTGCCAAAGCTCTCTGAGCAAGCAGCCAGGGAGATGGACAAAGAGCTGACACTGGAGGCGCTTCACAAGGCTCTCCAGGAGATGGAGAATGGATGGGCGCCAGGTATAGATGTTCTCCCTGTTGAGTTCTACAAGGCATTCTGGGCAGTTATAGAGCAGGACGTGCTGGACGTCCTAAGGGACAACATGAGGAGAGGTGAACTCCCTTTGAGCTGCAGGAGGGCCGTCCTGACACTACTGCTGAAAAAGGGAGACCTGATGGACTTGAGGAACTGGCGCCCGGTGTTGCTACTCTACTGTGCACTGACTGTAAGCTGCTCTCAAAAGCGTTAGCCTTAAGATTATGGAGCAGATCATTCACCAGGACCAGATATACTGTGTGCCTGATAGGTCCATATTTGACAATGTGTATCTAATTCATGACATTTTCGACGTCTCCAGACTATTGGATTTAAAGACTGGTCTGATTTATCTAGATCAGGAAAAGGCATTTGAGCACGAATATTTGTGAAAGGTGCTGGAAACCTTTGGGTTCAACTCAGGTTCTATAGCCATGATCAAGGTGTTGTACAGTGAAATTGAGTGTTAATGGTGGTTTATGTGCCCCTTTTAAAGTGTACAGAGGTATACGACAAGGTTGTTCTCTATCAGGCATGTTGTATACCATTGCGATTGAACCTCTTTTATGTAAACTGATAAGTATCTTACTGTTTTTTTATATTTCACACTAATGTCCCTATATGCCTCTCAGCATATGCAGATGACTTAGTCATTATGATAACTGCACAAAATTATGTGAATGTTTTAAATGTTATTTTAAATGATTTTCAGATTCTATCTGCTAAAGTCAACTGGGCAAAAAGTGAAGTCATTTTAATTGGGAGTGTGGAGGCGGGCAACATACTCTCCTGGGAGGTTTAGTGTGGAAAAGAGGTGGTTTTATGTACAGTACTTGGGTGTTTATCTTGGTAACAATGAGTTTTTAAGTAAAAACTGGGAAGGCACTGTAGAGCATGTGAAGGGCAGACTGAGCAGGTGGAAATGGCTGGTCCCAAGGATGTACTACAGGGGGCGACCACTGGTCATCAACAATCTTGCTGCGTCATCCCTCTGGCACAAACTGGCATGCGTGGATCTGCTGCCAAACCTGCTAGCAACCAGCCCTGCTGGTGGATTTCTTCTCGGACAATTCTGCAAAGCATTCTACATCTTCCCAAAAAAGAAGGTGGTCAGGGGCTGGTCCAGTTATCCAGCAGAACTGCAGCCTTCCACCTCCAGTTCATACAGAGACTCCTCAATGGACACAAAGATTTAGTATGGAGAGCAGCAGCCAGTGTAATACTATGCTCGGTAAGAGGAATGGGGCTGGAAAGAACATTGCTTTTAATAGACACAAAAACGGTGGACGTTACTGGATTACCAGACTTTTACCATGGAATTTGGAACTTTTTAAAAAACAAAACAAGGTCTGCAGAAATCTACACTGGCTGCTAGAAGAGCCTCTAGTGTATGGTGCACATCTAAACATCTCCAGTGTGACCATTTCAGCACTGTCCAAGACTCTCATTTCCTCAGGGGTCGTAACACTATGGGAGCTAGTGAACATCATGGGAACAGACCTGTCACGGGCAGAGGACCTAGCAGCGTGTATGGGACTGCGGTCCCTGCACGTCAATCAGCTCTTACACCACTGGAGGTCCTCCCAAAAGTCTGAGGAGCGTGTTCTGTTGATGGACTATCGGTAAACAGAGACTGGCCATGCAGAGGAAGAACCCTTTCCACAGCTGATCATCGCTCCTGACCTTGACGTGTGTGAAAGTCCCCTCATGGAGTGCCGGGGCGAGGGGGAGATGGACTTTGGGACAATGTCAAGGAAGCTGCTCTACAGAGCCTGTGTTAAGGTTTTAAATAAGAAAAAACTGAGTGGGAGGTTAGACACCCCATAGAGAAGTGTACTTGGTTTTAATAATGATATTAAACCAGAGTGGAGGGCACTGTACAAACAACTGTTAACCAAAAAAGCTGCCGACCTCCAATTGAGGATTTTACACTGTATTATCTCTGTGAACTCTTTTATTTTCATTGTAAACCCTGATGTTGCACATGACTGCCCTTTCTGTTCACAGACAGAAACTGTTTTTCATGCTTTCATGCACTGCTCCAGGTTACAGTCCTTCTTTGTGTTTTTATGGAACATTTTAATTGTTTTATTCTTGGTTTTAAATATGTCGGGAGAAACAGGTCCAGGTGCCAACTGATCAATTTTTGTTTGGTCAGGTGAAAATGGCAATATACCTGAGCCGGAAAAACAAGATTGCACAAAACACTGACATTGATGCCAAAACAACTTAAATGTGTTTAAAGAAGTGTGGTTTTGTGACAATGCTCTGTTCTCTGCTTTTCATCAGAGATAAACTAATTACTTATTTATTCAAATTTATTCTAATTTGTTGAAATTATTTAATATGTATTTCTTTATTTATTTAGTTACTTCTGATTTTCATTATATGTGACTTGTGTAAATAAATGATGATAAAAAGTAAAAAAAAAAGGTCTCTCTCTCTCTCCCTCTCTCTCCCTCCCTCCCTCCCTCCCTCCCTCCCTCCAAACTCCATTATAGTTTATGTCCATTATAGTTTATTATAACTTTAATATAGACCTAAAGTGCTGTCTTTTGTTTAAGCCAAAGCTGTTTTAATAATAAAATAAGGTTAAACTAGAACAGTCAGAATCAGACAAGTTTAAATGAGCCTCTAACTGACTCGGTTATCGTTTTAATGCTAACAGTACAGGCTGTTTATGTGTCTTGTTTTGAGTTGTGTTTGTGTCATGTTGTGCTCTGTTGAATGTACTTTACTTTTAAAATGTTTTCATGTGCACAATGTCACCAAAAGAATAAATTTTCCATCCCTAATTATTCTTTTAGACTAATGTCAGTTTTTCTCCACCAGAGGACAGCAGAGTACTGAGTCTCTCAGTGTAGTACAGTACAGTCCACACCACATTACACACTAGAGCCTCAAACCAGACAGAAAGAGAGAGAGTTTTATTTCAAATAAAACTGTTTTAGTGTAATGTTAACTTTTACAGTCATGAATGTTAACTTTTACAGTCTGAATTAGTTCCACCCAAAATAACGTCACGTTTCATACATTTTTATTCATCAGATATTTTGTGTAACAGTCACTACACGTTCCAGGTCTCTGAGTAGTCAGACTCCAGGAGAGAAACCCTTCAAGTGTTTTAATAAGCTCTATTTTCACTGATTTTACCTTTTAGTTACTTGATTGATGTCAAGCATTTTCTGAAACAAGCTGTTAATCAGCACAGAGCTAACGAACGTTCACGTACTTACACTCATTAGCATATGAACTGAAGCTGACTATAAATAAATACTTCATTATAAAATGCGCGCTTTCATTATTCCGCTCTGAGATGTTAAATCAGAGCTGTTCTGTCCTCTCCGGGAGAGCACACGGATTAACAGAACACCATTTAATCTCTGCTGGGAAATGTAGGCTACACAGAGTGTGATTAACACACACACACACACACACACACACACACACACACACACACACACACACACACACACACACACACACACACACACACATACACACACACACACACACACACACACACACACATACACACACACAGACACACACACATACACACACGACAATACACTTTGTAACAGAACTCGTGTGGACTAGTGCATAAAGCATCAGGTTTTACCTTTCAGACCAGCTGTAGAGAGACTGTGTGTGTGTGTGTGTGTGTGTGTGTGTGTGTGTGTGTGTGTGTGTGTGTGTGTGTGTGTGTGTGTGTGTGTGTGTGTGTGTGTGTGTGTGTGTGTTTGAGGGTTTTGTACAGTAACAGGATTATGGAGGATGAGACCTCTGAGCACTCTCCAAAGGACAAGAGGAAAAGATGAGTTTAAACAGAGATACACATCAGGGATTAGTCTCTCTCTCTCTCTCTCTCTCTCTCTCTCTCTCTCTCTCTCTCTCTCTCACACACACACACACACACACACACACACACATACACACACACTTACATACACACAAATAAGCTCTATAAACGTGAATGTCTATCACCCAATCACAGCATCTGTCATGCCTACTCTCTCTCTCTCTCTCTCTCTCTCTCTCTCTCTCTCTCTCTCTCTCTCTCTCTCTCTCTCTCTCTCTCTCTCTCTCATCCTCTAAATTGAGCACTTATGGGAAAGTGGATTACCAAATCATTTCATCATTGTTCACCTCTTTTCTCTATCTCAAATTTTTGCATCTCTTCTCCTGCAGAGTCTCTCTCTCTCTCTCTCTCTCTCTCTCTCTCTCTCTCTCTCTCTCTCTCTCTCTCTCTCACATGGCGTGATGATGTGGAGAGTTATGATGCCGGCGCCCTGTTGGCGCTTTTGAAATTTGGCCAACCAGCAGCTGGCAGAGAAAAAGGTCAATTTGGGGGAAGTCTGGAGTAATTGATTTCTCTCCTCCCTCTCTCTCTCTCTCTCTCTCTCTCTCTCTCTCTCTCTCTCTCTCTCTCTCTCTCTCTCTCTCTCCCCCCTCCTCTATGTTGTTTTAATTCATTCCTTCAAATGTCAGATGGTTTAGTGGTGCAGCAGTGCCAGACGGCCATACCAGTAGTGAGGGAGGGGCGTGTGTGTGTCTTCATGCTGTGTAGGCGTTGCTGTGAACTTTAACCTTTCTCTCAATGTGCCTCTCCTGCTGTCTGTGTTTCTCTAACCCACCCTTCACCCCCCCCTTCTCCCTCGCCACTCTCCTTTTGACCTCCATCGCAATCCCCCCCCCACCACCACCACCACCACAAAAAAAACACACCTCCCTGTTGGAATTCAGTCACTGCCCAGCTGTGTGAGAGAGAGAAACACTCACACACACTTATACACACACCCATACACACACACACACACACACACGCACACGGACAGAGAGACAGAAGAAGACACAAGAGACATCATACATGTTCTCAATAATTCTGTTTGGACTTGAAGTATTAGCTTCAGTGTGTGGGACGGTGTGTGTTGGGGATGGGGGGGGGGGTCGTCGGGTTGTGACCCCTTCATTGATCTGTATCTCCTTTGGCATTCGAGTGTGAGACACTGTGACCTCTGACCCCTAGATCTGCCTGCTGGCATGCTGAATAGGAGCCGTTGTCCTGCTTCTGAGGTCAGGGTCAAGAGGTGTGTGTGTGTGTGTGTGTGTGTGTGTGTGTGTGTGTGTGTGTGTGTGTGTGTGTGTGTGTGTGTGTGTGTGTGTGTGTGTGTGTGTGTGGAGTGGTGGTGGTGGTTTTGTAAAGTGAAAGCTGGAGGAATTTGCCTCATACCAGTTCACACTGAAAACTCTGTGTGTGTGTGTGTGTGTGTGTGTGTGTGTGTGTGTGTGTGTGTGTGTGTGTGTGTGTGTGTGTGTGTGTGTGTGTGTGTGTGTGAGGTCACTGACATTCTGTGCTCATACCAGCCAATGTCAAAAGATGCACTTCAGCACAACACAAAGATGACGGCTGACTGATAAAACACACACACACGCACACACACGTTATCAGTGAAAGTACACTAACTGTGATGTAACAGTATCAGTGCACATTTGTACTGTCAAAATAAATCTAATTTTTTTTTCTCTGAATAGCCAAAACTGTGTGTGTGCGTAAACCTGTGACCTGTCTCACTTTCTCTGATTATAAATAAAACACAACCATCCTGTACTGTACATGGACACTGTGTGTGTGTGTGTGTGTGTGTGTGTGTGTGTGTGTGTGTGTGTGTGTGTGTGTGTGTGTGTGTGTTTGTGTGTGACCTCAGTGTGTGTGTGTGTGTGTGTTCTTCAGAATCAGCACTTCATGAAATATAATCTAAACTCTTATGTAATCTGCGTAAAATGATGATGCACTCATCTTGATATCTCCTGTAAATAGCTCAGTATAATCTCTCTCTCTCTCTCTCTCTCTCTCTCTCTCTCTCTCTCTCTCTCTCTCACACACACACACACACACACACACACACACACACACACACACACACACACACACACACACACACACACTATCATCATCATCATTCGTAGTCACATTTATAATTAACACTGTGTGTATGTTTAATGTATTTATCTTTTATTCAGTTCTGAATTGAATTAAAAGTCTTTCAGCTAACTGTGTCACAGAAGAACCGCCATAATCAGGATTCTGAGTTAACTTTAAACACTGTGAGCAGCCAAATTAAAAATTTACTTTTTATAGAGTGATACATCTTTATAGATCCTGTTTTCCGTGTTATAGCAGCTATAAACAATCATTTCTCACTTGTGTCTCTTTTCTCTCTTGAGTTAGTGAAAAACACCAAGCAGAAACTTGTCTGTCATGATGTGTGAAAACCTAAAGTTCCTCCTTTACTTGTGACTGTTCCAGGGTGCTGACACTGGAGTCTCCTTCCATAGATAATAGATAAAACGTCCTTATAGAAAACAACTCCATATCAATAATTACACATTAATATTGTCAACAACTGTTGGAGATGCTGTTATGGAATATTAATCAACACCTTCTGACCAATCACAGTGGAACAGTGATGGTGTGGAGCAGTGATGGTGTGAAACAGTGAGGGTATAAAACAGTGATGGTGTGGAGAAGCGTTGGTGTGGAGCGGTGATGGTGTTGAGCAGCGATGGTGTTGAGAAGCGATGGTGTGGAGAAGCGATGGTGTGGAGCGGTGATGGTGTTGAGCAGTGATGGTGTTGAGCAGCGATGGTGTTGAGAAGCGATGGTGTGGAGCAGCGATGGTGTGGAGCAGCGATGTTGTTGAGAAGCGATGGTGTGGAGCAGCGATGGTGTGGAGCAGCGATGTTGTTGAGAAGCGATGTTGTTGAGAAGCGATGGTGTTGAGAAGCGATGGTGTTGAGCAGCGATGGTGTTGAGCAGCGATGGTGTTGAGAAGCGATGGTGTGAAGCAGTGATGGTGTGGCACAGCAATGGTGTTGAGCAGAGATGGTGTTGAGCAGCAATGGTGTTGAGAAGCGATGGTGTGGAGCACCGATGGTGTGGGGCAGCGATGGTGTGGAGCAGTGACGGTAGTCATCGTCTCAGTAGATATCAGTCCAGGAATCAGGGCCTCTTTATACTCATGCATTATACATCGGCCCTGATTGGTGCTGCGCATAGATTAGCAATCATTTCTGCCAATCCTCCTGACACACAGGGAAATCACGTATTCATGGGTTTTATGCTGAGATGAAGACGTGTGGGTCGTCAGTCTTTCTCTCCACGTCTGACTCTCGCTCTGATTTTATCCTGAGTTTCATCAGAACAGGAATGTGTGTAATTTCCCATCCTCTCATCCTGATTACACACTTACACTCTCACTTACTTACACTCTCTATGATTTCAGCACACGTTCATCAGCCGTGTGTGTGTGTGTAATTTTCCCGTCCTCTTGTCCTGATTGCTCACGTCGAGTGTTAAGACGTCCTGCTCCCTTTGACTTTCCACTAATTAGTCACCGTTAGCTGTCAGGAGCAGTGTCTCTCTCTGTCTCTCTCTTTCTGTGGCTGTGTGTGTGTGTGTGTGTGTGTGGATCAGTTGGTGAGTGTCGCTGTGAGTGTGTCACATCCATATGTTTATATTCCTGAGTGTGTGTGAAACAATGAGACAATACAGTAAACACACAGGACAGTACACTGTGTGATTCCTCTGTGAGAAGCTTTTCAGCAACACCTGAACATTCAGGAGCTCAGGAACCTTTGTTGATATTC